>NW_018127886.1:585189-623419 GCF_001952655.1 Monopterus albus
AAATAGGAGATGTTAATAGACCATGAGAGTTCTTTTGTTATATGGACTCTCTCGGAATCTGATGTTAACTCTCTTGCTAGTTGTTCAGCACATGAGCTCAGTGTGCGGCCCAAGACATTGTCTGGTTCTGCTGCTTTGTTGACATATATTCTCATCAGACTGGATCTCATTTGGTGATGCTGTAGGATGCTTCTCTTTGGTTAGTGTCATATTATCTCCAATTCTGTTGTTTTGGTGGTCAAAGCAAGCAAAGAACTGGTTCCAGTCATGAGGGAGTGTGGTGTTTTTACTTGTCTGTGGGGTGCAGCTCTTCTTGTAGTCTGTTATGGCCTCAGTACCTTTCCATATGTTGTGGGGGTTATTGTTCCTGAAATGCCCTTCAATGCATTGTTTGTACTTGCTGTTTGTCTGCTCCCTGTTCAAACACGTCCTGGTCAGTGCTCTCAGTCCTGCAGCCGTGACCAGGTTTGGCCAGTTTTAACAGTTGATTTTGTTCTGCAGATTAAAGGTTTGTAGGATGGCATCATTTATACTGAAATGTGATCTGACAGTCCAGAGTGTGGGGATGGGATGGTCTCAGCATCAAAATATACACAACTTTTGCATTAATACCATGATAATTAATGTGACCTGGGATAAAAAAAACAGATGCAACCATGTCTGTAAGTCTGACTGTAGAGATGAAGCTGTAGCTCACTGCAACATTGAACTGCTCCCATTTTAGGACATGGCTCATCTGGAATAGTAAAGGGCATATGGCTTCAAGTGTTGTCACTATGATGACCTTGTGTAGGTAGAGACATGACACACTCTGTACAAAATCTCATGTTACAGTCTAAAGAAGCTGGCAATACATTAATGGAAGTCAAACCATCCTATAGGGTCATTTAAGTTATTATATCATTCACTAGATAGTTATTGTTTCTTGTGATTTGTCTCTCTGTTGTAACAATCAGGAGGTAATGGACAAATACACATACCGACATCACACACATGCACACACACACACACAGTCAAAATACAGGAATGAGAGGTTTAACTGGCAAGAGCTTAGGATAGATTTCCTAGACCATAAAGCACACATGTCCCAATGAAAATATGAGGGAAAGACCTCAGTCAGTATATAACATGAAACAGATGTTTATCACCAATATCCTCTGTTACTACTATAAGCAATAAAGTTTCACATAACTAAAATAAAAACTCCATTTCAGTTTGTCAAATTCATTGTGCTTTAAAAAAGATTTATTTGAAAGTGACTGCTGCTGCTCAGAGCACAGTGTCCTGCCCGATAATCCCAGTTCTGGTGTCATCATTGAAGATGATGCCATTTTTCTCTGAAGCACACTTCAGTTGTGTGTGAGTATGTGAAAGGGTGCTGTGTCTGTGTATCTCCCTCTCTCTCTCTCTCACAGATATATAGATGGATAGATAGAGATATATAAATACACACATGTGTGTGTGTGTAGGTGTGTGTGTGTGTGTGTGTGTGTGTGTGTGTGTGTATGTGTGTGTATAGTACTGTATGTGCGTTTGGGGTCTGACTGCCTGACTACATACACAACAGCATTTTACTTCTGGCACTCAGGGCAGTGGTTACCCTGCTGACCTTGTGGATCTGTACCGGCAGCATGCACACAATGAACACACACACATAAAAACACACACATGCACACACTCAATCCTGAGCTTCCCTGGCAGTTCCACAGCTGGAAGTAATGAAGGGCCCCATTGGAGGGATTCAGAGAACACCCCACAATTGCCTGACAGAAAGGCCCAAATTGTTAATGGGGACCACACTCATTTTCCCATTTCTAAAGGAAGCCTTTTTTTCCACCTCTCTCCTCATCTCTAAATGCCTCTTACTGCTGCAGGAGAGAGTGAGTGTCTGTCTGGCCATCTCCAGTGGATTGCTTGGATATAAATGTTTTCACTAGTGAACAAATAATTTAAATGCATTTTTTTCACCATCAGGGATAATAAAAAATAAAAATAGGATAAAAATTTAAAAAATAATTCAGGTTTCATTGTTGTTTCCCAGGTATATGGAGCTTAATTTTACAATTGACAGTTATTTATTTGTTAATCGTTTCTGTTCAGGTGTGTTTACTTGTGTGTCTCATACTTGATACAGCCGTCACAGTCAATGTTGCCTGTGTTCTCTTTGATGGTTCTCTCGGAGATGAAGGCTGGATACTCTGTGTCACATGGTACCTGCGTGGTCCGACCTACCCTCTGAGCTAAAGGGACGGGATGGAATGAAGAAAGAAAGAATGAATGAATGAAGCATTGCACAGAAAATGAGTATAAACCTTGAAGAAAGTCATGAAACAGCCATTTTAAAGTCAAATATATAATATTAGAATAGTTATGCAAATATACTATGAGCAAACATGCCTCGCAAATATACAAGTTTGAACGAAAATAGCAGTTCTGAACAAGTGCTGCCTCTTGTCCTGCTGGAGATACAGTATTTCCAGTGTGAATCCAGGTTTGCCATTAACACAACATTGCTTGAACTCTCCTGCCACCCAGAGGTTTGAAACAGCACTACACAGCTGGGAAGGAGTGGGTAGGCAAGATCATACAGTATTTTATTTGGGTTAGTATTTTGAAAGCAGACTTATTAAAGTGGGTGCTAATATAAGCTTAATTTGCATATTAAACATAAAAAGAGGTGGTTTTATTTTGTGTGTTCATTTTTTCCAAAGTGCTCTACATGTTTAAAAGATAGTGAATTATGAGTGTGATTTGCATGGAGTGGTTTAATTACTGGGTGTTATTTAAATGCAGTGAAAAAATGTGTGTAAAAATGTGTGTATGTACAGCTGTACATAAACTATATGCATGTGAGAAACAGAGCCTACATGTATAAACAGCTGGGATTAGTTCAGCTTGAGAGGCTGTGTAGATTGGGTTACAGGCTGCTAAGATAGGGTGTTTCAGTTGTGTGTCACAGGCCTGTGTTTCTATTGTAAAAATATATAGAAAGTGCTGCTAAGACCTGAGGCTAGCCAGCTGTGAAATTGTCTTGACTGCTTGGCAAGCGGCTCAGCTTCACTTGGTTCAGGATAAGAGTGTGCAAGAAAGCATTTTTAGACTTTCATTTTGTGATTCTCATTCTCTCTCTCTCTCCCATTCATATACAAAATAGGTTCATATTAGTTTTAGCTAGAATTACAATAAATGCACATTCCTAAAAAACTTGCAAAAACACAACAAGCTGCTTTTATTAGTAGTATTTTTATTATTATTATTATTGTTATTGTTGTTATTATTATTATTAGCCTTTGTTATTATTATTTCTTTTTTCTTGGTTTTTGCGTGTGTGTTTCTTACATTATGGTGTCTACCACTACTAATGTTATTTTTACTAATACTATTATCTTTATGTCTGTTGTTAGCATTACTGTTGACCACATTATTATCATGACATACCACATTCTCGTTTTTCCACTCTTCATCAATATTAGAATATAATCTGCCCCCACCCTGTCCCCTCCCTTTTTTTTTTTACTTTTTATTTGTTATTTCACTATTAAATTGATTATTTATTGTATTATCTTATTTATTCACTCATCTTTCTTCCCCATCAACATATTGGGAGGAGTTGTATGGGTGATGTTCTGCCCTGTCCGTTCCGTCAGCTGGGGCATGTGATTAGGGGTCGCTCTGGGGAGCCTGGATTGAGCAAAGTGGGGGCAGGGGAAGGCCACATAACTGCTCCCTTTCCCTCACTCAGACATGACATCAATGGAGTGCTGACAACCTCATGGACAGGCTCTCTTCTCAGGGTCTGGGAGCTGTTTATGAGGGGAATACATCAGGCAATGGGTCGGGTCTCTCCATTCAAGGTCAGGGACCAGCCCCGAGCTGCATAATTTCAGTCCCACAATGGAAACAAATCATGATAAACAATAAAACAGAGGAAAGGTTGAACTTAACCATAAAATAAAGATGCTGCTGTCCTGGCTGACCTCACCCTCCTGGGCGGTTCCAGAGCTCCCCAGTGATGACCTCATCTCGCTGCAGTGCTTGTGATTCAAAGTGGAAATATCACCTGTCTTTATTACTTATTTGCTGGTTTAATTCATTTTATTTCTTCCTATTCAAATTTTACTTTATTCAATTTTTGTTTTGTTTTGTAGATTGCTTACGTTGAAGCTACCCACACTTCACATACACACACAAAACCAATGTAAAACCCTCTATGCCTCTTTTGTAACGTCTTATATCTATTGTCTTGTCCACGTCCTGCCCTGTTTTGTTAACGTGCTATTTTGTGTTACCAAAAAAAAAAAAAAAAGTTAGTGAGGTTTTCATTTCAGACAAGCAAACCATATTCAGCATCCCATAAAACATTAAGCATCACAGCACACATAGCTTGGCAGTAATCATATGAGAATGTTTGGCATTCATGGGAGAAAAGAAAGGAGACGCAAAACCAGAGGAGAGAAAGATAGATAGACTAAGTAAGAAAAAAGAGAAAAATAATGATCCTGTTATTGAGCAAATATTGCTTTCCACACACATCATTACAGATCACAAAATCATCAAGTATAACCCTCTGGACACACAAACAAATACAAATGTATGTGTCAGATATACACATACAGTACGCACACACCCTCTTTCACATGAAGGCCATGAGACAATCTCATGTTCTGCCATTTTTACTTTTAGGTTTTGGATTGCACTTCTTTATTCTGATTTTCCAGTGGCCAGTCTGGAAAAACAGAAGAAATCGAGGGAAAATGGCAAAAACAGCAGGTCAGAGCTGAGAACACTGGTTGCTCTTTGTTTACACAAAAAACTTTGTTCCATGTGAACTCAAATATACAGTAAGTATGTAAAAATGATGCTCTATGGATTAGTGTGTGTTTTTAATGTCTGTTACTTCAAAAATATATATTACATTATTTAACAGAACTGGCCCATATTTCCTGAAACTAAGAAAGAAAATGTTTTAATGTTTTCTTGATATTCTTTTCTCTCTTTTGCAAAACAGGAAATAAGACAAATATTTCTAAAAAATACAAAAAAGAAAATTACTGTATTGTAATTTTATTTTTTTTATTTTTTTTTATCTTTACTGTTGCAGTTTTACTTTTACAATTCAAAACACAAGACCCACCAAACAAACGAAACATTTCAGTCTGACAAATATAATTTAAAACTTTTAGCAGCTGCTAGTGATTTCGTTAGTTTTGATTAGTGTGACAATAAGTTTTTGAGTTGTGAAACTCAGCATTTGGTTAAAACAATTTTTAATGTACAGCAGTTGAAATGGAGGGAACCTGACTTTCCATTTAGTGTATAGTAATTACACAAAAGCACAGTAAAAATTCAAAATGTTCTTATATCATGGTTATAACTTATTACCAGATAATAGTGATAATTATTAGAGGAACAGCATTATTGTACATTTAATTCATATCATATGTTCATATGGCTATTTTCAACTACAGCAGATATTGAACATATAGACTTATAAGCCATTTTAGCACACTTTAAAGTATATATGATAGATGTATTATTTGAAATGAATAATAATGTTTTATGTATGTTTAAAAAAGCCAATCTTACAATCAGGAGCTGTATGCTAAACATTTACTGTGCATATGTGTGTGAGTATGTTTTAGAGCACATCCTGGAAGAATCCGTTCTTACCTTTAGTTGTGAGGTCAGAGTACCACCAGCTGTACAAGTTGAACTCAACCAGGAATCTAAATATGAACAAGACACTGACCATAACAATACGGCCCAACATATGCCTATATAACAGACAGTGTAATACTCTCTACTGCATGGCAACAATTTTTACCAACACAGTAATACCTGCAAAATTTCAGAAAGAATATTTTTTTTATAAATTATAAACATACAACACAGATAACACAGTGATATATATGATTACTACTAGTTTCTTAGATGCCTCTAATGCCTTAAATCAAATGAATCTCAAAATAATGTTCTCAAAAAGTGAGTGCAAAATTCTGGTTTATTTGTATCCCTACTGTACAAGACCTGCAGGTTTGGTGGTGATACTGTGTTTTTGTTTCAGTAATGTAGGAAATGTAGCCTTGTGAAGGGTCTATCTTGTATAACTTGTCCATCCAATAATATGTGATAAGAAATAAAATACTTTGGCCCTTCAGTTCTAATCTTACACAGTTTTTGAATCATTAGCAAAACAGGCCTATAATTATGTTGATGAATGTCACATTGGATATAATGTAAAATATGTCACGTAATAATAATTATTGAAAAGAGGAAAGTACATATGCCTTTCTTAATTGGAAATGATTTAATGGATAGACCTACAGTATAATGGCAATTTATAAAATGACAGCATATACAGGACTTAACTGCTAAACTAGTGTCAAGGTGCCATTATTATTTAAGGCTAGAATGAACTTTCCACTTACGGTGTATGCACATGTTTTTGAGTTTTTGAACTTTTAGAGCTTTTACATAATTTAGATACATTTTTGTCACCTATATATGCTATATGATCTATTTAGACTTTAATTTCACAAAGAACAAGTGAAATGTTATGTTCCGACAGCAGACCACCCAGAAGACACTGGAACCATAACATGGCATCACAGGAATACCCGTGCTGCAGGAAACATCAGGCAGCCATTACTGCTCATAATCACTGATGATCCACTGATGTGGAGGCACTCGTAAACATGCATACAGCCGATATATACTCACAGACCCACAGTTAACCTCACACAGGAGAGGCCACCATACAAGTCTTCAAAAGCACTTGTATGCAGCAAATATTTGCTATTACAAACAGATAAAGACACCATTCATACACAGAAGTCTTACATGACAAGTTCAGTCAGGATCCACTTCACAGCTGAGAAGACAGCAAAATAAGGCTGAAGAAAAGAGAGAAACCACTGATCATACACAACATAATGTTTACTTTGCATGAGGTGCAAACAATGAGGCTGAACAGTGTGGGAAAAAAACTGCAATACTCACATCCAACAGTGTGTGTCCACTGTCACTACTCTCTGAAAAGACCCAACACAGAGCCTGGTAGTCATACAGAGTGACCCTGAGTAGATAAAAACTGAGTTATAGAGTGAGACAGAGACATCAGAAATAGATAAAATGATATATATATAACAAAAATTTTACATTTCCTACTAATGCTCATGTCACCCAGATAAAGTGATATAATTCTTGATGCACGCATTCTCTCTACTGTTGCATTTTGGACTGCTGTGTGGGAGCAGGAAGGAAAAAGCCCACCTCTGCTAGAACTGCTGCGTAACTATGGATAATATATTAGATGGATGTGCAAAAAATGGGAAAATGAAAGTGTCTGAAAGCCGAGAGCTTCCGGAGAGGTTCCTCAGAGTGATGTAGGAGGGTGTATGTGTGTATATGATCTGGGAATATTGGGGGTGATATCAAGACAATTTAAGAGCTTAACAGACCCTGAGGGTTGTGGTCTGGGCCTTTCTGGGAGAAGTTATTGAAGGGGTTCCTAACATACACACATAACATGTGAACGCACATATAAAACACTACAGTAGACACCCTTTTTTATAGACTCTGGATAAGTTTCTATGTGCTTGCCAATGTCTTGTGTGTGAATGTGTGTCTGAGCATGTGTGCAATCTCTGAGTGGGTTCAGTCTATCCACAGCCCTGGGCTATATTCAAACCTCAGTCACAATACCGGTGACACACAGCTCCAACACGCTGCCAGGAACCAATTAGTGCTAAGCCAGGCCACATCATGGTGTTAGCAGCAAACTTAGACCAATGTAATATTTGTGTGTTTGAATGGCTGTGTGATTTCATATGTGTAGATGGGTATGTCTGTGCGTGTGTGTGTGTGTGTGTGTGCCCTTCATTTCTACTGTTTGAAGAGACTGATAACCCAAAACAATTAGTCTATGTTTGCTTTCATATATAGTTTTGTTAATTTCAAGCCATCAGCTTGTGCCTATTTTAAATGGTGCACTTTAAAAGGTCTATAATTTTTTTAATCAAGACAAAAATTGTGCCTCAGCTCAGCACTGGCAGACGTCACTGGGTTTAGACAGATCATATTGGATTCATTAGTGTTAAGATTTATAAGCACTATTACTCATCATGCTAATACTTCACTGACACAAGCCACATTATTTAGTCATCGTATGTTATCCTCCACTTTAAACAGTCCCTCATTATCTGCCATTAAAATTTCAGTGAAAGTACTTTGGCCTCTTTGCTTTTATGAGTGAGACTGTAAACCATTTGCTGACTGATTTTGAGGTTCATCCCTATGATGAACAGGCGATATGTGTGATGATTTGTTACTGAAACAGCATGGCGGAACTCTCCTCACCCATGTCTCAAAGTAAGACTCAAATGCTGGGTACAGTCTTACTGTAGTGTTGGAAATGTGGTTCTATGTGTCTGTGCATCTAAATTTAAATTTAACAGGGCAGCTAAATTAAGATTTCACAAATGTTAGACCATACCATACTGACTCCACAGTCAAACTATGTGTCTGTCACTGTCTGTGTTTCTGCCCTGTAACACTAGGAAAAATATCCTCCTGGACTAAATTTCCAGATTAATCACAGAAAGTCACCACCCACTGCTCCCGGCGCTTTCCAGGAGACACAACTCTGTGAGAAATAGAATAAGTGTTAATGTGACTGCATGTGTGTCTGCATGTGTGTGACTTCAAGTTTATTCTAATTCCTTCATTTCAGGAAAAGATTTGCTGTAATCCCCTAACGGAGAGCTCCACTGAGTGTGGGGTCAGAGTTCAACACTGAATAGCTCAACATGATGGGCCAAGTTAAGAGCTGTCAGTGTGAGGGGAGACGCGTTCTCATTCTACTTTATATTATGCACATACATTTACACACATACTTGTACTTAACACTTGTTGGCACATATAAGTACACTCTCATACACCCGCACACATGTGCAGCTTGAAATTTTTACCTCTTAAAAGAGCCCATCTGCAGAAGCTTATTCATTACAGCTCTCTCTGCCTCTCCAAAAAATTTCCCAGTCTGAGAAAGAATACAAAGAGATTTTCTTTAATAAAACAAGTCATAATAAAATGTAACTTTAAAAACAATAGTGTTTGTATAGCTGGAAGACCTTGCAGGCACAAAAACTGACACAAATGACCAAGTGGCCCTGGCCAAAGAGGCAATTCAGTCTTAGAGAAACACTATTAAAGAACAAAACAAAGAATACATTATCTCACACAGAAAGCCTCCCAAAGCTTGGGATAGGAAACAGCACCCGCCCCACCGCCCCTACTCCCATCCCAGTGCTTAGCTTGCTTGTCTCCTCAACAGATTATGTGACCTCTATATACCTGACTGAACTATTGGCTGAATCAATCGATCAATCTATTAATTGCATTAGTAATTAGTATATGTAATGTCAGCTGATGTAAAGTCAAAGGTGACATTTTGTTTTTCTTGACTAACAGTTTCAATTCACTATAAAAAGACATAAGCAGCAAATTATCATATCTGACAAGCTGCAATAGAAGATGTTTGAGATCATCAGTGTTGTCCAGTTATTTTTATTGATTTTTTAAATTATTGAAACTGTCTCAACCTTACTCGGATTCTTGGGTGGTCAGTAATATAGTCCATTACCAGGACTGATCTGTCACAAGGCCCCAAGCCAGATGTGTCCACAAGGACAATACTACTAAGTTATTAACCACTGGCATCTGTGGTGGAAAACTTACGTTGAATGGTATGTGTGTGTTATTTAAACAAGTAGGGTGCCACCCACAGACAGTTAGTTGACAGCAAGAGAAGCAAATGTGTCTGTACTGTATGTGTGAAAAGTTACAGCTGCAGCAGCTACATGGCCTAGGCATTCAGAAAGGAGCAGAAGTAAACTCTGAGTTGCTGGAAACTGAGTGAGACAAAGAAAGTGGCTACAGTCTGTATGAAGTTTGAAGGTGTGAGATACAGAAAGGAGGTGCACACTCTGGTATGAAGTGCTCTTGCTATGTGTGCCACGTGCTTAGGCATTAATTTGTATTAAATTTGCATTAATGTGTGACAATACTGTGAAAGGTTGAGTCTGAGTCTTCCATTCATTAACCACATAAGACACAGGACCGGGAGGGTGAACTACAACCTCAGTCCCTCCACATCCCAATCCCATCCCATTTTCTCTCCATAACAACAATGAAATAAAGACACTGACAAGTGGAATCCAAAATGCTTTGTCATCTCTAAATTAAGATAAAGTAAAGTAAAGCTGGCAAGTAAGAGACACATGCAGGGGGTGGAAAAGGGCACTGACAGCCAGCAGACTGGCTTCTAGATGAGCCAAAGCCAGAGTGACAGCATGGCTGGTGACAATTAAGTAGAGGGGATATGGTAGGGCAGCACCATGGCTGACAAATCTGAGAGGTAAACATGCACTATGTATTAAAATTAAAGCTCAGCTCTGATCTTTTATGAGAATTTAAATCCAAAAATAGGTCATATATTATGAAACAAAGTCAGTCTGAGATGACATGGTTTTGATAGCTCCTACTGAATTACAATAACAGCTTTCACT
Organism: Monopterus albus; assembly: GCF_001952655.1. Classification (NCBI taxonomy): domain Eukaryota; kingdom Metazoa; phylum Chordata; class Actinopteri; order Synbranchiformes; family Synbranchidae; genus Monopterus; species Monopterus albus. Next base: position 595,758 of record NW_018127886.1, read on the forward strand.
TGTTTTCTGCTTGCAAAGAAAACAAAAATGTGTTCATTCTTACTGTTTCCACTTTAAAACAGACTGCTGTACAAGAATTGTCAGTAATATTTCTTTATCTTGGTTCAATGTGTATATGTATATGCATGTCTTACCAGAGTATAGTCCTCTGCTACCAGAATGAAACCATTGTTGTCAATGAGGTAGCAGTTAATATCCTGTTAAATAAAAACAGTGTTAATGCAGCCATAAGAAGTAAGAGTGACAGAGTCAGCTAAGGTTTACTGAGAAAAGGAAGTTTGACCAACCTCATCATCACAGCTTATGGAGCATTTCCCATCTAATGCTGCACACTGTAAGATAATAAAACTTATTTGGACTTCACATCAAATATTGAGGCACTTTGTTTGAGAACAAAGCCTTCCTCTTACCGCCTCCTGTCACTATTTGAGATTCACAAGTGTGGAAGTGTGTATGTATTATATATACAGCGTGTTGATATGCAGGGTGTGTATTTATGTGTACCTGTCTGCTGGCTGTCCAGAATTTCCTCTGAAAGAACTCCAGTTTCATCTGGATGCCCACAGCTGAAAGAGAGACAACACAGTCAAGGGACATGTGTGTACTCTCTGTGTTGAAGTACACGTGCACTGTGATCTTTATAACAACATAAGTCATACTATAGTAATGAATGAGATTATTAATATAAACACGGAGTCAAAGTGCATCTTTCATTAACCATAAATGAGGGAAAACACACATTTCCACCACTGCACACCCTTGCTTGACAAAATGGGCCACACAGGTGATAACATGCATCATGCTGTACATGTATAAGCTTATTTTGTGAGAATACTAAATGTCCTTGTGTGTAATACTATATTAGTTGGACACATCTGCACAAATGCCACTAACCACCTCAAAATGCAATTGTACACAATTCTAAACCAGAGCTCTCTCTGTGCACACAGGAAACCCAGCCCATTCCTCAGTCTGCTTCCCTGTTGATACCCCAACAGGCACTTCCAAGAGCTGGTATACAGAGCTCCTCTTATTTCCATAAGCCTCATGGCAGCACGTCCCTAAATGCAGATCTTAGCGGAATTCCTGACCTTGAAAAACAGTTGCTGACATTTTTGTCATCTTTTTTTCCCAGAATTGGCTGAGGAAAAACTGACACATGTACCACAAGTTTTAACTTCTCAACCTTCAACCCCATCTTATTTGGGGTCTTCAAGATAACTGTATTTGAAATGTCCTCTCCTCCATATAATATCCTGCTCAATTACCATGAGGTTAAGGTAATTACTGTTACAGTAAGTGGTCTAGGTGCATGGTATAGGACAAATTTTATGAGTAAAAGTATTAGGGTGGTATCGGGGCAGCCCTACATTATAGTTTACTTTATTTTAGAATAAATATTAGTATCATTATACTGTATAGTACAATAACTATAACACTGGTAGCAGTAAATGTTTTCAGTCTAATGCTCTGTGTCAAACATTCGTGTGACTTTGTTTGACACTGCCCATAGAAAACACAATAAGTCACCGTGATAGACACAGGAAAGTATGCATGCATGCAGATGGCACCTAACTAAAAGACTGGCATAAAGTTTAAAGCTGTACAGTAGCTTTAAAAAAAATAAAATAAATAAAATACAGAGAGTGTCCCTGGATGTCAACATGTGAAGAGACCATTATCAGTGAGAAATGTTCCGCTACTTTGTACTTCTGGTTCTTTTGGTATGATTGTGTGTATGTGTGATTAAGTGCAGTGGGGTACTGCTGGGGCCTGTTTTAGTCCTTGCCCAGAGGAACAGGTGCAGATTATCCCTTCATAAGCTTTGCCAGATCCTTTCAGCAGCCCACCATTTCTACACCCACATGGAAAACCCAAGAGGAGAGTCTAATTTAAGATGCTGGGCAACAGCAATGGAAACACATACTGTATGGTATAAAACCAGGGAGATCATTAAGCCCTTAAAAAACACAGGATTGTCTGCTCTATAAAAGCTGTAAAAACAAAGAAAAAAGTGACAGAGCAAAACAAAAACGCAGTGTTCAGTGGTATTAAGATGTCAGACAAAAGTGGTATTAAGATGTCAGACAAAAATACTCTGAATTCTGATATTTTCAAATAATTAGAAGATGTAAATTCTGTAAACACAACTCTGAAATTTGAAATATTCCATTGCGATGGAATAGTAAAATACATACCTGCTCAGCAAGAAATATGAATCCACTATGCAGGGGTTTGCTTTGTAAAGTGGTATAAGAGGTCATAATTGCACTAATGTTGGCTGTTACCTGACAGCTGCCTCTGAATGAAGAGAGAAGGCCAAAGATATTTCACTAATGCTAACATTTACACTCTGAGCTGGGTTTATGAGTCCAGAGATGAATAAACAAAATCCACTCCAAATCCACCCCATCACCAATCTCCTGTCAGCGCAATCTCAAGCAGAGAGAGATGACAACTGGTTCAAAGCTTACACATGTTTGGGAATCTAATAAGGACTGTACAAATGTGCAGAATATGCCCATTAGTGCAAGGGTGTATCTGAGCATATGTATGCATGTCATCATGTATGTAGCAATGGCAGTTACGAGTGTTTACTGTGCATGTGTGTATGCATCACTTTACATCCCAGTGAGAATTAAACCACCTCTAGGGTAAGCATAAACTCACACACACAAGTGTCACAAACACACAGGGCTGTCTGAATAATGTAGTGATTTGCAAATTTGGTGGTGCATTTGTCCAGCAACGTAGCTCCACAGCAGCTACACGGCGCAGGGGCGGATCATGTCAAGATGCTGAGCAACATTCAGAGCATGAGCAGAACAGGAGGCTGTTATTAAGGCTGCCAACAGTCTGCATGACTTAGGCTCCTCTGACCTCTCCTTCCTGTGTGTTCTTGTGAGATGAGGCTGAAACTTGATTAAGTGTTGTTGCAGAATCAAAACACAAGATTCAAAAGATTCGGCATTTTGTTGCTTTACATTTGAAAAACATATTTTTAAATCAGTGTTGGTCATATAGCTCTCTGAGTGAGTAACAAAAACCATGACATGCAACCTTACATTTTTGTGTTTGCCCTCAAGACTTTAGTGCCACATGAATTAAATGCATCACAAAAGATACATGATTCACATGATCAGAATATATGGCATTCTGGACAGAGGTGGAATACCAGGGCATGTTTTCACACTTTTCTTTGGCTAACTTGATTTTTAACATTTTTAGATGTGGCACCACAAACAAAATAGACTGACTGGACACATCAACCATATGGGCTTTTAGCAAATACAGGGGTATCATCACACACTGGAGAATGTACAGTATTTGCTTGTGTAGGCAAATGTGTGTGCACAGATGCATGCCCCCATGCATGCATCTGCGCACTTCACGTGTGCCTATAATGCACACTGTTGATATCTTCATACATTATTTGGCAATTGTTTTGACTGTAGATGATATAAGGACATTTTTAACCTATAAGAGATATAAATATGAATGGACAGGAGGGCAAACGCCTCTAACCAAGGTCAGCTTGTAAGCTTAATCATATTCATTGTTAAAACTGATTTGATCATTAATCACTCCTGTCCCTATCTTTGTCCATGTGTTGCTTCTCCTTAAAGTGGAACAGGAGCTCACACAAGCTTAAAAGTGAATCAACTGACATGCAACCAAAATAAATAAATAATGAAATAAATAAATATCCATGCAAATTTACTGCAATGGCTCATTATCTTGCTCTGTGTGTGTGTGTGTGTGTGTTGTGTTGCTGTGCTGGGAGCATGTTCTGCCAGCCCTTCTTCCCACAGCTCATGCATAATATCATCAGAGCATGCCACAGCAACGAGCATCCTGTGTTCACTGTGCATTGAAGTGTTGGAGCATTTGTGTGGACACACTGCAATCCAGATCTAATTTTATCTTGTTCATTCTTGTTAGAGCAATAGAAGGTAAAGTGAACCTGTATGCATGCTGTGATTTAGGAGGCACAGCTGTCCACTGGGAGATGACACACCATCACACTCAATACAACAGGGGACAGGAACAGCAAGCGAGCAAAACAGAGAAAGACAGGCACAGATGGGGATAGAGTGTTGATTTGGATTAACACAGGAGCAGAAATTGAACAAAACCAAGTAAAAAAGGAAACAGACAAAAAAAGCAACATGAATTAAAATACAAAAGACACAGTGGGAGGTTGAGAGACAATAGAAGGATATACAGAGCAAGAGAGACAGTGAGAGAGAAAGAAAGAGAGGGAGAGAGAAGCAGAGCTCCCTAACTCTAGTGATTCCCAGACTGGCTGGCTGGTAGTACACTCTGTGCTCTGATGTGCCTGCTCTGATGGGGTTTCATGCCCATGCAGAGTGTGCTGGGGATCCTGAGGGCAATACAGTTTTTCTGCTGCTGATCTCAGCCTCTCTAATTCCTACCTACTGACCAGATCACCCTACAGAGGTAGGAGTCAGGACCTTACTCACGGCTAATGGATCAACCAGTGACAGTCACTAGAATCCAAAAAGGGAGCTAAAAGAAAACCAAACACAAGCGGCCCAAGGACGACTGGCAGATATGAGAGGTAGGATCTCCATCATTTGTGAATGTGAATTCCATATGTGTGTGCACTTGGTATGTGCTTGGTTAGGTGGGCTGCTATCAGCTGCTGAGACTATTATGTTGTATAACTGAGTGATATTAAAGCACAGGCATATAATAGTTAGATGCAACACACATGTCAACATTACAGCCACATTTTTATGTTTATACAATACAATAGCTGTACACCAGTGTTGCCCTGAAAGGTTTCCTATTGCAAATTAGTGCTGACATCAGTACTAAGTTGATTTAAAATGGGATGTACTTGCTGTGGGTTGTTTGCACATCATAGCACGCTTCTCTGTGTGTACTTTGGGCTGCAGGGACATATCAGAGCATAAAGCCATTCTCTTGTGTTGACCCCATTCTAGAGCTGCTGTTACAACACTCCACTCAACGGATGCTCTGTTTATGCATTTCTATGTATGCCTTGTATGTGTTTGTTTATGAATAAAGGATGCGACTGAATGCATTCTTGCAAACACACACACACTCATTTCACTAACAAGGATGCAATTAACATAGGGCTTTGTACTACAGTGTGCTAAATATCAACCCAGCCATGTTCTCATGCTTTCTGTTGAAGCAAGCAACATAATATAACAGCAACACTGCACTGCCAAGAGCCACTGACACCTGAGATTAGACCTGGGAGCGCCTGCGCCTGGATATTTCTAAACCTGTGAATCACAATCCACTGTATGAAGTCTACAAACCAAGCAGAGACTAAATGACGATTGAATGCTTTTAAATGAAAGACTGTCACTCTAATTAGTAGACTATGCTAAGAAAGTGTTTGTTCACAGAACAGAGGAAATTTTTCTAAATGATACTTCTGCGTAACAGCCAAATACCAAATAGCAGCTGTGTGAGTTGAGTGTTATGTAACCACAGAATTTAAACATTTAGATTGTGCCGTCCCATTCATGTTAACACTCCATGGTTGTTGATTGATACAGTTTGTAGCTGCATGGTATTTCCTAATGTAATTCTTGAAATAAGTATCAGGTTAAGAGACTCACAGCTACCTCATCAATAAGATATAATTTAGGCAAAGATTCTTATGAGAGATTCTGCTTGACAGAATCAAATGAGGTCATTCGCATTTGAGAGAACACTTCTTCTTTGACTTTCAGCTGTTCTTGGCTAAGGAACTGAACATTGTAGGTTTCGTACTTATGTAGATCAATATGCTGCAGCATATCTTTTTGTTCAAGATCTGAGTGCAACTTGTAAGCTAGCTACATTTCCATGCTTCATTTCATTGAGCCTCAAGCTAGTCCAGCCATTGCTATAAATACTGCTGTAATGTTCCACAAGGAATGGACATGTGAAGTCATATCAGAGGGAAACAGACACCTAATATCTGCTGTGTATGGATTTGTGTGTGGGTGGAGTGTGGGTGACGGGTTACAAAGCTTTGGTGAAGTCACTGAGGGTCAGTGACTGAGGGTGGTGGGAAGTGGGGACTGGCATATTAGAAATAAATTTACTAGACAAAGAACAGCATTAACTGAGCAGAACAAAGTGAACCGCATCCCATTCCAAAGTCATTATTTCATATATTTTTGATGGATTTAGGCCTTTATCTGCTTTAGTCAGGGTGGTCATGGCAGTTAAACAATGGGATTAATACATGGAATTATGTAATCTTTGTCCATTGTATTGCTGTAAGAGATCACAATCAATATTTAAACTTTCAAAAAAATGTGTAGCTGTATTTTTTCATATTTAGCGGTGAGTACTTTAAGTGCATTACTTTTAAATGTCTAATTCAATATTATGTTGCCCTGTCTCCACAGTGACACTGGCCTGTGCCATCCTCTGCTTCCTCTCTTTGTCACATGCCTGTCCAAAGGAGTGTAGCTGCAACAGCAACAGCAAAGTAGTAGACTGCCGAGGTCGAGGCCTATATGACATCCCCCGAAAACTGCATCCAGACACCCAAGAACTGTATCTTCAAGATAACCGCATCAGGGGGTTGGGATCAATGGCTTTCAGAGAAATACCCTTCGTCCGAATTCTTGATCTATCTAATAATTCCGTAACATCTGTTTCACCAACGGCCCTGCTGGGTCTCCGGTCTCTACAGCACCTCAGTTTGGCCTACAACAGCCTGAGGGAGCTTGACAAGAGGTTGCTTGGACCGATCCACTCTCTTTCACACCTTGACCTCTCACACAATAGGTTAAGCAACAAAACCAGAACATATCAAAATTATTATTTGTCCTTTGTTGAACAATATTGAGTAGAAACTTGATCCCACATAAGTCATTGTATCTTATATCATTTCCCTGTCATGTCCCTTCCTTACAGCCTGTGGGGTTTGCCTGGAGCCATGGGGGACAGCTTGAGGAACCTTAGCCACCTGGGGCTAGCACACAACCGGTTAACACGGTTAGACCGCTCCCTGTTAGAGACCCTGACCCATCTGGACAGCCTCACACTACAAGGCAACCCCTGGAGGTGTGACTGCCAGCTCATAGGCCTCAAACTTTGGCTGGAGACCTACCTCTTTAAAGGTTAGACTACTTGTGACTCTGGGGAGTGGCTGAGGAACATCTATAATGTTTCCAACATTCATACATTTCAGTGCCTTTCCTACTGGGCACACTATTAGATTATGGTTATACTGACCTTTAACACAAACAAATATCCTAAAACTAGTAGAGCAGAAATGAATGGAGTCATAAAAGTAAGCAAGCAAGAGCACTTGCAAAAAGTATAACTACAACTGACAATATTGCAGCACAGACTTTATTCCTAAATAATACACTGATGTTGTTTTCAGAGATTCAAATACAAAAGAAGTCACATCATACATATATATATATCTGGGACAAAGCTAAATATGCCTTTCAAAAAGCAATGACAATGTCTGTGCAATTGAGCACACTCTCCTTCAGTCAGAGCATATTAGCTCTGGACTCTACTGTATATTAAAATGACCAATTCCCATGATGAGAGGAGAGACTCTTTTAGGGATTAAAAGTGACTGAACAACCCCAAATGGATATAGTGCTTACATACTTTTGCCCTTGGAGAGATTGGCACAGTGGAGTTAAGTCCACGCTAAAAGGTCTGCCCAATTATTAAAGATGGTTCAGTAAGTGCATCTCATATTGTTTGAGAAAAATTACAGCCATGTCTACATTGTCAATGTTGATTCACTGAGTGAATCAAAGAATTCACAAAATGAAATGCATCAGCCTCTTGATTAATGTTGTGATGTTAAGGTTAGGCATCTTTGCAGCTTCTATAAGTAATGTAGTTATCTGTACAACCAGAGACTGAGGGTGCATATGGGTAATTAAGGGTTAAATTGCCAACCACATTATTTTCTGTGCTAGGCCAAGCACAGCATGCATTCGATAACAAAATAACCACTATACAATGAAAGCTAGGTTCGTTGGAGTTGGCTGGCCCGCCTACATGCCTATGTTATCCTGACACAGCTTTTGTCTTAACAGCTGAAAATTCTAATTACTGCAAAACAGAACAATAGACTCAGATACAAGGAAGTATGCTTAACAGAAAGCCAGTGGTTATCCAGGCAGGCGAGCAGTGTAGTGTGTGACAGATCATGCTTGACATGACTACAGAGTGAGATGAATAATAAAGAAATTTTGGGGCACATGAAAGTCAGCTGATGAAGTCCTAACTCAACACTTTCTCCACTTGATCCAAAAAAGACTATATTTGAGCTGTTCATCATATTAAGCTTATGGCCAAGCTGGTTCAGGCTCAGAGATGAAGATTGTAATTATGGCCTCTTCTGTAGCAAGCAGTGAAAAAGGAAAGAAGCTAATAACAGCAGGTATGGTACAGAACAACTGACAGTTGAATGACTTCTTATTTCCAAAGGTGGAGTGGTGGATGAGGTGCTTTGTTCCCAGCCAGAAGAAATGAGGGACAGAGACCTGCAGAAAGTCCCTTACCAGCTCTTTCATGCCTGCATGACAACAAGTTACCACTACTTGTTTGCCAACATACACCACCTGGAGTCTGAGAGGCGACTGCGAGGTCACACCCATGGCAACCATGCTCATCCCTCTAGCCACACTCTCCATGTCCCCATGGCAATAGGGGAGGGCTTTGGTGGAGGGGGAGGAGGGGGAGGAGGAGGGAGTGTACCCGAGTGTGAAACTAAGCAGAAGCAGCGGCCTGTCAACTTGCGCCATGCTATTGCCACAGTAATCATCACCGGCGTAGTGTGTGGGATCGTGTGTCTGATGATGCTGGTTGCAGCAGTGTACGGCTGTGCGTATGCTGCTATCATGGCCAAATACCAGAGGGAGCTAAAGAAGAACGAGGAGCTAGCAGCAGCGCAGGGGGCAGATCATGCCACAGCAGATGAAAAAGAGCCACTGGAGAATGCTATTGCTTAGGAGATGATAAAATGAACTTTGGGCCTCAACCCTTTAACCTAATTGTCTCTGGATGCCACGTGTGTGTGCTTGTGTGTGCATGTTTGTGAGAACAAAAGAAGAGAGTGCATTTCTGTATGTGTATGTTTACCTCATTTCTGAGACTTGGGTAGCTAAATTCCACAGGTATTTGACTATGCACTGATGAGAGTATGTTCTACTGTATGCGGGTTTGAGGGGCAGGCCAAAGAATTCAAACACATCACAGATAGAAATAAACTGCTATATATTTATAATTTCGTATTTGTAGGTATAATAGTAGAGGTCTTGTATTTAAAAAAATAGATGTCAGAAATCGGTTCATTGCTCAGAGTTTGATTTTGAAGTAATTTTGAAAATTCATTGTTGGCAGCTGCTATCAGTTCAACTCCAAGTTGTTTGTACCATTAACGTGAGTGTATGAGAACAAGATGAAAGTGTTTGTGTCAGTGCTCGAGTGTGTGTGGAGACGTATACTGAATGCACATATTTATAGAGAATTTAAGAGTCTGTGCCTGATAATGTGATCGAGCTCTGAAGAGAAAACCTTTCTAAAAGGATATTTTTCTGATTAATGATAGATTTTTCTGGATAAAGATGGATAATTTATTGAAGCAATAATGAAGCAAGCTAAAACTACACCAACAAAACTTGGCCTTGTTGTTTTTCTATGAGGTTTTAAGTCTGAATCATCCTGCTGCAAAAGTCACACCCACAGACAAACTTTTAGAACTACAGTTTTTGAGATCAGTCGAGTCTCAGTTGTGAGCTAATGTTGATTACATAACTGAAGTCATGTCCATCAGTATCTATTATATAAAATAAAGGGAAATATTTTATGTGATTACTATATGTATACAGCAATTAATTTGAAAAGACATGCATCCTTTATTGAGAAAAAATATTTTAAAAACAAGTATTTATGAATAAATAAGTGAATCCTACTCTTAGAGAGCACTTCTCTAAATGTCTATGTGAGTAAACAGTACATAGTGTTTTACGGTAAACAAGACATTCTGCCACCTTGATATGAAAATCAGTGCTCAGTTCTGGAAACCCAGTCACATATTATGTAGCCCTACAACCCTTGGTCAAGAAACAAGTACTGATACCAATTCCTCTAAAAAACCAAGAAAATGCTCCTCATTTAAAGTGCCACAGTGGTAATCATGAAATTAGTGGCCATTGGATGAGAATTTTGCCCCTCAAGTGCTGGCACAGTGACATTAAGCAGAGATGTGGCGATTTGCAATTTTATTGGCTGATTCCAGTTTTCAGTTCTTTTTAAAGTATGTTTTATTTGGTGTTTTACCATGGGTTTGATACACTGTGAATATGCATGGATTTGAAGTGCAGCCAGTAATTTCCTCATTATGTACTGTTTGTCAAAGATCTGGATGTTGTTTTCCCTTCTCCAAGGAGTTTCTGTGTGATCCTCTGTGTGGTTTTGTACACCAAGCACAAGTGAACATGCACCCGTTACAGACACAAGAGCGAGGCTTGCGTGCACAAGCTATGCTTTCAGTCTGTGCCACCGTGTGCGCCATATGAACCAGTGTATGTGTAAATACTGTGCTATTAATTTAATAATATTCTACCTGTGAGAGATAAATTTGAAGATACGATGTTTCTATTTCTGATGAGATAATGTACGATGGTACCATTTCAAGAAAATTCTAAAGTATTATATAATGTAATATAAAGTAACAAATCAAACTTCAATTAAAATTTGGTCTCGTTTCAATTTTGTGTTAAAAATGTCACAGGATAATTAGGCAATGTTTTAGATTATATCAAACATGCAGCTTGTTGTGTACATTACAAACATCCATATTCTTATCTATCTTTAAATAATTTATCATGTCAAGTGCAAGTGAGCTTTAGCTGCAGTGTAATATGGAGGCACATGAATGTACACAGATGCCTTTGGCCTCAATGCCTGACTTGACTTTTGTGGCTCTGTGAATATTAGAGCAGCAGACTTGCTGCACGTAGCTCTGGGCTTAACCACAAACACTGACATACACACAAACAACCACTTGTGTTTGTATGCACACAATAACGTTGTGACTCAAATGATGTCTGGAGGGTCCATGGTGTGTGATGTCATCAGCCTGTCCTGTTCAGTTAGTGTACTAGTGTATTCACGAGTCAGTGGAACACAGAGCAGTGAGAACTGGCCCTAACCGGCCCACGCTACATTTGCATTCTAGCCTACATCTCTCCTCCCATCTGACTCTCTTATATAAAATCATCCTTACAGACATCCCCCGACCTGACAAGCATGATCGTCATTACTGTGCTACACATCAGCACCCACTAGAACAATAGCATCTGCACGATTCTCTGTTAGTCATTTGGTTTACTGCTAACCAGGATTTGGGGGAATGATATTATCTTAAAAGGACAATGATCAAGTCAACAGGGTCAAATTATACTGTGGGCAGGTTTCAACTGTGGGCTGCTTGTGTACTACTTAGATAGAAATCTGATGTGCATGTGTGTGTACACACTGTGGCAACACACAGACTCTCCAATCTCTGTCCTTCTGCTCTAGTGGTTTCCCCCAGGCCAAGAGTACCCACAATACACTGCTTTCATGTCAAAGCAGTTAGGCACCATGAAATAATTGTCTCTCTGCCCTTTCACTTCTTCCCCCATTTTAAAACTGCAATTCCAAAAGATTCTGCTCTTTTTTCCTTTCTTCACTTTTTCTTTCCTCTGCCTTCACTTTATTCAATTCCTCTGCTGGCGTTACTCAACCTCATCTACTGACACGACCACAGACAACAATTTGGTGTTTAATATCTGGCAAAAGTTGTGCTCCATATTTGTCCTCGGTACATATCTTGGGCGGTAGAAAGGAAACTGTATCTGAATAGAATAATTTGCTTATATAAGATTTATGTACTGTGTGATTACTAAAGCTATTCATATAAAATACAGTTGGAAAACAGGACTTCCAAGCTAATCAAACAGGAGGATTAACATGAAGAAAAAAGAGCGGAACCTTACTGTGAGCACAGCTCCCTGAGGAACAGCACTAAGCAAGACACACATCAACACATCTGCATATTTTAGCCAGATGTTTGTATTTTACTCAATTTGTCCATTTGGAAATTTGAGAATTTGTAATAAATACTCTCATTTTTTAAGCAAGGTGTTTCTAGCTTTCTGTATTTTAATTAACATTTTCTGGCATAACATACTCACTTGGTTGCAAATAATAATGTGTTTCTTAACTGTCCAGTGCTGCAGTAAAAGTACTATTTACATGTTAGTTAGACAATATGCAGAACAGAAAGCCATCTTGAGAGACGGGTAATGAATGATGTCATGTCACAACTTTCCTATGAATAATACCATAACTTCTCAAAACCATATGTCTCTATTTCTAACCTCCCAGTTTCCATATTTCTTACATTGAATTTGCTGTACCTTTCTTTTCCAACCAAGATGATGGCTAGCAGAACAAGGGCTGCACTTACTACAGTATCGGCTTGCTTGATTGCACCGTGTTGCGTTACATGGGTGTGACATTGTGGGGCTTCTGAGTCACTAGGACATGAGGTGAGGCAGTACACAAAGAAATCCTCTAGATCTCAAAATGCCTTAAATAAATACAGAGGCAACAAAACAAATGCACAATAGGCATTTATAAAACTTGTTTCTATTAATACTTTTAAATATAAATACTCCTGGGTGCAAGCGTCAGTGCTGCAGTGTGCTGCACTCACGACTTCTTCTGTGCATATATTCATGCAGGGTCAAGTGCACAATCAAAAAAAAGCAGCAGAGTCAGTATACTGTATGTGGGCACTGAGTGTTTCAACTCAAAAAGAGGAAAAGAAGGAGAGGTAGACAACTGTAACAAAATCTTCATAGCAATGCGAGGAATTAAATATTGCAACTTGTATCAGTGTAGAAGCTTGTGTGTGACAGTGAAACAGCCACTTGATCTGTGCACTTACCCGCAGCTATGGGTGATTTCCTCTCATCCAGAAGCTGAATGGCAGTGCTGGCCAGTACAACACTCTTGTTTTCTGATCCTAAGCCACACGCATAAGCACACATACAGCCACACAACACACACAGGAACACATACAGAGTTGGCATCACCGTCATATCATAATTCCTTATATATTAGTTCTGAACTGACCACAGGGAGCTTGGATAGAGAAACACTGAACATAGAAGCCACAGAGTCCTGTTTCAAGGCTACAGCTAACTGTGACAGACATAAGAGGAAGAGTGCATCAAGGCAGGTCCGGCCAGTAAATAAGAGGCTTTCAGATACTTGTATTAGCTGGCACTAATGGAAAGCTTAAGGCTGAGGACACATTCTTGGAGAGATAGTTACAGTGAATATGTTTGAGGTGCCTGTGTTGTGTGTGTGTGCCTTGTGTGTTGTATTTGTGTGTTCTGGCCAAGTCACTATGGCAAGGGCTGAACCTCTTCCTAACATATTTAATTTCAACCCGCAGCAATCAGTCCTGTCCACAAGAGCACAGCTCAGAATTAATAAGAGAGGAAGGGAAAGTAGAAATTGATGGTGAGAGAACCAAATATGGGTGAAAGAGGAAAAGAAGTGGGGAAAAGGATGCTCTGATACAAACCGTATTTAACAAACTGTAAGCTGACTTTGAATGGCTTTATAGTGGGTGACAACATGTCACATAACTCTTGACATGCTTACAGTGATTTATCAGCTTCCCAGATTCATTGTACAAGTAAAGGCTGCTGTGTTGAACTACAGTAAAAAAAAAAGGAGTTATTTTTTAAACATTAACTTTATGTCAGGTCAGCACGGTCGAGCAGTGGTTCACTTTATCGCCTCACAGCAAGACATGCAGCTGAGGTTAACTGGCGACTCCAAAACTGCCCGAAGGTGAATGCAAGTGTGAACGCTTATCTGTCTCCAAGTCTCAGTCCTGTGATAAACTGCTGGCCTGTCCGTGATATGCCCTGCCTCTCATGGGATAAGTGGGATAGATGGACCAACTTTGTGGGAAGAACTGAATTATCATTAAAATGTATAACTAACCTGTATTGAAAGGAAGAGAGTAGACAAAGGTTCCAGCAACTTGTTCTGCAGCTCTCTTGTACCACAGGGGAAAGTGATCAGCATTGAACACCCCCTCTTTGTCTTCAGCTGTCAGGAAGTCTCTTGAAGCAGACAGGAACCAGAGGTGATGACAAATTATGCACATGCAAAACGTAAGATATTCACTTTGGAACAAGAGCTGTTGCAAGTGCATACACTGTATACTTAAATGTTCATATACATACATTCTGGATACATAAAATCAGCATACTTACTGGTTTGAAAGCTCATCAGGCATCACAAACAAGTTAATTCTGGACAGGCCTGTTCTTGTGCCCAGGTAGGCTATTTCCACTCCTTTATCAGAGTTCCTGTGTATTATAACAAATACATAGCCTGAAATTATGCACAATTATATGTTTGCTATCAGTCAGGGTGCAAATTACAGGGTGGTTTAAGATCTCGACCCCCGTTCACATTCAGTTCAGCAGCCTCTTGCTGATCAACACCCTCCCACAGCAGCTTATTATAATATATATATAAAAAAATGCTAGCTTCACTGTTAACAATAATAATAATAATAATGTTTGCAGCCCTTTTTTCTTATTTATCTCTCTCTGTCTATACATACGTGTGTTTACAGTGGCCTGTATATAGACTTATTTTGGAATCTCGGATCTCGCATTCTGTTAAAAGCTGTAGTATGCAACTTCTTTCAAATATTTTTAGTGTAAAGATATGCTCCAAACCTTTAGAAAACTTTAGAAAGATGCTGTTAAACCCTTCTATGAGCCAGACTCAATGAACAACACTGGTGGCAGTGTAGAGATATTAGCTTTTAAAAGGTTTTGAACAGGACTAACCTCCCCAACCAAACAGAGATTTTCAATTATTTCTGTTTGATCAGTGAGTTTTGTTGCATTTCCATTTATTATAATTTCATGATGACATGTCTGAAGAGCTGGGCAGAGCGTGGCAGAGCATAACAGATTGTAGTACAGCACAGTGGAGCAGGGAGAGGGAGTGCTGGGTGAAGCAGAGTGGATTGATTTGAATATTCCTGCTAGTGCTAAATTAAGTTACAAACTGTAGCTTTGGTAACTATTTAAAAAAATTGTTTACAAACCCATTTCCAGAAAAGCTGGGACATTATCTTAAATGCAATGAAAAGTGAAATCAGTGATTTATTAATTCCCTTGAACCTCTGATTAACAAAAGAACAAAGAAAATATTTCGAATGTTTTCACTGACCAACCGAATTACATCTTATAAATATAAAAAGTAGAATTTGATGCCTGCAACACACTCAAACAAAGTTGAAACTAAATAAGAATATTCCACTTACACTGTTCTGGAGGTATCTAAAATTAGCATGTTAATTGGTAATGGGTGAAGGTACAGTATCATGACTGGGTATAAAAAGTGCATTCACCAAAGTCTCAGTCTTTGCAATGAAAGAAGGGCCATGGCACACCACTTTGTGCCAAACTAAAGCCGTAAAGGCAACGGGTGAAAACATAACCTTCAAGTCATCAGGAGGCATTTGTATGAGAAGCTGTCATGCTAACATGATGAATATAGCCACATGGGCTCAGGAGGACTTTGGAAAACTCTTGTCACATAACACAGTCCGCCACTGCATCCAGAAATGCAACCTGAGACTCTGTTACACAAGGAGGAAGCCATACATCAATTGTGTGCAGAAAGGTCGTTGAGTTCTCTGGGCCCGAGCTCATCTGAGGTGGACCAAAATGCAGTGGAAACCTGTTCTGTGGTCAGAGTCCATGTTTCAGTTTGTTTTAGTGAAACTCCGACTTTGGGTTCTCTGTGCCAAAGACGAAAAAGACAATTCAGACTGTGCAAAGTCTAGCATCTGTGTTGGTGTGGGGGTACATCAGTGCCCATGGCATGGGTGACTTGCATATGTGTGCAGGTACTATAGATGCAAAGGCCTTTATTAGGATTTTAGAGATATATGCTGTCATCAAGGCAATGTCTTTTCCCAGGAAGTCTGTGGATATAGGCTTCATTTTGCATGTGTTACTGCACAACTGTGTGGCTTTGTAGACAGAATGTGTATGCTTGAGTGGCCTGCCTGCAGTCCAAATCTGTCTCCGGTTGAAAATATATGGTGCATCATGAAGATGAGAATCAGACAATGCCGAGCAGCTGAAGTCTTGTACCAAGAATGGGCAAATAGTCCACAAAACTGCAACAATTAGTATTCTCAGCTCCCAGTTCAGTTAAAAAGTGTAATTAAAAGAAAGGTGATGTAACACAGAGGTAAACATACCAATGTCCCAACTTTTTTGAGTGTGTTACAGGGATCAAATTCTAAATTTGCTTATAGTTACAAAATGCAATTAAGTTGGTCAGGGAAAACAATGAAAATCTTTTCTGTGTACTTTTGTCAGTTAAATAATGATTCAAGCGAATTAACAAATCATAGATTTTAGTTTTTATTGCATTTTGGAAAATGTCCCAACTTTTCTGGAAATGGGGTTTGTAGAGGTTATATATTGTGTTTTATTTATTTATTTATTTACTTATCATAAGTCTGTTAAGTAGCCTGATTATTGACTTTGTATTTCTCCAACCCTGCCCCTGTTCTCCCCTTGTTCCCCCTCTGGTCACTGGACAACACCCTCCCCAAAATGTAATTCAAACTCTGTTATTATTGTTACTTTAAAAAAAGCCTTTACAAGAGCCTAGGACCTTTGGTTCTCTGTAACATAAATTGCAGGAGTTGAGTGGATGACGTACTCAGACTTATTTAGGACAAGGCTGGTCCAGTAGGCCTCCAAAGGGGCAGTCACAACTGCATCAAAGAGAACCTCCTGAATCAGCTCCCTGTCACCTACCAAGGAAAACACGTGCTCATCAGCTAGCCAAATTTGACAAGAAAACATCACTTAAGGAATGTGGGCTGTAGATGTATTTAACTAACATTGTAAGTAGGGGTCATGTCCACCGAGGTACAGTTTGATTGCCTCTATCTGGGACAGGTAATGGTGCTCTGGGTGCTCGTCTGTGTTGCAGTATGTCCTGTCATATAACAAGAACGAACAATACAGACATTGGTTATAATGATATAGTACGCACACACTCAGAATTGTTAGAATTGCCTCCAGATAGTTTCCTTGAAAAACTGATTTCTTAGCCATTCACTGATTATGTGCTTAAGATTGAAAGCAACTGGATTATATGACTCTGGTTACAGTAAATAGTGATTGCAAAGTAAAACAAATAGGTTTATCCCATTTACGAGCATTAGTTTGAGAAGCGTTTACTGTAATTTGTTTAGATTCCGTTTCCCAGTTCTGATGACCACAAATCATCAAGTGACACAAACCACCATGTTAAAGTCCTACAGATCCCAAAGCAGTTGTCTAACTGTTGTAGTGCAGTGAAATTATAACTGTGTTTGATTTTGTTATTTGTATTGTATATTTTAGATATATAATTCAATCACAATGTCATTTGAATAAGGGCTGAAGATGATGCTGTCAGAACAGAAACATGCAGTAATGCTGATGTGCTCCTACCATTCGTCTGCCAGCGCTACATCAGGGTGCTCCAAGTCATGAAGTCCTATAACAGAATAAGAACTACAGATCTCAAACTAAATAAGCAAAAGCACTATGAACTCACCATAATCGGGTTAGGCATCTACACTTCAAATGCACACACACTTAAACATACACCTCAGAGGTGAAAAATGTGCTTTTTGAATGGATGTGACAGGGCTGATTAGATCAGGAAGAGCCAAGTCATGCTCAGAGGTTTCTGCATGATGGACGTGTTTAGAGAAACACACAGACATGCACACACACACACACACCACCACAACATGAATATTAACATGCATGAGGCTAGACATAAAAAGAGAGAGGCACATATATGCACTGTCAAGACAAGGACAAGTACAACACACCTAAGGAGCTGCTAAAGAAATATTTAACTTCCGGTTCAATTGTGGCATTCAATTTTATTATAACTATGTTACAACTGAATGGGTGTGTCAATGTGTGAGAGACAGAAGCCCTAGTATAGTATTATATGGTCAATGTGGTGTTACTTCTTTTACTTGTATCTGAACACGTCTTCCACCAATGCAGCTGAGTTAAGAAGGGTTAGTTGAATGAGAAGCAGTGATACAGAAACAATGGCAGAGGACAAGGGAGAGTGAGGGGCAGAGAATTATAGGCAGACACAGCATCACACACAATACAGATAATAAAGAGTAGAGACACAAAGAAAAAGGGAGAGTGGAGGATTTCCTACCTTCTTCCACTGTGACATTTCCTCTGAAGAAGAACTTTCCATGGCCCCTGGAAAGAGCTACTCCTAGACTGAAATAAAACAAGCAATCTTTTATAAATAGGCAACTCACCAGCTCCTTTTTGTGCAGAGAAACCTGGTAATGGTTCAGTCTCTCTAAACTTTGTTCATTGCTCACAGAAATGCCTCCAGCCTTCTTACCTGAAAGGAGTCCCCTTGATGTCTGTGTAGTAATAATCATTATGCAACACCAATACACGTTTCTAAAATAAAAGAAATTGACATTGACATTATAATATATTTTTAAAGTTTTTTTGTTTGTGTATAATGCAAATTTTTTACATAACCTTGTCATTTAACATTGAAAAACTCAATAAAGCATATTAAAATATGTAAACACTAGGCAGTGTGATGGCACTTATATTCTCTGCACTTTGGCGCCATCAAGTGGTGCAGGAAGTACATGCTTCTGGTTGGCACACGACCTGTTACTCTGCAGATGGTTGTGTTTTTGCAACGTGAATATTTGGATGAGGATGTTGAATATGCATGTATGAGTACATTTGAATGTGTGTAAACAGTGTGTGTGTATTTACATAATGAATGCCTAATCATTAGGCTAATATATAATGCTCTTTACTAAGCTTTGAAAATGCAAAGTGCACACACGCTCGCATGCAAACACACACCTGAATGCTTCCCCCCAGACAGGCAAGTAGTAAAAGAGAATCATTGGGTTGCTGTCTCTCTCGTATTCAGCAGCATGTGCTTGGACGAGATAAGAGGCTCACACACAGACAGACACACACCCGTGCTTGCAGAGCAAACCAAATCAGAAACAAAATCCCCAAGTCAATCCTGTACATCACTGTGCCAAATGTAACAACCCCTTGGCAGAGTGGATTCTCTCTGCTAAGTACTTTTTCTGGCTCGCCCACTGGGACCATCTGAAAAGTGCTTGTTGGTGTGCGCTTGTGCATTTGGGATTCCTCACCCCTTTGTCAACACTCTTCTTCACCTCCATGGAGAAGGTCCCCGTCTTCCTGTTAACCATGGCATTTCTCAGCTAGCAACACAGAGCACATAGCAAATGTCAAACATATGATGTTTACTGAAACAGGTGCTGTGATGATGCTTAAAGGAGATTACTACAAGAGCCTCACTGTGTCATCCTTATCTTCCCACTCCACCTCAGACAGATCCACGCTGCTGTAGTTTGGCTTTCTTCGCTTCTTGCCATCCCCATACTGGACACACAGGCCCACAGAAACACACATGCATGCACAGACATAAAAAGATACTGAAGAAAATGAAACAAAGAGAGCATAAAAATCTAGAACTGCAACCCATGATTATCATTGTTAGCAATGAATCTAGCAATTATTTTTCCATTGATATATATTATTATAATTTGACAAAAAAATTGTGAAAAGCTTCATTACAAATTCCCAGAACCTAAGGTGAATTATAAAATAATGTTTGAGAAATAATATAATTACAAAACTCAGTGACAGCAAATTTACAATGATAAAAACCAGATTAAAGCATCATTTGAGATGTGGAAAAATAAATGCTGCAAACAATCAGCAAATAAATGACAAATGATAACAGATAAGACAGATGACAAAATACAGGAGACAGTTAGCTTAGCATACAAAACTAGCCTGGCCCTGTACAAACCACTCTATAGTTGTACATTCTATTAACATGTTGCCAGGTTTTCCTAGGTTGTCTCTGCTGTTTTGTTTATTTTTTTCACACCTTGTCTAATTCTGTAGATGAATCTATTTCATAAACCTGTTTCAAGAACTGCCAACGTCACATGACAGAGAGAGAACATTACTGAATGCACAGTAAGGTGGTAACTAAACGATGGCAGTGCAGTATGACAAGCACCTAAATCCATTTCTGAACAAAAAATATTTTGGAAACCTTTGAACTTATTAGGAGCTGCAGTTATTATACAGATGCAGCAGGTTGTTCAATAAGACTCTTTAGTTTTTATCTCATGACAAAAACTGTAAAAAAAATTCCCTCATAGCTCTCAATATCAAATGTTGCTTTTTATTTAGTGTTTGTCTGGTTTTCATCATGAAAAATATGTCGCTAACAACTATTTTCATTATAGTTATCGTTGACTAAATTTACATTGGTTATGCGCTTGCCTATAGTATGTGTGTACTCCTGCGTCCCCCCTCTCCATTTATCTGTCAGTGAGGACATCCTCCCACCCCTCATTAGTTGTTAAACACCGTTCATTAACATGTTTAATTAGGCTGTTATTAAACCATCTGTCTGTCTCACTGCCTGTTCACTCTTCTTTTCCTCATCTGTTCTCTTTTCATCTCTCCATTTTCATTTGGTGTTGCACCCCACTTTAGTGCCCCGCACCTATTTCCACATTAAGCAGGTTCCTTACTCTCCTCTATCTCCCTCCCTCTCTCCCTTCATCCTCTTGTGAGAGGAGTGAGTGAATACAATAGAGTTAATCACAGCCATTCAGAAGCTGTATCTCTGTCTATTCTCAGCATAGCAGAGGCCTGGAACACATTCACCTCATCTACATATCACCATGCAGCCAACACATACATGCAGTGCACGGCACATACACACTGAGCAAACACAACTACAACACATTTTCTACATCAGTTGGCATCTCAGTGTGACAACAAAATCAGTAACTGACTTGACATGAACTCAAAGGTTAGTATTTCTCCGTTGACTGTACAAAATAAATTAATACATTTGAACTTCAATCTCTGTGCTCTAAAGGGATTGTTATGATAATGAGGTTCATACTCAGTTAACTTGTTACAAAGCATCTGAATAGTGCTGGAGGTAATACTCACAAGTGGCCGGAGATCCGGGTGTGTGAGGATGTAGCCATTGTTGGTGATTGCAAAGGCGTAGCCATGAATGCCCAGCTAGGAGGATACACACAAACACAGACGCCAAATTGTAAATCCCAGCTAATCAAGTCCTTTGTAATTTTTATAGGCAGCATCTTTGTCTTTGCAGTGAAACTCACAGAACTGCATAATACAAGAAGATAGTGTCATTCATCCATGTCTGGAAAAATAACACACTTTCAAATGTCAAAACCTTACACCCAACCGAGGTTCAGAGCCACAACTAAAAGAAATCAGCAAAGTGGAAGTGGCGGGGGACACTGTCAGAATGCTTTGGTATACAGAATATGTATAATTTTCCTGTCATTACTGCAGTGAGTCAAGAGCGAGCCGTGAATAATCAGTGTCAAATCTTTAACAAAACCTCAGATTTATCTGCTGCTGCGTTT
The DNA here is from genome assembly GCF_001952655.1 of Monopterus albus. Lineage (NCBI taxonomy): Eukaryota > Metazoa > Chordata > Actinopteri > Synbranchiformes > Synbranchidae > Monopterus > Monopterus albus. The sequence continues at coordinate 617,386 of NW_018127886.1, forward strand.
GACATTCAATTACTGCACCATGGAGTAGTGCTGGGTATGAATAAAAAATTAAGCAAAAATCTCCCACTTTTTTAAACTACTTGCATTCAGTTGAACTGAGCATTCATAAAGCTCAAACTTGTGATTCAAGAAACCTACGGCTTGGATTTTGACTATAAAAAGTGATAGAATGAAGGGGTATCCCATATGGGCACTCAGATCTAAGTATCTGTAAGGATAACAGAGTGCTGTCAGATGTGCTACCTTATATTTGGGGATCTTCTTGAGCAGCTCAGACACAGGCACATCTGTCCCAACCACTCCTAACAGGATGCCATGGTTTCTCTGGAAGCACACACAATACAAATATCCTTAAGTCATGTTTGAAAGATTACCTGCATAGCACAGTCTCTTACAAATCCACTGTTTATAATGGGAAAAAAAATCAGTCTGTAATATATATGCAATTAGTGATGCTCTACTGTATCCTCATTTACAAACTCCAATCAAACTGAAATTAGTGTCCGTCAAATACAAACATAATTAACATTATTTTGTAATTTGTGTATATTCTCTAGAAAAAACAATTCCACATGAGTAATTGCATAGTTTTTCAATTGCAACTACAAAAACAAGCTGGGGAATCATAATCATCATTGTAGCAAACAGGCTCCGCTGTTGGTTCTGCAGCTCTAAATATGAACTTACAGTTTCATTCTTGGTACTGAACACCGGCATTGCCACTGTGGTCATCAGAACTGGACCTTGACCATCTTCCAACTGAGTCATTAGAGATGAACAGCAAAAGCAGTCAAGAGGGTGAGAGAGAAAGAGACACAGGGAGGGAAAAGAAGGAAGCTAATGATAAAGTGTTACTGTTATAATTACAAAACAAAAATGATTGCTCAGCACACACCATGGCAACATGCATATCACATAAAACATATTGCTAAGTGATTATTTCAGGCTGCATAATGTCTGATCTTTAGAAGCACTGCAGTGGCAAACTGTTATGCCACAAGGTTGATGGTTTACAATTTATGATACATAATTTATATGTATTTACTTAGTCATGTCTGTTTTGATGAGCAGAAAGACAGCTAAGTTAATTCAGCTTTTAGGTTGGTTCATGATGGTGATGTCCAACCGCACCCTGAAAAGTTAATTAGCTGATTAAGTTAAGTTGGGTGACTTGGAACACAGTTAAGGATAGCAGAGTTTGTATTGTGTTTATTTTTAGAGTGACAGAGAGTTGAATGAGGCCAGTGAGGGTCAGACGTGGTCTAACTTGCCTTGAGCTCCTCCATGGCTTGCTGTCTGAAATGATTCGCGGTTCAAAAAATGCCTATTATAACCTTTGCTAGGTGGCAGATGGGGCTGATTTATTGACTGCATTTTGACAAGTCAATGTAGAGAAGCTGGAATAACATCAGAAAGGATGTAGGTAGCAGAGTGTCATAGAGGGGTGTAGTATAGCTTAGAGACATCATGTCTTGTCCCATTTTCTCTTGATTTATCAGACACGGGGCTCTCTATCTTCCTGCAATATGGCTCAGCAGCAAAATCAAGTCTACACTCCAGACAAAAGGTGAATATAGGTGTGTGCAACAATTTTTTGCAGTTTTGGTGCATTAGTGGATATTGGGATCAGCCAGGTACAACACAGGAAAAGAGGCTGAATACATTACTAGTGGGAGGAACACATTATGAGCAGCTGGAGTCGGGGTGGGCTTTAGTAATGGGCAGTCACACCAGCTCCTCTCTCTCCTTTAAAAGCATCATGGGAAATTTGACTCTTATCAATGTCACTGATGTCATTATGGCTAGAGAAACTTTGTCAAACAAACGTTTCACACAGGTAACCTGATATACTGTACTTGTCCATGAGGTGCAGTCAACACTGTTGGAAATATGAATGCGCGATGAAAGATTCTCTCCCTATATCTTCTTCTCCTACCAAATATTTGCTCATTTTTTAAAAATGTGATGAGAAAAATATTTATTGTAGAAGTATTGCACACATAATCACTCAGCTATCTGCTAATATCATATTTTGTGAATGAAGGAAAGACAGACTCTGGTGCGGCAACTAGCAGAAATTATATAGTGTAATTTACTCACAGCTTTTTAAAGACAAATAGTGCATCATGACAAACATCAGCTCTTTTAGACTATGTTCATATCTACAGACATATACTGGCCATTCTAATCATTTTATGTGAGTTCTGACTTTTTTCTGACTTTAAAACTGACTTTTACTAATGACTCAAAGATTTGAGCCTGGGAAAAACAGCATAAAGGAATTCTGCAGCACATCTAGTCACTTTGTCTTTTTGAGGGACCTACAGTAAGAAACCTCCATGACGTGTTATTCATGTTTACTATTTGCCTCTAGTTTGCATCTGAACATCCTCCTTCCCTAAAGACTGCTAGAATAATTACATTTATCTTTACAGTGGCTCTTTGTATCTGGCAAAGACATGCATTAGAGATGAAAGCTTGGCACTGTTATTAAGAGACTGGAGGAAGGCTTCATACTCAGCGGAAAGTGGTCTGACCTTGTCCACCAGAAATGTCAGAACTGTCTAAATGTCAGTCAATCCTGCAGATTGTGTTCAAGGCATATACAATTAAATGGTGCATTTCCTGAACCATGTACCCCAGTACAAAATCCACAGTGGCTAAGGTTAGAATGGTAAAAAGCATAAAGCATAAATCAAGCCACATTCTGTTGCAACAATCAATATTATCCCATTAGGTGCTAAAAGAAAAAACTGGCTTAAATATCAGAATTCAGATTCCGTTTTCTTAGGGAAATACCCCATTTATCCACTCCTCTCTCCTCTTGACTGAACATAACATGCTTCCTGTACACTCTCTTTCCTCTGGAATTCACTCCCTTTTTCCACTAGTAGTATTGGTAATGACAGGAAACTGCTCGCATCCATTCCGTCTTCGTCAAACACTGGAGAAAGGGGAATCAGTGACCTGAACTCAGATAGCTGATAATAACAATCCAGAATGCAGTACTGGACATCAAAGACAGAACAAAGCACAGCTGCAAACAGCTGCACAAACAATAGACAGCCTTGCTTCTGGGGAGGAGGATCGATCAAAGGGGGAAACAAACAGAGCCCCATATAAAATCTATTTCCAGCACGGGTCTAGTGGATCATATTCCATTGGACTGGAATTTATTGTATGACCCAATGAACTGTTGTTAGGAAGCCCCATCAAATATGTGCTCTTTGTACTTGAACACTAATCTGAGGTGCTTTATTAAATCTACGTGCATTTGGTGAGAATACAGCTTGCCCAGCTGCTCTTGGGGATGACATACTGTAATTAAGCAGATAACAAGAGCTGCATGAAGAAAGGCAGCCAGCCGCTGCATCTGTTGGATTCCGAGCCAATATCACAGCCACAGATGATCCTCACTTGTCCCCTTTAAACCTATGCTGAACAAGGTCTTAATGAGTGTCCTCCAATGTGACCATGTGCCATGTACTGGAGAGAGTGCACTGTATCTAGAATTTCATAGCCCACAATCTCTAATGCAAGGTCAGCACTCAACACACATTTGGGCCAAATCTGCATCATCACTGTCTCTGTGGCTTAATTTGTATCAGTCAAAGTAAATGAGGTGTGCAAGTCCTTTTCCCTGCAGTGAGTCAGAGAATGAAAAAGAGCTCCTCTAGGCTCGAATACACTGGCTTCCCACTGACACAAATACCCACACACCTATGCCCCTCAGACGGCTCAAACACAACCTTGCCCCGTGTTTGGAGTCTCAGAGGACATAGGTTGCTCTGGCAAACTATGTGCGCTTGTGGAACAGCTGACCCTTGTTACACCTGAGACCAAGCTTAATGATGTTGCTGTGGGTAAGTACCAGAGTTAAAGCTCCTGTGGGAAAACTGGAACGTGCCCCACACGGAGCAACGCACATTTTTACCACACAGATCTTTTGGGATTATTTATAAAACCTCTTATTTACCTTAATTAACATTTATTAACAGTTTGAAATATAAAACCTCTTATTTACCTTAATTAACATTTATTAACATTTGAGTTGTCAGTAATTTTATCACACCTGACTTTAACAACCCTGAACACTATTAGTCAAATTGGAATGTCAATACTGACTTCACCCTCAGCACTGTTGTTGTAATATGTGTTTTAACCAATGGAGGGCAGTATGGCTATGATGACAGCCATCATCACAAAGGTTAGAGCGCAGATACGCTCTGTTCAACACCTTGAGATGCTGGTGTTCAGGAATGTAGTGGATGATATACATTACATGGTGAATTTTCTGTCTTCTGCCATGTAGATGTGACTCTAAAGTTCTTTAACAAGTTATAGATAGAAACATGGTCATTTGCCCACTGAAGTGTTGTATGTTTTAAAATCAATTGTTCTTCAGTTCCTAAACTGAAAAATCTTTTTACCTTTTATAAGTATTCTGCCTGGATACAAGCATCTAGCAAAGCTTTCTTGCTAATCAATGTTTAATTTCTCTCTCTCTCTCTTTTTTTCCAGCCACATTTAATTTCCAGCAGTCTTTAAAGAGCGGAGGTGGAGCCTTGGGATGTTTGGGGGTGAGCTAAGCCTGGACAGCAGACAGCACGTGAGAGTGAACCTCAGATCTGGGGGTAAGGCCCACACCATGACCTGTGGAGTCAGAACAAAAATGTAGAGTTTTGCAGAGATTATTGTGACACAAAAGGGAACCTGCTTGGCCCTCTTTGCACATCATTGTGGTGTAGTAGTTTTCTCAGTTTTGTTTTGAATACTGAATTATGTATTCAGTGATTTTAAAATGGCTTTTTCCATTTGTCCGTTTCAATTGTCTGTGTGTGGTGATTATTGTATCTTCAGAAACATTTAGTTTAAATGTTGCACATATCACTTCTTCTGCTCTTTCTGCTTCTCATTTGATTTTTGATTTAATGTATAATAGCAATGTAGCTTTCCCGCCTTGTGCACACTCCCAGACACACTGAGTTATTACTCTACCTCTTCTGCATTTCTCAGAAGAGCTAAGGCAAACAGCTACTTGATTAATAAGTTAGGTCCTCTAAATATGGCTCTGAATCATGTATCTTTAAAAACTACTTAATAATGGTAATCAAGATGATCAACAATGTACCAATTACATCTTTACACTTTTCTCTTTTAATTATGCATAGCTCTCCTTCACTGTGGAAAAAGGGCTGCTTTCTTGGTCTCCGGTGGATTGTTCATCTTAAGTGTTTATGATGGTGTATTTGTATCACAGCTAAGCTACACTCCCTTAAAGTGTCAGTGAGTTAAACAGGGCCTGCACCACTTCTCTGTGTGAATCAACCACTATGGAGGAGTTCCAATGTTTTATTTATTGATATGTTTTAATGGGGGAAGACCTACCATTCATTATCATAAAGGCCTCTAGACATCAAGTCACACACAAAAGACCCACCCACTTCACAGTCTCACACACAGATCCACACGAGGAGCAGGCCGCTTTGCTGTAGCAACTCCTCACCAGCAACCATTGGTAGCTTCAATGACAGAAGCTGACAGTGTCAAAGTATCTTTGTCTCTCTCACATAAACTGTCCCTGAAGCTGTCATTGTGAGAGAGATGTAAAACACAGGCTTTTTGTCTCCATGGTCACTGAGTTAGTCAAGAAGCTTATCGAGGACAAGGCACCGGGGGTGGATGAGATCCGCCCTGAGTACCTTAAGTCTCTGGATGTTGTTGGGCTGTCTTGGTAGACACGCCTTTGTAACGTCGCATGGCGGTCGGGGACAGTGCCTCTGGGCTGGTGGTGGTGGTCCCTCTTTTTAAGAAGGGGGACCAGAGGGTGTGTTCCAACTATAGGGGGATCACACTCCTCAGCCTCCCCGGGAAAGTCTATGCCAGGGTACTGGAGAGGAGAATTCGACCGATAGTCGAACCTCAGATTCAGGAGGAAAAATGCAGTTTTCGTCCTGGCCGTGGAACACTGGACCAGCTCTATACCCTCTTCAGGGTGGCAGAGGGTTCATGGGAGTTTGCCCAACCAGTCCAC
>NW_018127886.1:624357-634777 GCF_001952655.1 Monopterus albus
TCCCCCGGAGGAGCTGGAGGAAGTGTCTGGAGAGAGGGAAGTCTGGGCATCTTTGCTTAGACTGCTGCCCCCGCGACCCGGTCCCGGATAAGCGGAGGAAAATGGATGGATGGATGGAACAGTTTGAAATAACACATTGCAAATGAATATTCATACAGTGATAATAGCATATTCACTCCCTCCCTCCCAACTTGAATGAACTGAAATCCCTTTAATACTAATCTCTTACATTTTCTCTCTCACCCGCCCCACACTTCTTCTTCCAATATACAGTACCTTCACAAACTTCTCTCACCCTACATCTCCCTCCCTTTATCCCTGAGCCCCAGTGTCCGCTCAGCAGGCAGAATGGGAAACACAGCCAAATGAGCCAGAGAATGATGGATGAAGCTGGTGAGACGAAGGATAGGAGGGAGGGGAACGGGAGAGAAGGAGAGTGTGCAGGTGTAGGGACAGAGCTAGAGAGGACAATGTGAAATGGGAAGAAACAGAAACATGCTAAAACAGACAACTAGGTTGCCATGAGTAGGATGTAGAGGAGAGAAAAAAGATCCCAGATGTTCACCACAGAGCTAATCTCAGGATTTTGTTAACTTCTTATCAGGCACTATCACCATACAGGGTGTGTGTCTGTCTTCCTGTCAGCGTGTGTTTTATTTTCTGAGGACTTTTGTGTATATGTGTTCAGCACCCAGGCCAGAGTTACGCTGGGGTGATTACATGCAAAAAGGCAGTGCAGATTCCTTGCTAATCCCAATTATCATATCTTACAAAATGATATCTATTTCAGTTTTCTGCTGAGCTGCTTCGATGTCAATCAGCTTGGGTCTATCGCACCAACGGCACTATGTCAGACATATGGCCTGCCAGCTGTGTAATGCCACTGGTCTGTGCTCATCTCATGCTGATGGGGCAAGTGCTCTTCTGTTACACCATCATTGTTGTTATGATTATAGAGCTGCTTATCTCAACCCACATATGATTCATAAAGCTCTAAAAAATAAAACAATATAAATGATAAAAAGGGCATCAGGACAGATCATCCTGCCAGTCATTATAGGCTACTGGATTTTCATCCAAAAAATGACAAAATGGCTTATTCTCGAGAATTCTACCAAAACAAATAATACAGGCAGTCTTACTTTCACACCGAAATCCCACAGGCAAAAGAGCCTCACATTCACACACATGGACACACTGCCAGTCTTGGAGACGCTGGCAAAGCATGGCCAACATAGCATCAATGAGTCTGAGAGTGTGCACAGATGTGTACGTGTTTGACCAAATGCGTAGAAGAGAGCGATCAACTGAACTGACGACAACCACGATGAAAGGTATGAACCAGGAGGCTGACAAGTGACACACGGCACTAACACAAAATCAAAATGCCATGAGTACATATGGTAATTAGTTCAGCCAGATTATGCTTCAACACGTAGAGACTGGAGATCAAAATGCACATGCACATGAACATACACCAGGCCTCAACATAGCAAAATACAGTGATGACCTCAAACCAGTATTTTTACCTTCTGCGCTTGTGGGAGCTAAAAATAACCGATTAAGGAGAGAAGGAGGAAGAAGAGGACAAGAGAAGGGGTCAATATGTTTGTGGGTAAGTATCAGAAAGCCTTGTAATGTAGTTTCCACTGAATTGAGCTCCAGCACCAGCGGGTGCATTAAATCCACTGACACTGATCTTGACTGCACCGTTTTATAAGTAAGAACAGCGAGTGTGTCAAGGAGAGAGCTTTTTGGCTAGGAGGTTCACAGCAGAGGAAACAACGCTTAAGCTGTTACTGTTGAGTCAGTGTTGAGTGTGCTTACTTTGGCTGTGATAAATGAATGGGGATGAGGACAAAAGGAGCAGAGGAAGACAGAAAAAAGTAAAACACAAGGACTATGAAGAGCATTGCAGAGGATTTCATGTAGTGTCTGTAGCCTGTGCGCATTTCTAATAGAGAGCACTTGCCAGTAACACCTGAGGACAAATGGCTGTTGGTCACTCTTTAAAGCAAAACACAAACACCTGAATGAAAGAGGTCCACCATGCCAGCATAAATACTCCAGTACACCGTGTATAGTGTGTATACTACGTACTGCAGAGAATTCTACAGGTCAGTAATTTTCCTTTAGGGTGTTTTACCAACAATGTCTGTTTCAGTCAGGGTTTTCCAGGGAAATCATGTACTGTAGATATGGCTGAGGATATTACCCATAAAGATATTATTATAGAAGTAAATAAGTGTATGTGCCATTGCATTCAGTTGGTAGTTTTAGATACACCTAGTTACATACAAATTTCTTTTAATAAAAACTAACTTTATGAAAAGGTTACAATGCTCATTTTTGCTGAAGCAGTTTTAGTTTTGACTATTATTATATTTATATATGTATTATATTCGATATTTTGCTCTTGTATTATGTGGTTGTGAATTCTAATACTGTTTCAGGCCTAAGACTTTTTGATTCTGACTAAACATATTTTGTAATTATATGAATGTTATCTTGTGTATGAATTTGTTGAATTCATCAGATTTTGTGTTTTAATATTTTTTCTCAGTATTGTGCAAATAAACTACACTAAAATGAGGGTAACAGAAAAACCTCTCTGTATGATGCGAACAGTTCAATCGCACCACAAACCTCATCTCCTCTCCTCCTCCATAATTAGAAATGAAATCTTCTCTACAAAAATTTCAACAAGTAGTTGCCTCTGTTTTAGTGCATCTAAAGACTGAGTGTATATGATGTGTGTATGTGTGTGTGTCTGTGTGTTGGGGTAGGTACAAGGTTGAGAGATCAGGGACTTAACTCACTAATGTTCTGCTCATGCTACACAACTCCAAAATACACACAGGAGGCTCATTGACTTAATAGTTCCATCTGCTGCACTTTCACAGGCAGAGACACAAATTGGCAAAACACATTGTCAACCCTCTGCTTGCAATTTATCGCTACATCCTCCTTTGGATTATATAAGAATCTATCCCAAAAATGTAAATGTACTTTTTAAAAACACATGCTGAAACAAAGTACAATGCAAGTTTTCTTGTTTCACTCTCCAAAACCATCACAGAGACTTCTGGACCAGTGATCTACACTACCCAGTGGGGGTGTGTGGTTGGCACAGACTGTGGCAGTCAAGTGCCATGTGAGAGATGGTGTTAACTCACAGTGCTGTCAACATAGGCCTCGGTCCACACCGTGTCATGCTCCCGGTCGATGACCTTGGGACGACTCAGCACGTGGAGGTACTCCATCACATTCTCTTGCACATCTGCCAGTGTGGAAATCTGAGTGAAATAGCCTGTTGGGCAGGAAACAGAGAAAAGATGATGAATTGTTTAACTTAGATGCTTGTGAACAATGGAGTATGAACAGGTTCCGTCTCCATCTCAGTCTCAGATCAGAAGTAGTCTCTCTGTCTCCAAAACTATTTCACATTGTAGCAAAATTCACATCCAGTAACAACTTGGCGATATAATCTTCATCAATCAAACAATCCCCCCCGTTTTTCTTACCCTGGTACAAAAACAGAGGAATTACATCTGGAAACTAGCACAGTCTGAAGCAGATATTTGCATGACAAAGCAGACACAAGGCTGGATACATGATTAAGTAATAGCTGAAGTGTTCCCTGCAGTGATGCACAAGTGAGAGCAAAACATCATGGGTGTGTGAATGGATAAGCGGTATGTAAATGTAATGGAAAACCTATCTCAGTTAAACCAAGTGTGATGCCATTTCCCACAATGGTAATACTGCCATTATGTTGCTAATATGCATGTGCAAGTGGGAATATACTGTTATCACAGCAAGGGGGGCAGAAAGAGAGAGATGAAGAGAGGAAATCAGGAGAACAGTAAGATAGAGAGAAAGAGAGTGAGAAGTAACACAAAGAATAAGAGCAAAGAGGGACACCACCACATTACCACTCATCCATAAAAACAGCAAACTACCGTCATCACCGTGAGGCAGTCAAAAAAGAAAATCATAGCTGGAGGTAATAGGTTTTGGGGTCACCATCCTCAGCAATGACCTTTATTTCACAGCAAGAAAAAGCCAAAGTCTAGACACAAAACACAGCTCTATGATGGATGCTATACCCAAAATATCTAAGAAGAGGTTCTACCATTGATAACCTACAGTAAATCTGAAACTACAACTAAAAACATTATTAATTAATGAGATCTAACTAACACTGGAAACATCAAAATTGCATAATAACTGCAACTGATATGGCAACAAGAATGCATAAGACTGAACTTGACCTGGAATTGAACCTTGACAGATTCCTCCTTTTCATCTTTAGACACTCTTGGGTCCAGCTATTATTACACCAGACAGTACAATAACAACACACATCACACAAAAAGCAAGCCGCCATGGCCTAACAGCATCATTCATCACAGTGGTGAGTGAAGAATGGCTACTTTCTGTTGAAGCCTGAGGGCGTCCTTCGGGCTGAGCCACCGGGGGCAGTTAGATGAACTGGGGAGGGAAAAAAACGCTCCCAGCTTTTAGTGACATGGTACACCTGTCGTACACACAGGGCAGGATAGCCGCAACATGGTCTGGTCAGGATAAGGTCATTAATATATGTTTAAAGGACACCAGTTTGGGTGATTTCAACAAAATATACAACAGGGTGTCCTACACTGTAAAAAATGTATTTTAATTTAATTTTATTCCATATGGAAAATAACCATCTTCAAAAATACAGTAACTTCCCATAATTTTACATATAGGTATGTTGTTGAGACAGTGATGGACTGTGAATGACCTGAACCCAGCCAAGCTCAGTGAATGCTTGTTAAAATGAGAGGAGGACTGTGGCGTCTGACCGGGAAACAAGTAGAGTGTTAGTGAAAAGTCAGCTGAGCTCATTAGGCCTGTATACTGTATACCTGTATGAGTTACGGCCTGTATACTTTCTCTTATTAGCAACTAAAGGTATTTTTCATATGACTTGTCCAGGGTGTACCGTGGCTCTCGCCCAGTGTCAGCTGGGTTTGGCTCGAGCCCTGCCACCCCCACCCCCCATATCCCTGTTTAGGATGGGCGGTATAGCTAATGGATATATGGATGGTATTTTGCATACTGTACAGTATGTATGGATTGGCAGCTGGTACAGTATAGCCATAATGCTTGTTTTACTAGTATTAGTACTTACTAATACTACCTGCACTGTGACATTTCCAGAATCTTAAAAATATTGCTTGCTCCAATCAAATGCCACAGGGAGAGAGTTTGACCTCACAGCCTTCAGTAGCAGAGCGGACAACTTAACACTTTTTCAATGCTGAAACATTACTTACAGTAAAACAGTGAAGAAATGAAACTGAATTTTCTGCTGTAGTTTGGAATAGTGATACTGTGCCTAGGGATTAGAGAGAAGAAACTCAGCACAGCTCCTGCGGGCTGCAGAGGATGTTACCCTCACAAGTCTGAATCATCATCTTGCATACGAACACACACAGGTCTCATGATCACCACTAACACCTTCAAACTGACTGGATGGGTTCTCTGATATCACTTCCAAGCAAAACTGTGGATGCCCTTGTCCTCTTATCTACACACATTGTGTAACCTATGACTTGTCTGTTTTATCTGTGGCAGCCTGAGGAAATAGAGCCAGACTATCTCTGTCACCCACCCCCCAGCTAAGTATAGCACCTGAAACAAAGTGCTCTACACTTTGAGACAACCATGACCACACATAAAGCCTCTGGAAAGTGGTGTATTGCCAGGATTTGGACTTCAGGCTTAGAGAAAGAGGTAATGTGACATATCTGGTCGGTGCAACTGGAACCAGCTGCCTGCTGTCACGCTCACGCTAATACTGATGAGCACTGACAAACATGTGCATGCAACTATATACACACACACAGACACGTACGTACTATGCCAAAAACCCCAAACAAATCCTGAGCTCCGTATTGTATTTAATTTTCCTGGCTGATAGCAACATGCAGCAATTTTCCTCTGCAAAAACAGATTAGAAGGAGAAAAAAGTACAGCGGTCATATGCATGTGTTATGAGAGCCCACCTTTGTTAGCACATGCCATCCATTTCAGATTATCCGCGAAGGCTGACTCGCGACCAATCAGGTAGGGGAATATGCGGACCTGCAGAGGGAAAGCAGATAGCTTCTGTCAGTCATCTTAATCGCATTTTGATAAGGACCCCCACACCAACCATATACAAGATAATACTATCAAAAGCAGGCAGAAGGCTCTTGCTTTATCCGCCAGTGATTTGCAGGGCCTTTCTCCCTGTTTAATCGAGTCAGTTATGGACTCATAAAATATAATATACTGTAATTCCAATTTTTTATCAACTAAAAAAAACTAAACAAGAATTAACATATTAACAAATTTTCAAAAAGATAAGCATGTCATACGTTTGCAATTAGATTGAATACAGAAGATACTATTTTGAGTTGAAAAAGCCAAATGCAAGCTTTATGTGCTCAGTCCAGAGAATCTTGTAAACTCTCTGCTGTCAAACTCATTTTTGCCCAGCAGTGCTCAGTTGGCTCCAGCAGCAGGTCTAGTTGGCAGGTGTGTATATATACATATGTGTGTACGTCTGCCTGTGTGGGAGTGTGTGAAAAACAAGTTGCCAGATTGGACCAAATGCAACCCTCTGGGGGCACAGCTGCCACAGATCCCATGCCTGCATTTTTTCGTCTCCCTTCACTCTGACATCATATGTGTTTGTACGGTATGTGTGTGCACGCACAGACATATCTAGATGTGGGTAATGTCTTAATCTGATTTCAGATGACTGCACTCAAAAGAAGAGTCTGAAAGTTGGGGAAATATAATTTATGCATAAATGACATTTTGCTTTTTGAGGAATGCTTCCATTCAAATTATGTTTATTTCACTGTGTCATAGATGAACTCCTTATAAATCCAAAAGTGATTATAACACCTTTGGCAAACAAAATATATAAACCACAGACAGCTAATTCTGGGCTCAGATGTTCTAATACGGATATTGTTGCTCTATTGTCAACTGTAATGAATTTCACTATGAATAAGTACTGTCATTTACAGGCAACCCTCTTTATCTAAACCATAATCATCCTCTATTCATACAAACCTCAGCCATTTCAGTGACACTGCCAGAGAGACAGGAGAGCACAATAAAGCTGATATGATCATAACTGCTCCATGTAGGGCTCGGGGTAAGAGCTGTCATAGTGGGGATTTTTTCTGTTTCTGGTTAGGTGCTTTCCTTCACTGGTAGCCAAGAGGCTACAGTAGGCTGATTATTAAAAATGAAGGCTGATTAAAGTTAGAGTAAGGACAGTGGGGATAAAAAAAAAACTACATAGGGACATTCTCAAAACTGATTTGGTTTGGATATGGATATTTTCCACTGTAGCTAATGAACTGGGTTATGGTTCGGTAAACCTCTTTTGATAACTATATGCATCTATCTTAATCAATTAATTTTCAAATTTCATTTTGAAGGAGCACAAACCATAATGCTAAACCTGATGTTATAAAGATGCATTATATGGAATATTTTATGTTAGTGTTGTAGTTCATTCCTGATGTTAGTTGATTGATTTATAAGAAATAAGGCTGATTCCCAATGTGGAAAGAATATAATAATGATAATATATTGTAGTCTCTGTGTCCAGAGATTGGGTCGTCGGGGCCCCTGCCTTCGACTGCTGCCCAATCCACTGTGCACCGGCCCCTTACAGGCCCACCTGCAGGTGGTGGGCCCACGGGAGGATAATTAATGCATTTATACAGTTAAATCTGAAATATCTTGTTCCTAACATAAAAAACTGAAGTTGAAAAGTTTGTAATTATTTTTTCTACAATTAGAATCTGCATCGTTGCCTGGGAACGCCTCGGCATTCCCCCGGAGGAGCTGGAGGAAGTGTCTGGAGAGAGGGAAATCTGGGCATCTTTGCTTAGACTGCTGCCCACGCGATCCGGTTCCGGATAAGCGGGGGAAAATGGATGGATGGATGAATAATATATTGTATATTATATTGTATATTCATATAAAGACTTCCAACATAGTACACGACCTGTCCAGGGTGTACCACGCCTCTCGCCCAATGTCAGTTGGGATTGGCTCCAGCCCCCTGTGACCCCTATTCAGGAATAAGCAGTGTATAGATAATGGATGGATGGATGGATACCATAGTACAGAATTAATAGCTTATATAATGCTTGGCTACTACTGAAGCTGAAGGCAGCTTAGGTGCACATAAGTGCCCAATGATCAATTTTAACTGATAGGAATATGTGCCATCTCGGAACATCAACAGTTTTCATAACACATTGATGACACAACACTGGTTTCTGTTATTGAGGGTATCCATGTGCCAAAGACAGACAGTCAGTCAGCAGATTAGCTGTCTGGGGAGGTTACAGACCAGGAGAATACACTCTGGGTAATTCCCAACTCCAGCTCCCTTAAGTGGATCCATGTTTCCTTTACTTGTGTCTTTTCCTTGCATCTTAATCCCTCCCATGTAAGTCCCTGTATTTTTGAGCAGTTAATGATTTCTTGCTAGATGTGTTTGTATCTGACTCCCATTTAAGTACATGGGGAATCTTCTTCTTTAGGAAGGTAGACAACGAGTATGGTGCATAATATTAATATAGCAGTTTGGTGAAAAACACAAAAATTAACAAATACATTAGCTGCCCTTTCTCTATTCTCTGCATGTTTGTAGTGTCAGTGTTTTTTTTCTGTATTGTGTTGTACTGTGCTTAACTTAAAGTGCTTGTGTTTTACATGCTTCATCAGTAGAAACAGTTTTTCATGCCAATAGTTTATTTATAATTTTACGATTTCTTATCTACAGTTTTGTCGAATAAATGCCATCTGCATACAGATATTCAGTAACTTATTTTTATTTAGCTTTTCCTAAGTATGCCTATACTCAGTGTGATGCTATACAAGCTGTGAGGTTGGCTGGAAAGAATCCAAACCAGCAGTGGCAAGAGAGAGAATAGGAGAGTGACAGAGACTGAAGACTTCTATTATCAGTGGGGCTTTTTCTAAATGGAACTATTTAGCAACCTTGTCCCCTCTCCACTCACTGCTGTACAGCCTCAAGGCAGCGGCGCTGCAGTGGGGGTGTGAGATGATGGTACACATGAACACATGGGCATATAAGCGCATTTAGGAAATATTAATGACAACAAAAAGGCACTCACAGTAACACATAGAAACATATGCTTAAACAGACTCATAATTAACATTGGCAAATAATGTGTCCTAACACTCACATCAGCTGCCAGATCCCACAGCTGACTCCCACACTCACAAATGGTCCTACATTCACATTCTTGTTGTCAAGGTTGCTAGAAGGCTTGACTGAGGCTATAAAGTTTTGTACTGTTTGTACATAATATGTTTGGGGTGTATGCATGTATGCATGCCTTTACTTCTATCCTCAACCTGTTAAGGTTGAACATCCTATGGGCTGTCTTGTATAAAGGAAAATGGCCTAAGAATAATGGTTTTCCTTCTCCTCCATCTCATCTTTCCCTTTCTCCTCCCATTTCCTGCCATGACTTGTCAGGAGAGCACCGCAATTACCTTGCAGGACAACAGAGAGACACCTCAGTCCTTGAGAGACAGGGCCATACTTAACTCCATTTTAAAGCCCTTTGCAAGGACCCCATACTGGGCCAGCTCAAGACCCTCTGCTTGTCAGACTCTCTCTCTAAAAGCTCATACCAGTACTTGGCAAAACATGCTTTGACAGGTGACAATAAAATATGTATATATACACTTTTTTTTACAGTGATCCCATTTCAGTCAGATTCAGCATGAAGGGAGAATTTTCTCCACAAAGTGTACTTCTGATATTGTTTTAATATTTGTTCATAATTTGTAACCAATTCACTTTAAAATTGTGCCAAATGGATTGAAATCTCATTTTATAAACTGAGTTTTAAAAGTTATTCGTAGCCACAGGAGGGCATTAGTCCACTGTTCTCTCATGCACATCCCCTAATGGAATACATGGTTACAGGTCCATGAAGTACTAAGCAAGGCCTAATGAGAAACCAAGTTCAGCTCACCTCACTATACAACTGCACAACTGTAAAATAATAATAATAATAAACTTTATGTGGGCAGCATGGTGGTTAGCACCATTGCCTCACAGCAAGAAGGTTCTGGGTTTGGGCCCCACCCGGGACCTTTCTGTGTGGAGTTTGCATGTTCTCCCCGTGCTTGCGTGGGTTCTCTCCAGGTACTCCGGCTTCCTCCCACAGTCCAAAGACATGCAGCTTAGGTTGATTGGTGTCTCTAAATTGCCCATAGGAGTGTGATGAGCTGGCGACCTGTCCAGGGTGTACCTGCCTTCGCCCGATTGCCGGCTGGGATTGGCTCCAGCTCCCCCCCGCCGGCTGGGATAGGCTCC
>NW_018127886.1:634991-660904 GCF_001952655.1 Monopterus albus
GCCCCACTTCTTGTACTGTGACTGTGGGACCACCAGTGCCAGGTGCTCTGCGGATCGCAGTGCTCTGCGGATCACAGTGCTCTGTGCGGGGTATACACAGTCAGCAACTCTGAGAAATACTGTGGGGCAAGTCCGTAAATTGCCTTAAAGACAAACAACAAAACTTTAAATTGCACTCTCCACTGCACTGGAAGCCAGTTCAACGAGCGTTGAACCGGGGTGATATGGGCAAATTTGGATGTGTTGCTGATTAGCATATACTCAGTTTTACTGTCATTTAGATGCAGGAAATTCTGCGCTAACCATTTCTTGATGTCTCAGATGCAGTCATCTAAAAAGGCAAGTGGATTTTGATTATCCTGTGTTAACAGTATATAAATCTGTATATCATTGGCATAAAAATGAAAGTGAACATTATGATTTGCTATAATAGGTGCTAGAGACAGCATGTATAGGGAGAATAACAACGGAGCCAGGGTCAAGCCTTGCGGGACACCTG
This sequence comes from Monopterus albus, assembly GCF_001952655.1. Classification (NCBI taxonomy): domain Eukaryota; kingdom Metazoa; phylum Chordata; class Actinopteri; order Synbranchiformes; family Synbranchidae; genus Monopterus; species Monopterus albus. The sequence goes on from NW_018127886.1 coordinate 635,491, forward strand.
AAGTGAGAGGAGCTGTGTCAGAGGCAAAGCCGTCAACAACAACGGAAAAGGTTCTATTGGTCAAAAAAGAGCTTAACCATCTTAAAAAAATAAAGTGATGTGTGTGCTTGTGTGTTTCATATAGTACCTTCCTCTCTGGCCAGTTATACTTGGCAAAGATGGCATCATATGTGTCCACTGCCCCATCTGTCACCAACATAATGGCCTGGCTACACTCACTACCCCTCCCAGTCTTGTTGAACTGGAGAGAGAGAGAAAGAGGGGTGGGGGGCCGTGAGGGTGAACACAGGTGAACAAAAACAAAACAGAGCTTCTCTTCAGGCCAACTGGAAATAAAACCACTTACCAAACAGTCCATCTAGTTCCTTCCCATTACAGCTTGTAATGTACTTACACATCATAGAAGCTAATGGAATAATAATAGCATGCCTTTTCCTATACACACAAAAATACACAAGCTACAAGGGCATCTATTGTGGGTCCATTACCATTTTAAGATTACAGAGAGGAGTCATTAATCAGAATGAAAACATTTGTCATTGTAATGTACACTTATAGTATATAGATATATGTTATTGATATATGAGCCTATAGAAAGGGAAGGTAAATGCATCTTCGTGCTCATGTGCATTTGATTAGTTGCTTGTTTGTTATGAGGAGATGTCAAACCAGTAGTCTGATTCATCAAGCGCCTTACTTGGTTTCTGCATGATTATGTTGATTTAGCTACTAATTGCAGTGCACTAATTAACTTTGTGTATGAAACTCTTTGTTCTCTGCCTCTGTGTGTACGTGCGTTATCATGGATGAGTCTATTACTTACGTCACTGAGAAGATTGAAGGCTTCAGTTAGAGCCATGTCTAACATACCAATGCCTTGAGCAAACAGTTTGTTGAGGTGCTCCCGGAAATGCTGGGAAAGATTTGGAAAGGAACCATTATGATCATGGTGACACAAGCAGAGAACATAAGTGCAACCAACAAAGCAAAACATTTAAGGTCATTATTATTATTATTACTTTTTTGTGGACACAAGAGCAGGGGGCAGCTAAAGTAAAAAAGATAAAAATGCAAAGATATTGATTTTGTTTGTTCATACCACACAGAGAAACATAATAATTCACTTAACCATCATGTGGGAACAGAGAATGCACCAAATGCCTCACAGAGTCTTTAACCAACAGTTTTCACAGCAAACCGCCAGACTATCCTTGAGTGAAATGTCACATACTGAATAAAAGAACTAAAATAACCTGTTTTCCCTCAGCCTTTCTTTAGCTGACAGCCTTGTAGTCTGTATGCTTATGTGTGTGGCTGTTTTTAGTTGTGATTATACCACATAGGATGTATTATCTCTGTCAATTAATCGTGAGTTTAATGTTGTCAGCAACCTAATAGATCTCATGTGCATTATATTGCAGTAGCCTGGAGGAAACACACACATTGCATTGACAATATACGTACCTATTACCTGGTTCAATGTATTTACAGTACAGCACAGTTTTTAGATTAATCAACTACCTGCAAAATGTGTTTTGATGTACGGAGGTGAGCTCTTACACATGACTATATTACTGGTAGAAACACAGACATTATGTACAGTTTATGATATGGCTCTGTCTTTCTTTTTAGGATTTCAGAACATCCCAGACCTATGCTCATCATACTTCCAGGCTCGTTTCTCTTTCTTTCCTTCTGCTCCCACTATACTCATCTCCTCCTGTCTTCTGCTGTTTACTGATGGGAGGAGGAAAGTCTCTCAACACACAGCGGGGAAGAGGGGCATGCAGCACAAAGCCATATCAGAGCTAACTCATGTAGAGCAAACCCACACATACACACAGCCGTAAGCACCGGCAACACACAAACAACACACCAATAAGTATTTGCACATAAACAACCTCCATTCTTGACAATACTCCCATATGGCAAAAAGACACAACCTTTACTTTGATGTGGATAAAAAGGTTAATCCTTTCCTACAAAAGGCTGTACCCTGGGGCAGAGAAGACCTTACTCTGCATGTGTGTGCGTGTGAGTTCAGATTGCTGTTATTTGTCTCAGCCCAGTGGACTATGTTCAATCCCCGGTGCAGCTGTGTACTAAAGTGGCAGATTCAGAAAGTGTGTGGAACAGTGTGTGCAATGCCAAATGTGCCCAAACCTTTGTAGTGCACCACAAAGCTCTGAAATGTACAGAACATTTGCCATCAAACCCTTCATTTCTGCTTTTTTGTACTCAAAAATGATCACAGCAGTGAGCGTAATGAAGCCTGGCTACAGAGGCATAATAATAAATTAACAAAAATATCTTAAATTGCAGCTTACTGAAGCCTAAGGTTGTGATTTTTATGGCAAGTTACTTATCTCATCATACAGGCTGAGGTAATCTGTGAAAATGAGGTAGAAAATAAGTTGGTTTTGCTGCACAAAAGTAGTAAGTGCTATGGTGATGTGAGTCAGATAGAACATTTTTACATTAAATCATCAAGTACTGCAGTAGTCAAATATGATGTCAAACCTGGAGGCACTGGTTGGCATTTCATTTTCTCAGAGGAACATCTCTCAGAAACTTTTTAGAAGAAAAACAAAGCAAAACAAAAGCTCACCCATCAAAAGTAGGAACTAAAAACAAGAATAAAGGCTTTTCACTTGAACATAAATGATCTGTCCGTTGTGACATAACTGGAGGAAAATCTTTATCATAGGTTCAGATAATTATTGTGAGTTAAGGCCCAATATCAGTTTTATACAGAAAATGGTGAACATCATAAATCTTTATGTATATATGTTTGCTTTTAAATTGAGGAATATTTTGAGGAATAATTTCTGTTGTTCCTATATAATAAGACAAAGTGACATGTCGTTTTGAAAATAAACTGTTTTTATATTTTATTATACTAAATCTGAACCTGTCCAGAGCCTCAGTCTCACATATTCATTAGTGATTTTCAAATGACTGTACCAGGAGAAAACAATAGGTGATAAGGAAAGAGAAGCTCACATCTTTGTTGGTGACGTCTGCTTGGACAAGAGTTCCATTCAGACATGGCTCCACATAATGAAGTGTCTCATTGTACTGGAAGAATAAAAATGGAATTGTCAGAGTAATAATAGCAGTGACTTTAGGCTGTACATATAGAAATGTTTAATTCAATTTGATAAAATACAAAATATGAAAATATCAGACTGAAACACACAAATGCATATCTCACATACTATACTGTAGACAATGTACCCACCGCCTGCCATTCTGTGATAATACTCACAATTTAATGCACGAGTATGAAACAGACTTCAAAGTCCACATAAGAAAATGAAAGTACATTTGTTCAAAGCCAGCAGTTCTTCTCTAATCTGTCTCTGTGCAAATGCATCAGTGTGTCACTCTTTGTATGTGTGTAACATTTAAAAAAATTCACAACTCCATTTTTCTTTTCTTTTTTTTACACAAATGGGAGAACTTCCTTCATGGAAGGCAACACAGAAAAAGTAGCACAAAAAAACAACCAAAGAAGAAATAAGAGTCATAATGACACACTCTTTGAAAGTCTTGGGGGAAAACTATACTTTTGTGTTTGTCTAAATCCTTTTTTCTATATATTTTTATCTCCATTAAAAGAATATGTTACAGCTGTAACCTTATGAGTTATCCCATCATCATGAAAGTTTTCCCAGGTCCTCCCGAGATTAGTTTCAGAAAAGTTCCTACACTGCAGGATAGGTTTGTACTCAGCCATCTCTCAGCCAGTTATAATACTTTGTTCCCTCAGACTCTGAGGGCTACTTACAAATATAGTTTTTGTCATCACTATGCCAGTATAAAGGAATGCAAGCAATTTTGGTATTTTAGGACCCATATAATATATGACATAAAATCCTTCATTAATTGCAGCACTGCATTAGTTGTATATCACCTATCCTGTAGCTGTGGCTGCTTCTATATGGGCAACACAAAGAGACAACATAAAGACAGAGTTTCTGAACATAAACTTGCAATTAGAAAAGGCAAGTTGGATTATCCTCCTGTGTCCAACACGCCTGGACAATAAAGCTGATTCTGATCCTATGGACTAGACATTTTCAAGATGTACATAATAATTGGGCGGCACAGCAGCGCAGGTGTTAGCACTGTCACCTCACAGCAAGAAGGTTCCGCGTTCGACCCGGGGCCTTTCTGTGTGAAGTTTGCATGTTCTCCCTGTACCTGCGTTGGCTCTGTCCAGGTATTCCGGCTTCATCCTACAGTCCAAAAATGTGCAGCTTAGGTTGACTAGCGACCCTAAATTGCCTGTAGGAGTGAGTGATTGTTTGTCTACATGTCAGCCCTGTGATAAACTGGCAACCTGTCCAGGGTGTACCCTGCCCCTCGCCCAATGTCAGCTGGGACTGGCTCCAACCTGCCTGCAACACTATTCAGGAATAAGCAGTATAAATAATGGATGGAAGGATGGACATAACAATAATCCTAACACTCTTTTAGTTGAAGGTTTAGAAACCATAAAAAAAAGAACATTAAAGGAGGCAACTGTTTGAAATTGTTGCTTCAGAGAAAAACTAAATACAGTTCAACTTCAGGCCACATACTATTCAGGACAGAATGATGACATTGATTTTAGTTCATTTTGGTGAATTTTAAATAGCTTATTTTTTGCTGTAGGCTAACATGCATTTAGTGTAGGTCATATTCTATTTATGACCATAAGTTATTGTTTTTGATCCAGCTTAGTGCGATAATTTCTTGTATATATTTATATATATATATACAATATATAAGTATGTGTTTAGGTTCCTTGTGAGGCCACCTGCTGAAGAGTGTTTGTTCTTTGCAATCAATAGGATGATAGGTTTCCTGTTGTTATCAGGTATCTGTAAATACCTTATATCTACTTAAGGGAAAACTGTGTATTGAAGGTTACACGTGCTACATGTGGGCTGTAACCCATGTTTGAACATGTATTTAATCATGAGAGCCAGCTAAATAAAGACTTTTTTATTTCTAGAAGAGTGCCTTGGAATTTTATTTTTTCCATCTGTGCCCCAGTTCTTATATTTTTCAAAAGAATGACTTTCAAAATAACATTATTGTGATTTCATTCCCTTGTAAAGACTGCTTTTTGGAGAAAGAGAATAGAGGTTGGCAAAGTGACTAGCTACATTTTGATGTGAAACATGCACACATGTGCAAGTGCATGTTCACACACACACACACACACACACTCGTGGAGTATCATCAGACTGAGATGTGATAACAGCGGTTTCAGTGCCTCAGGCGGGATCCAATCACAGCGGTCTCTTTTGCAATTCAAACCCTCATTCAGCTGAGTGCTAATTGGTTGTGAATGTAACAGGAGGAAAAGCTGATTTGGTCCAGCGTTTCCTCTGATCTGAGGAGGAGAGGATGTGGCCCTGTGTATTGGTGCATTTGTGTGTATCTAACTGAATCTAAAAACACAAAGGTTAAGTAGTTTATGCACCCCCCCTTACATGTGTGTGGCCTTACAGCAATAATGTTGAAGAAGTCATCATCTCCAAGAGTGTCCAGTATGGAGGAGACAGTCTGCCTGGCAATAGTAAGCCTGAGGCCTTTCATACTGCCACTGATATCCAGCAGAATGACTACATCCTTTGGAGAGGTGGCAGCCTGGATGTACCACTTCCGATTCCGGCAGTCAAAAGCTATGACCCCATGTTCGTCTGGTTTCCATTTGATCCCTTGAAGAGCATCGCAAGATAAAAACAACAGATAAATTTGCAGTGATGCTAGAGTTGCATTTCTGACTTACTTTTAGTGGTATATATGCAGAAATAGATTTGAGATTTGTGCTGTCACCCCAATACAATGAAGGTGACTGTACTGCTCAAAGCACTGAATTACACTCAAGAATTTCACAGCAGCATATCTTTCTAGAACCTCACCCCATGTAGGCATCACAATGCAAACATCCACAGAACACATTGTCAGCTGTGTTAACTTCCTCAGCGGAGGAAAAACTTAAGCCAGAGAAGCATTCCCTTTGAGTTTCTCATATCAATGCTCCATAAAATGTGCTTATTTATCTGTTCCATTCAATAATCTACTTCCTATATACAAGACACATTACCTGCAAACGTTAATTGCAGCCCCTATATACCTACAGTACAAATGCTTTCCTATCTCTTGACCCCCGCCCCTATCTCCACCACCCGGCCTTGCTCTCTCTCACTCTGCTAGCCTCCAGTCTCTTATTGTGAGTCACTGAAGATTCCCACACACCTCTTGTTCATCTACAGGGAGAGAGCAACTTAATTACAGACACAAATACCTGCCCACAACCCAACACACACCCACCCTCACAAACAAACACACACTTACCTGGGTACTGTCTGAAAAAGCCTTTAGCACTGCCAAAGTACTGCCATATGAGTGATGGGTCTCTCTCAAAGTTATCCACAAACACTTTGTTCAAGGCCTCAGACCAGTACACTCCGTTGACAATAGCAGAGTCTAAGAATTAAAGGGAAATAAATCGAGGGACAAAGATAAGCACAGAGAAGAAAGAAGCAGCATTATATGGGAGAAAAAGTTAGCAAAGTTTTTACAGTCCAGGAGTTTGGAACAGGCATTTTTTTGTGTGTCTACTCCTATCACTGTAATATCATATCATGCACTGCACCTCCACAGATCACTATCAGGACCTATTCATTACACAGAGATACAGGGAAAGTGTTGGTAGAAAACAAAGTAAAAAAGATGGGAGTAGAAAAAAAGAATTAGAGATAAAAGAAAACTGGAACAGAGGGAGTACTATAAACTATTCTAAATTACAAAGGCAAAGTGCAATAACTACATTTTTTGTCCACATTGAATTAAGACCTGAATCTGGCTTTGTGACATACATTATTTCAAGAGAAAACAGCATATTACAGTTACTTCAAAATAGAGCTAAAAACCAGTGTTGTAGAACTTGAGTCCAGGACTCGAACTCAAGCCCGACTTGAGTCCTCCTGGCTTGGCTTGGACTTGAAATTTGGAGATGAGGACTCTGGTTTTTCTTAGCTTTTTTATGGGCTATAATAATTAATAAGATACTGATATTAAAACTTATTTGTTCAAACAATGCTGTATCTGGAAATGCAAGATGTCAAGATGATAACTAAGGTAAAAAGATTTACATCAGATAAACGTTATGTGGTGACATAGTCACAGCTAGACCTAGAACTAAATTTACTCATTGATCACCATCTTGTATATAATACACAGTTTACCAGCCAACCGGTTTGTTCAGCTTTACTGTTTCGTTAGTTACTGCTCTCTACCTTTGTAGGGCAGCATGTGTGCAACCTATCTGCAAGTATACCCACCTGCATCTACTGTAGATAATATGTGATAGAGCTGTTACTGATTCTCTCCATACTAGCTGTAATATATGATGGGGCATATCCAATTGCTGAAGATTTCCTTTTACAATTTTTGTCCTAAATGTAACTTTTAGTACCAGACAGTCAAGCTTATTACAGCTTCAAATTTTCCATTATTCAAAAGCGGGGTGGGGAAGATGAAAGTAGAAAAGGATGAACAGACAGACAGATGTATAATACAAAAAGACAGATACACAAAAGCCTTTAGAGAGCGATTTAAAAAGCCAGGAGGGTAGACAGAAAGGCAGGCAGAAAATTACTGAGAAACAGACAGACAGACAAGTACCTAATAGGCAGAAAGGAAGAAAAGCAGATAACAGATTTCCCATCATCTCCTATGCTGGCAACATTGTTGTACTGTCAACAGTCATGCCAATAAGCCATGATTGAATTAGTCCTCTGGAAGCTAACACATCAAGCCCTCTTTTGAGAGTAAACACCCATCCAACTCTATGGAGTGGAGTAGAGAGGAGGCTGAATTTGATCCAGGCTTCATTTACACAACAATACAGTCACTTCTGGTACAGTTTGAGTGTCTGTTACAAACTGATGAGGGACAGAGTATGGGCTCCGCTTTCCCTCTAAGCTGTCATTTCAACTCATCTCAACTAATGTACCCTTTAATTCAATCTGATCAAAAGAGCTCCCATGATTCCATATACTATAGTTACATTACAAATGTACTCAGAATAAAAAGTAGAAATGTGCAGGTTACCCTCTGCACCAGACTGAGCAATCTAGGCTGAAATCAACTTCATTTTATTAGGTTACTTAACAATGATTAAGGAGGAGGAGGGTTTTACCAAGGACTGGAAGCATGAGTAGAAACAGAGAAGAGTTGATAATGTGTGTGTGTGTGTGTCGTGCAGGCTAAATGCTGGTCCACACCTCGTAAATCATTGAATTTTAGGGTGATAACTTAGTTCATGGTTAATGTTAGGGTTAAGCAAGCAATGGTTATGGACAAGGCTAGGGTAAAGGTCCAGAAAATAAATGTTACGTTAATGTAAAGTTCCCACAAGAAAGGAAGACAAACATGGGTGTGTGAGTGTGTGAATGTGCTCACATGGATATGAACACTTCATTTTTAGAGAGCATAAAGGTTCAGAAAGTGTACGGGCATAGGAATGTAGCAACCTGCTGCAAATGTGTGTGCAGCATCACTGTAGCCATGGTACATAATCCTGTCATGCAGCCTCATAAATTCTGGTGGTGTTGGCTATGTTTTGGTTGCAATGTGACTTTGGAAGGTGGATGTTTGATGTGACGTGTTCCTCCTGCGATTAATCCCCAGGGGCACGAAACTCTCTGCTACCATGGACTTGACTTCCAATTCATCAGTTCTGCCACTGTATGAAGTGCAGAGGACAGCTCTTCAGCACCACAAATGCTTCAGATGACAGAGATTGGTCGGTATATTTATCAAATGCCTTGTGTGTGTGTTCTATGTAATACTGTATTTGTTATTGTACTATGCTACTGCCCTTTAATGTAGTGTTGTCAGTGCTAATAAATATATTGTGGTTTTTCTAATGGTAAGTAAGGAGTGAATGAAAATTGTAATAGCACAATTCAGTGTGGCCTGTAAATTTCTATATCAGTAATGTCTTGGTATCCTTCCACTGAAAGAAAGACTCCACACCAGGAAGAAATATCCAGTTAAGGAAGCAGAATTTTCTTTTGAACAATAAAAGTCAGTCTTTAACATTTTAAAGATTTTAAAGTTTAAATGGTACAGCTTTGTGTTCATATTTAGTTTTTTTTTATTTAAATTTCCACTCTTAATTGAACAGTTTAATTTTTATCTAGTATTTTCAATTTTAAAATGTTGAAAATTGAATTAAGTGTTAGAATAAAATTAATTTTGGAACAAAAAGTGTCTTCACTTGTAATATTTTACAGTTATTAATTTGGAATGCCTGTTACTGTAGTCTAATACTTGCTGTGATTAAAAACTACAGCACCCTATTACTGCAATGACAGTTATGGTATTTTATAGATACTGTGGATTGTACCACAGCAACTGACTAGCTAATTTCTGCCAGCAACGTACACTACCTCTCAGTATCTGAACACCTGCTATCCTCTTGGATAAAAGTGATACAAAGAAAATATTAATTCTTGTTCACAGTACTAACAATGTTGTGTTATTAAACAAGTTAAAGGTTGCAAATGCATCCCCAAAGAGAACAATTTAAGTAAGAATGATTTCAGTTGTTTTAAAGAATTGTTCACAAGCTGTTTTCTTTCCCAAGGACAAGTCTCTCAGATTCTTTTTGCTGAACAGTGGAGCTCTGCTCAATAATGAACTCCCCGAGGTCCTAGCCAATATAGTCACGTGATCACTCTCAGTGAACAAAACTCACAGATATAAAACTCTCAAAGCTGTGTGTCTGCGTGCATGATTCTACTCATTTGCATGAGAATCAACTCAAAATTACTCTTCATCTTCCTGGATCCATCTGCCAGCCTGCCAACCTCTCTGAGTACTTTCATTCAATTCCTTTCCATTTCATTCACTCTCCTCCTGTCACTCTCACTTGCTTTTTCTCTTTTTTCCACCTAGCTGTAATTAATCTGTTGCTCAGACCTTCCATTAGCCTTACTTAACCTACTTTCTTTCTCAATTACTCCTCCCCCCCCATATAATTTTTTTTGCCTGTGGTAGCTGGGTTAAGCCGACATGACATTCATTTTGTCCACTGAGCATTGTACAGGACCATGGCTTCACTGATTGGACTTCGGTAAATGGTAAATTAGAAGAATGCCTGATTATTTAACTGCTAATTAAGTCAGTGTGTGGTAGGGATAATGCAATGAGTTACAGTTAATGAACTCAAATCCTCCACCTGACAAAGATGTACTGCACATCCATATGTACAAGCACACATACTGCAGTACTGATTGCAGTGATTTCAATTGACCAAATTATTGAACAATATGGCAACAAATGTGGTTTTTGAGAGGTTAAGATATACATGATATTTTTCTTATTGCTTTTTTAGGTTTAAAGTGTTAAACACAGCATTTTTTGTATACTTACATATACTGTAAATGCTTACTTTTACTGTAAATTAGAGGTAGCACACATACCTTTGTTGTACATGTTCGTAGGCACCTGGACCACACTGAGGCTGAGGTTGACTGACAGGTTGTTAAAGTGGTCGTTAGGTTGCAGAATGAATTCTCCCCCCAGCTCGACACTATTACCCTCCTCATCCACCTCATTGATCAGCACTGCATTGAAGTATTCATACTAGAAATAGAGGGAAACATGACACAAGGCAATAAGACATGAGGTAACAACTAAACCTTGCTGAATTGGATTCATTGTATGGCTGGATCACTTAACCGTTGTGTCGAGATTAGTTTGCACACGTAGGTAACCTGAATTCCTGGATCATCCCAGGTGTGCATGTTGCTAAAATGGCAAGGTGCTGAGTTGACAAATCTTTCCTCAGCCTCTGCGCACTCTCTTCAAAGCTAGACACTGCATGTGGTGCTCTGCCTTCATCATATTTTTAGTACTGCGCATACTGAGGAGACTATTAATAAATCACAGAGCTAGATAAATATAGAGCACAAGGCTCCCTGCAGTCCAAAGGCTCTGAAGTCTGAGACACCATACAGGGGCACAGCCTGCAAAGGCTATAGCTGATACAGAACAGAACATAACAAACAGATGCTCAAGTTATTGAAAAGAAAATTTGGCATTTTAGAGTAAAAACGCAAAAACATGCATATCCTTGTCTGCTGACATATAAATGAACAACACATAGAGAAGATAACATCCACATAAGATGCCACACACCAAATTGTGATCTGTATCCAATGCTAAAGACGGTCAAATTCTAGCTGACACCCTGCTGATTCAGTTGGTTGTCAACAGATTTGATACAGCTTCAAAAGTTACTGAGCAAGATCCTGAAGAAAATTGCCAAAACTAAGATTTCGTTCTTTTGAAAAATGTTCATCTATTGATATCAATGTGATTCCAAATGCTAGTGGTAGGTTTTCATAGTCACTGAATCATATTATAGTGTCAAACTATCATGGAAATATTTCTTGTAGGTGTTATGGCATCATGGGGACAGTGAGCTGCCTTGGCAGAGGTTTGCACTCTGAGTACTCTCTAGTTGATATCCTCAACACGCTTTCAGTTATACAGCTGGTGAGTTTGGTTGGTGTTAAGCCATAGCCAATGGAGGACAACCTTTATTTACTACTTCAATAAAAAATACTTTAGTGGTTTCACTATCAGCAGCAGTGACAGAAGCACTAGCTGTTTTTCCATTGGAAGTGAATGGTGGTGATAACATGGCTTAAGGCTGCATTGATTTCTCCTGTAATGACCAAGAGAATAGGATTTGAAAAGGCCCTCTGAGAAGAATGAACTGCCATTCTCAAGAGTCTAATTCAGGAGCCTCAGTACATGTGTTATCATTCAGAGGGGGACAGAAACTCTCAGACTTTGATTTTTACAGGATGAGTTAGGTGGAAATGAAAAGACCATAGGTCTGATTGAAGAGTGAATCTCTGTGGCAAAGACTGCATAAAATACAGAGTTAAGAGTCACTATGCATTGCTAATTCATCACCAAATATACCTGAAACAAGCCCTTGGACCAAAGACATATTACTGTCCTGACATTAATTTCAGTGGATCTTTCTTCAGCATGCCCTGAGAAACATTCAGTCCCACCACCCTATGTAGTATCTTTGCTATTCTAGCACCAGCAACCTTCATTTGGGCTAAATGTTTTTAGCTCCTCTTGAGGATCACCATCATCCCCTCAGCGCGGTGCAAAACCCAGATAAAGCCATCAATTAGGCTGGTAAACACAGCACCTATCGATGTAATTAATCAGTACTGATTAGGCTTATTAGCCTTTCATCAAGGGGAAAACTGATATTTCAAGGTGAGAGCAGTGTTGCATATTTCTACTCATGTTTTCCCTCTTTCATTCACAGTGCTCTTTCTATGCCTATGTGGCCACAAAACTTAAAATATATTTTCAAACAAACAACTGTCTTAGACCTGTTTGTCTTTCACTGTACTCATGCTAAAGAAAAATGGCATCTTTAAATGATCAGGCTTGGAAAACCAACAGGTACAGAGCTGTACTCATGCTAAAGAAAAATGGCATCTTGACCAACAGGTACAGAGCTATAGTGAGATTCAACAGAAAAACACATGGCCACTCAGTGCAAGACACAGGTTTCTTCAGTCAGCATATCAGTATGCATGTCACTTTTAGGTTCTGACCCTCCATTTGTGAAAATCTGATCTACACTGACCTTTACAATGTCGGCCTTACATTTCTTTGATCAGTATGGTACCTGTTTTTTCACTGCTATAGGATGAATCCAAATTAGTGGACTTTGACAAGAATATTTTCTTTCATTCTTTCAACACGACGGGTACCTCTGACAGTGAGACTCTTAGGAAGGAAGAAAATATCTATTTAAATGGCATTAAAACCAAAAAGGACAGGAATGTTCTTCATAATAAAAGCCTTTGGCATCAGTTGCAGGAACTGCCAAGGATAGCAACAAACCAAACAACAGCATATCATTTGAAACAACAATCACAAAACCTTATATAAAAGCAAAACATACATTAAAAAAGTTTTGAACATCTCCACAGCTGAACTCTTTAATTACAAATGATAAAAGTGAATAGGAATAGAAGATGTTATTGAGAAGAAAAGATGTGAAAGCTAAAAGAGAGGAAAGAATAAGGACATGAGACAGATAAGAGGCAGAGGACAGGACAATAGAACAAGATACAATAAGACAGAATAGGCTAGATGAGGATGATATAATATGATATCATAAAAAAGAAACAGCGTAGGAAATGATAGAAAGTTATAGCATAGGATGGCCAGACTCCAAATGAATGCCACTGTTGATGCATATCAGCTGGAGATCATACTGCATCATCATCATCTCGTCTTTATATGCCTGTTCTGTTCACCATTTTGCTTCATCGGGGATAATATTTTCTGCAATTTTCCATTGACACAAAAAGTGTCTGGAGGCATAAAATCTGGTGAGGTTGCAAGAATGATGACCTTCAGGCAGTGAGAAACTCTGGCACGGTTTCACTTTCCAGAGAACTGCTTATATGCCCTGTTCATCCATCTCCTGCTTCCGCTGAACCTGACCTGTCCTCATCTGGCAACTGTTTTTCTGTCCTCTGCCAAAGAGAGCCACAGTGTCCAAAGGCATCCTTAACTAAACCTGATTATCACCTTCACAACCTCCCCAGGTCTCTCTCGGTATGTTGCTTTTCAGTCCAAAGAAATCAATACAAAATACACAAGCAGAGAATAAACAAACATCATGTGATAATTTTACTTTCATTTACTTTCAAAAATGTTTCCTTTGATACTTTTGTTTTTAACTTTGTGATTGTTCAGTTATTTTTTAATATTTCTTTCATTCTGTAAAATAGACCTATATGGAGCTGTGGACACACTTTTTCATGAGTCTGACTAAAGACTTGATCTTTGGCAAACAAAATACCTTTCAGTTCAATGTAGCTTATAATTAAAGTAAACAGAAAACACTTTCACGCTTTCCAGCAGAGAACCAAGATTTGACTCTAACCTATTATCTTGACTAGCTGAAGCCAAAACTGGAATGCTTAAAAACTGTGAGCTTAGTTAGTTTATAGAGCACAGATACACGGTGACACACAGATGCACACACTCACACATGGGACACAATGGTTTAGCCAACTGCACCTGCAGGACACCAGGTCCCACTGAGTCTTCACTCTGCTCTCTTTCTGCCATTGTCTTGTTGGTACCTGTTCGATCATCCTGTGTCTCTCCCTCCCAACCTGATTTATCCTCTTCCTTTTCTGGCTCAGTCTCCTTCTACCCATTGTTCACCGTCTGTATGCAGTCGTCATCAAGCCCCCCAGCCCCTTCTTTCTCTTCCCAGTATTTAACTCAAACGTGGTCTCTTATGAATACAGATCTCGTTTCCAACATTTGGCTACTATCAGCTCTATCTGTGAGGCTATTGTTGCAGTTGCCAGGTTGTCTCAGTCTAGTCCTCCTTTCTCTTGCTTTGCCTCCCCTATTTCACTGACTGTGCTCCCTCTTTACTACCTAAAATTACTGTAAATAATTGCAATTCACAGCACCTGTAGCTGTTTTACGCTCAAGGACAAAGTTTAATAGGAAAGTTAATTTGCAAAATATGTTTTTAAAAAGCATATACAAGTCACTACAACAGTCACTAATAACTTGATTTGGAGAAACAGTCTGAGTTGTGCAGATGTTCTGGTTCTGCATTCTAAGTGTCAGTTTGAGAAAAGGAAAAGACAAGACAAAACATCTCCAGAGGTATTAGCTGTTAAAAGCAAGAGAATATAAGTAAAAAACAAACAACAGTTTATAAGTGTGTTAATTGACTTATTTAAATTCACAGCATGTGGGCTTTAATTTTAATTAAAACTGCACCCATCAGCTTTCGAGATTCAATACTGTGAGAGTGAGTGTGGGTGTGTGAATAGAGGCAGGGGCAAACCATGGTGTGTATGTGTGCATCCTCCCAGACATCATTTGAGGATGTGTATGTACAGTATGTGTGGAAATGTGCGCGCATCCAACTGTGGGTGTATGTGTTGAGCAAGTCTATTACAGCATGCCATTCCAGCATTAGAGTGAAGGAGTGCCCAGTGCCACTAATGCAATCCTAGATCATGATTTTAACAACCTGATCTTTAACACTGCAGTGCATTATGCTGAGAGATTGCACATGTACCATCAGCACCCACTCACTCAGTGTGGGACAAACAGAGAGGGAGAGGAGGAGGTGGTGTCAGTAGAAATAAAGAGTGGAGCATACTGTACAGTATTTCTGCTCTGTTTCAATAAATAAGGCAAAACACTGTCATATTTAAGTTACCGTTTTACATCAAATTGTTCTTGCTGCATTGATTTTGATATGTTAAATAACTCCAGTAACACTAACAAGATATAGTAAATAGAAATTAAACCTTTTATCATTTTCTGCCTCCAAGTATCAAACTTTCAGTACTCTCTATTGTGGAAGAAGTATTCTTTTTTTAAAGTAACTACATAGACTGAGAATGTGTGGTCAGTCTACCCAGGAAATGTCAACTTAGAATTTGTTCTTACATTTTGGAGTAGTGAACATATGTCTATAGTTGTTCAGTCTACCCAGGAAATGTCAACTTAGAATTTGTTCTTACATTTTGGAGTAGTGAACATATGTCTATGATTGTTAGTGCTTGTTATCTGACCAAGCTAGCTCTATTAGCAGCTACATCTCATTCAGAGTACAGTAGTCTGACGGCGAGGACACCGGTGTTCCAGCTGCGCGTTATAGCTGTGTTTCCATGATCGGAATCTAAATGAGCGGTACACCCCAAGCCGGAGTCCTGAGCAAGTTACTAATAAAAATACATGTCACAGTCAGCGCTGCAAATAATAACAGTCTACTTGTATTTATTTTTCTAAATTTCTCTTTATAATCAGGCTTTCCACTAAATCTGAATACATTTTGCTTTATTCTCTTTTATGATTTCTTTACATTAAGCACTTTGAAACTGTCTATTTATAGCATTATTTTGTATGTTAATTTATCCTTGATTCCATTTTTATATTACTTTTAATGTTAAATCTGTAGGAATTACGCTATATAAATAAACTGGCTTCAGTATATCTGTGGACATGGACTTTACTGGTTTCTGACTGTCAATCTTTTGCAGTGCCGAGTGACACGTGTGCAGAAAGGCATTAAAGAGAAGCGCACCCTTATTGGTGACTGTAAAGGCTGTTATTTTCTTGCACAGAGTTGACTGGCTGTCTTTTTCAAACTATTGCACAATGTCACAGAGCAATGTTATTAATATAACCTTCTGGAGTGTAATTTATTGCTTTTTATCTTTTGTGTAATTTTTAAAATTATAGCCTTGATTATAATGTCCATACTTGTGATTGTCAGTGATTTAAAAAAAATGTGTATGATCCCCATTTACATTCTGTATCCTATCAGTAACCAGTCATGCACACATTGCTTGTACTGTAAGTGTGTGACCCATATACATATGTTCACATGCAAATAAAAAGACTAAAGGTTGATTTCATTAAATTCTTTTGCTTCAAAAAGCATACAAGTGAGTCAACAGCCTATAGGGACAAAGAGAGAGTGAGACAGAAAGGAGACCACATTTGAAGGGGGGGGGGGTTAACCGTGATGCTCCACTCTCTGGTGTTCAGTTTTAACTTTCAGCATCACTTTTGACTTTACTCTTTTCCTCACCTACCTCTCTAGATGTTTTCTTCACAGCTGGGAAAGAGGAAAAACAGTGCTCCCACAGTGTGGAAAGTGATGGGAAATGACCAGGGGGCATAGGTAGCTCTTGAATAAATGGCTTAAAAATCCTATCTTTGCATCACTAGCCATCCATGCAACAGGACAGTGAAGCCAAGAGTACTCTGGGTACACAAGCACTCAAATATTTTTTCACAGTAATAATACAGTTTATGGTAATACCCTACACAGGGGAGTTTAAGAACAAAAGAGAATGAGAGGAAAAAATGATTATGCTTTATTTTCTTTCACTATTCTCACCAGACTGAGGCTATACTTGCAGTCAACATCAGGCTTCGCAATTGGCTGCTTTTCTCTAACCTCCAAGGATGGATTTCATTGGCTGCAGATGGTATGAGAGACTGCTCTCTGTTTCCCTATTTACAGTACAGGAGCATTGTGGGTAAACGAGAGGGGGTGGGAAAAAAATCACAGCAGATTATCGTGCCAATTTCACACGGAAGCAGAAGAGCTCTGGAAAGGATAGATAAGGAAATTCCTATCAAACCACTGCCAGCCAAATACGTATGTATCCAATAGCAAAATAAAACACACACACACTTTAGAATAAACTCCAAATAGTGATGGAGGAGGTTGCACCCTACAGCATGGATGTGGTATTTTTAGCACAGGTCATGATAATTAACATAAATTCACCATTTTCTGCAGTAAAAAGCATTATTAGAAATACAACCAACAGAGCTGTGCAGAAAGAAACAAGCAGGTACAGGCTCACAAAAATGTAGATCCAAGTAAAAAAAAGGCATGTAAGCAGCAAGATAAAAAAAAAGATAGAGAATTGTGATCATAGCTACAGAATGCTCAACCATTTCATTTTATCGGCTCAGTGCAAAAACAAAATTAGTCATGAAAAGGGCTGAAAAATAATTTGCCAAGAGGAGCTGAAAACCCTGCACAGATACACGCACGCCAACATGGGCACAATATGGATGCTTAACAATAGTCAGGCTAGTTAAGCAGGGGTTTATTTGTGCCAGATGTAAGAATATAGGTGGTGGTGGTGGTGGTGGTGAGAGAGACTGATAGCAGTAGATCTGTCCTTCTGTAATCTTCCACTGAACATTGTAATTGCTTTAGTCAGCATAATTTTACCTGTCAGTCAGGCCCTAAGCAGACCAAATGGATCATCAGGGTGGTAACAGCAGCACAGGTGAGGGGAGAGAGAATGATGATGAAGACTGAGAGAATGACAGTACACTAGACATGTATAATAGGAACATCAGTTTTATAAAAATGTATAAATAAGCATATATTTTTATTAGGAGGATTTTATGATATTATTACTAAAGGTACTAAAATGAGTGCTCTATAGTTTAATGTGTTCCATTTATTTATTTGCTCTCAATACCCAATCCATCAACTCTGTGGCGTGGATTTTTCTGCCATTATATTCTTCTCTGATTAAACTAGACATTACTGCTGTGGTCACACGCCGTACCCACAAGCAACAGTACACACGATTGTCATTATTTTGTTTTTCCCGACACAAACACATTCATCGTTTTTTATCTCATCTTCCAACTTATTTATTTCCCATTCCTACACTTTTTTGGCATACAGATAATGCAGGTATGCTAATATAATGTATCGTCTTGTATAAAGTTATATTGGCTTGACTTAATGGAATCTCACTCAGTCCTAGACACTGTGAAATGCTACATTACACCGCAGGCTGTCTAACAGCCATTATCAGCTCTGTAGCTGTGTCATTAAAGCCGAAACAGAGGGACATTCACTTTGCTAGGCCCATCTCATCGCTGCCAAGTAATTACTGGCATAAAGCACTGCTGTGAGCCCACATAGTGCTGCTTCGCCTCAAGCAGCATATGACAACACAAACATACAGACAAGTGTCTACAAGTGACAGATGCACTCATCCAGCACTCAGGCTTAAACTATATGTGAAGTACAGCTAATTAATTTCTTTCTCCTTCAAATGCCACTATAGCTATGCATCAATTGTCTCTATAAGTAAGTAATCTACAAAATATTTCCTCAATTATTTGACAAATGTTCTAAAAACTGTGAAAAATACTCATCAGATATCCCAGGACAAAGGGTGGCATCTTTTAACAATACAAAAAAACAATCAATTTTTTATAATTACATAAACCTGGTAAGTTTAAAGCAGTTTTTTTTTATATATATATATATATATACATACGTACATACACACACACACCATTTATATACAATATCCAAACCAAACAGACTCACTATTGCCATGTGTCACTTCTCTTTAAAGCATCGGTGAAGTGTTAGAAGTGGAAATTTCTTTGATAGAACAGACGTGGAGAATCAAGCAGGTGACCATAAGAGATGACAGAAGAATTCAGAACTGGGCAGCAGTCAGTGGTTAACTGTAGTATTCACTGTAGTAACTGACCCTCGTTAATGATCCATGACAGTAGAAAAACCACGGGGAGGTTCACTGTAATGCCATAAAGAGCCCATGGAGTAATCATGTACTCAGTCATAGGCACAAACACAGGCTTACATAACACACATACACACACAGTGGAGACTTTAAAAGTAGTTTACAGCTAATGCTCCCAAAATGGCGAAGCATCGTATTTCCTCTTTAAAACTCAAGTTTCTGCTGTTGCTCTTCCTACTTTAATAAAGTCTGTTCTGAGATGCACATGATGTGCCACAAACCTAGGTAAAAACATCACAAGTGCACACAGTTCTGTCTTGCTCCATCTCTGGCTCACACACACACACACACACACACACATATATAGAAAAATGCAGCCTAAAAATTTAAGCTGCTCAAATGGATCTGAGGCAGAACCATGAGAGCAGAAGCTGAGTTTGGGGGTGTGTATATAGATACGATTAGCTGAATGCATTTGCCCAAATCTGCAAACTCATCATCATCATACTGACTGACAACCTATATGAGTAGACCGGACTGTAATCAGTGTATCAGCAGCAAGTATTATTAATAATACACAACATAATTTGTAACATCACTAAAATATGTAATACTAACTTCTATTTTGCTACCAAAATAAAAAAAAAAATCTCAGCAAAGGCCAGTTACATGAGAGTGTTACAATGACAGATCGAGATATCTGCTGACAAAATGATTATGGGAAGATGCAGACTGCCACACTTTTAAAAGATGAAGGGTGTCAAAGTCTAGTCATGCAAGGCAGAGTATAGAACAAGTTTCTTAATAACTTCTCTCCCTGTGCTTCACTTGGCCTTTTCTCACACTGAGCACCAATCACAGAAACACTTGCATGCAGGATACGTTATTTTTAGCATGAATTAATGAGCTTACAAGAATAGGGAACACACATATTTACTGCAATGGTGTTTGCGTGTTCAAAATATAGTGTAGCTCAACAAGGCACATACTGTAGATACGCACCTGCAAGTTTGGATCCTCCTCGTGCTGTAAGTGAGCCTCTTCTGCAGCCTCCACCAGTCTCTGCAGGAGGACAAGAGGAGAAATATAATAGCTTTAATACAAATGTGAATTGATTAGTGGTTCAAAAAATAATATGAAAAGAAACATTCATACAAGAGCAACACTACAAACATATATACTATACAGCACACAGACATTTTACCAGCTTTCTTAAAAGAGGCTATTTTGCTAAATGGTTCCACATTAGAGGTAATGAGAGCCTCAGGTTCTTTGGACACTACCACAGCAAACTCCTTCATCAGTTCATGCTGTTTTAACACATGCACTCTCTCTACAACACACACACACCAAGTCTATCATTGCCTTCATGCTGCTGCAGCCTGCTGCCCGTGTGTCTTTGAATCAATGTTGTGCTCTCTCTCCCCATCTTTCTGTCTCTCTCTCTCTCTCTCTCTCTCTGTTTGGGAATTATCATCTTTTAGGAAACAGCTTTTTGTCAAAAGGAGGCAGCATAATGCAATTGTAATCATCCTCAAATGAGAGATAATCATGGAAAAATGCAAGTTGCACAGTCCCTATCACAGTAAACTTCTGAGGAAAATGTGCTCAGCAAAATAATAAA
Source organism: Monopterus albus (assembly GCF_001952655.1). NCBI lineage: Eukaryota > Metazoa > Chordata > Actinopteri > Synbranchiformes > Synbranchidae > Monopterus > Monopterus albus. Next base: position 656,266 of record NW_018127886.1, read on the forward strand.
TGATAATAGGCAGGGATCTCTCCTCCCCTCAGTCACCAACACACACACACAAACCTCTTTCTATGTCCAACTATGATGTGCATGGTATGTTCTCATAGCAAATCATTTCTCTCATTCACAGCTGATCCCCATGTCTATGAAATTTGGTAATACAGTTCCACTGCACATTTCCATTCAAATGGCTTTACTCGTAAAACTACTGCAATCAGCCAGCTTATTCCAACTGAGCTCTGTGTGTGTGTGTGCGTGCGCAGGCAGGTTGTTTTGGGAAGCGAACACTGTAATCTAGAGCCTGGCCAATCATTTTCTTCACCATAGCAACACACCTGGCTATTGCATATTATTCTGTGCTTGATTCCATTCAGTTATCAATTCATGGATACGTTTCTTTTGCAACCTTCTTGGTCTGATAGGCTGACAGAGGACAGAGGAAGATATAGTAAATGCCTCTGTGGCAGAAAGGGCCTGGACAGATCCTTTGAACTGAATAAGAAGCTCTTACGGCTGCACGAAAACATGCGTACTAGTGCCTATGTGTGTGTCCAGGTATTTATAGATACCACAAAACCTCAAGAAGATGCATCTGCTGAAGATTCACAACAAAACGTGCTGTAGGAACAAGCAAAAATAATGATGGTAGAATAAAGGGAGAATGCGAGAGAAATGAAGAATAACCCCCTAAAGGTCTCGTCACACACTCCCAGCAAAATGTCAGACAGTGTGGATAGAAACACACTTTTCAGCATGTTGTGTGTGTGCATGTGCATGCTTAAGTGCTAATGTTGCTCTCAGCTGAAAAATTAAGATATTGGCCCCTTGACCTATTCTGTCTCACAGTCACTTTTGCAAATGCCAATCACTGATTGTGAGAGTATGCAGCACGAGCGAATGTAGCAATTTGTAAGACTGCCTGACAAAATGTGTCAGAAGAATTTTTGACAAAAAAAAAAACTGTCACATGTACACAAACACACACAAACACATTCATTTAGGCATGGCCATCAATACATTTATCACTGCTGCACTCTACTGAACATTTAAACTCTTGATTCCCACCTGCAGATAACTTGTTCTGGCACGTTATTCATGTAAGGTAACTTACAGTGTACCATGCTGGAAGATAGGAGTTAAAGCTCTAGGGCAAAAATAACTTGTATACTAGCAGGAAGTTTTTCAGTCGGAAAAACAGATTAGAGATAAGGAGGTGCTACTCACGCCTGTGAATTTCAATTCCACCACATCACCAGCATGAACACTCCAGGTGGTGTGTTTGTCTTTGTGTGCATGTTCTGTTGCTGTGGGCGTATGCGAGTGTGTACACTCATAAGCTGGTGTGTGTCTTGCATATTCAAATGTGCCTGCCATGTATTTTTGTCAATAGGTGGTCCTGCCAAAATGTATGATGCAGTTTAAAAAGCAAGAGGAAATGACTTTTCCTCTCAAGTTGTTTTGTCGAGGCTCAGACTCAATATGAGATGACAGCAATAATTAAACTGACACAGTCAGAAAGGCAGGCCCCGTTTTCTCCCTGAAAATGCACATACGCTCATACACAAACATGCACATTCACAAACCTTCACTGTAACTGACAGGAGTAAATGCTGAACGCTAACAAGACCTGCTGTGGTAACTGGATTAGATTTGTTAGTGCGAGAAGAAGAATCTGGCATCTGTACCTGATTACAGATCCCTGATGTGTCTCAGTTGGTCTCCATCTTTTCTACAGAGCTTTGATTGTCAGCACAAACCTGATTAGACCCGACCCTGGTCTGGTTTGTCAGACTCCATTTCCTCTTAATTCCCTCAGACTCATTTTATTTGTCGATTTGTTTTTAGCCGAGATCAAATCACAGGAAACAAAATGTTGCGTTAACAATTTCATAGTCCATTTCTCTGATATTTCCAGTTATGCACTTCCTTTCATTATCTGACATCCTGTGATTATGATTTTCCTGACAAAGGATTCAGCTTGTTTACACTTTAAAAGTTCATAAACGATCCCCCCTCATTAAGCTGTCAACGTGATTGGCTTATTGCTCTTGAACTGTGCTTCCTGTAGTGGGTTTCTTGATGGTTGAAGCTACTGACCTTAACAAATACCGGTTCATTATGAATACAACATTAAAGCCCTGAAAGTTAGTGAAGGCTGTCATGTATAGCTTAGCTATGCTAACAGCCACTGTCAGAGAATCACAGGCAGGTGGACCAAGATAAGAGGTGGGCAACAGCTTGAATCTGAACATTGTCCTGAAATAGTCAACTACAGTTCTAAACAGATTCACCTAAAACCATCCCTAGTGGTGCTGTATGATGCTGGCTCAGCCTGCATTTCTACTTTGGGTTCAAATTCACTGTTGTTAGGTCTTTGGCTGAGCAACGCTCACCTCCCCGACCTGACAATTATGACGAGCAACTAGGTGTGCTTGCTGGCACAGGTTCAAGCTATTGACACCACTGCTTTTAACCAGAGCTCTGGTGTCTCCTCCATGCCAGTTTGTTTTGCTATGCATGCAATGTACTTGTGCCTGCAATTTTTCCTATCTCGTACCTGTTGACCTGGTAGATTCCTGTGCCCTGTGTTTCTTTGTGCCTCCCAGCTCTGTGCATCCTGGACCTGCACCCTCCTGCCAACCTCCCTAGATTCTGCATTCTGCAACACATGTCCCCAGATCTTCCACTTGTCTTCTGTGAGCACCACACTGCCTAGCTGCCTTCACTCTCTCCTGAGCCCTCAGCCTTTGCCCCAAACCCAAGTCCTGCGTCTTTGCATCTCTACACTTCTCTTTGTCGATTAAAACTTTGAGTAAACCACTGTGATTACCGGCTGTCTGTTGTTCTGCCATTGGGGTTCTCCTTGCTTTGTGAGCCGACCGGCTTAACAACTGTGACAGTTGACAGTTTTGACCCAAATTAACTGAGATCACCTACATTTATCAGTTCTGTACTCTACCTTTGTGACTTCATACAAATAAAGCATAGTAAGCTGTGCACATGAATAATTTGGCATGATTCTGCTTGGTCAGATAATTAGCAATTCCTCATAAGAGGAATTGCTATAAGCGTTGGCCTACTGTACTACATCAGGGCAGGTCCTACAGGTCTTAGTTCTGCCAGAGGCCTGATCCACAGAGGTTTGGGTTGAGCTGAGCTGGATTGGCTTGGATCAGCCCATCAATAGCACCGAGGACAGCAATTAATATTGTCAAACCAGCCAAAGAAGAGTTGCAGTATCAACAAAATGGAAAGGTGCTCTGTGACACCTTGCGTCCTCTGTTTTGCACATTTAGATTGGGTTCAAGCCAAGGAGACAGCATGGTAAAGAGATAGAAATACAACGAGAACGTGAAAGAGTAGGGAGGGGAATTGCATGTTTTGGAACAATAGATCCCAATAATCAATATTTGAGCATTTTCAGCAGTTTGCTGATTAAAAAGAAATATGTACTCAACCCATCTATGTTGTCCTTCTCTCCTCTGTCATTAGGTGAATCCCAGTTCCTCTAATTGCATCTGCATTTCCTTCACTTGTGTCTTTTTCCTGTTTCTTAGTCCAACCCATGTAAGATTTAAGGGAAAGATATAAGGACAAACTGTGAGGAGAGAGGAACTAAGGAAACACATTTTAGCCAACATGAGACATCCTTTCCTCTGATCCTTCCTGTGAAGCATGCAATCACCAGCTGATTTCTGATAGGGAGGACTGTCAATCAGTAATGGATTTCTGTGAAGGATGCACTCATGCATCCTCGGTTTTAGCTCCTCTGGGTAGCCTCCTCGCTTTTCAGAGAACTTTGGGACATTCTTCATCATGGCGAACTGGAATGACTTCCGGGTCAAGCAAGGATCAATAAAATGAGGGAAATGGGATTCACTATTTATCTCACGTTTCCTCTTTCTTCACAGTTTCTATACTTTCATTTCAGGCTTAGAATGAACTCTTGACATCAACCTTTCCTGTCCTTCTAGCCTACATCCTCATTTCATCTTTCTATAGAAACCAATCCTATTCATCCAACTTTGATTTCTTGGTGACATAAAAACAAGCAGAGAAAAGGAGAGAAAAGAGACTGTCACTTTTCTGACATGTACTGCCTGGCTCTGCCTTGTCATTAGTAGCTATCACTCTCAAAGCAAACAGACAGAGAGATCTGATATGCGACTGAGGACAGCTCACAAAATGAGGAAAATGAGTGGCGAAGTGCTGTAAGCTCAGTGTGACAGCGTGGTGTGCCAGAGAGGAGGGCAGACAGGAGGAAAGGGCTGGAACACATCATTATTAATCCCTTTCATATCTATACACCAATAATCAAGGCAAAATGTGGGACAAACAAGTTTAACTATCATAATATACTTTATGTCTGCACTAAGGAATCAATCAATTTTTCCTTTCTTCTCTTTTTTAAGGGTGCTAAATTCATTCATAAAAAATGTTGAAAAAGGAAAGTGAAGACAAAAAAATTAAGTGTATGGAAGTAGGTATAGTAAGTGGAAATGTCACATCTAGGTGTTTGATGGCGTAGCAATAAAAAAAAAGACTTAAAAATGACTTAAACATCCACTGAAAAGCTAAAATAGCAGATCCATGACAAGTCTAACATTCCTCATATTAATGCAAACAACAAATAGAAATGGCCTCTTTT
>NW_018127886.1:660972-671830 GCF_001952655.1 Monopterus albus
CTTCTAGAAAGGCTTAATGGCACCTGACTGGAGAATTAATGCCACCATCTGTTCATCTTGTTGTGACCAAATGACAACCTACACTGTGAGAGAAAGACCAAAGTTGGAATAAACTAGAATTCACCTTTAAATATGGATGCTTTTAAGCCATTATCTTTATTCCGATAGTCTTCTGCAAATGATTGTTTCACATGGTTGAAATACAAAATTTGTGTAAGATATGGGAGATTTTGAGGGCCTTTTATTATAGACCCATACAACCCACTACACATGCATACAGATGTCCTCTGTTATCATGTTGAGGACTACAGAGGTGTAGCTGCCACAGGTAAGTGGTATCAGCAGGTACAGAGCAGAGACTGAATGCCATTACAGGGGAAAGGCATCCACTCTGCTTTGAAGTGCATTTGTCACATGAAACACAGCCCTGATAACATGTTCGCTGTTTCTTTAACCGTCTGCTGTTGCTGCCATTTCCAACCAGCAGACAAGCTTTTTTCAGGACAGATGGAAAGAGGAGAGCAGAGGAGCTGCTGCCTGTTGGACGGTGATAATATCCCACTGACCCAAGAGCTGATGAAGGTAATAGTAATTAAAAGCAACAATGAGTTAACATGCTTACTTAGCACAGGAATAAACACAAATACACACAGGCATCTAGGGATTTACAGTACACACAAGAATGTAAACACAAACAGTTGTGTACTGGAAACAAATCCCTTGTGTGTAACATACTTGGCCAATAAAGGTGAATATTATTACAATGGCCACTGCAACCACACTTACTGCGTGACTGACCATTTTAGTGGTATTTATAATAGTAGAGTTGCAATTAACTTGTTGAAGCAACTAAAAGCCATAACTCATCTAGCCCAGGGTTTTATTCACTGTCAGAGAGGAGACTGTGTTTTCCACAGAACTGTGCAAATTATAAAGGGAACAGATTTTGAGACATGAACACAATCAAACTATTTCTAAGTGCAATTACAAACATACATACAGTCTGCCATGCTGTCTTTCACACACACACACACACACACACACACACACACACAATAAAACCTACCATATCAGCTTTCTCACTTCAAATCAAAGGAATAATTGTATACACAACAATGAAAGCACAAACTTTTTCACCTAAACACACTTAAAAAAGAATGACATCAGCTATCCTACACACACACTTCACCCTTTTACGTCAGCCGAGGCTCCTGACTCTCAGCAGGTGGCAGCGAGCAATAGAGAGGGGGAATTAACGTGGAGATGAAGAAATAAAACCATGTTGATGGACAAGAGAGAGTGCCTGCATGAAAATTGAATTGCTGAAGTGCCACATACATTTTAGCAAAAAGCAGAAATGTGAAGAAGCAGAGTAGAGAAAGCAGAGAGAGAGAGAGCTGGATGCTTAAGCTATTTGCCGTTGGAGTGCACACTAGGCCAAACAGATGAGAGTGCTGGTAATAAAAGCAGAGAGAAATGGGAAAATAACTGAGCTGAAGAGGACTGAATGGACACTTGCATTGTATGTTCACATCACACAGTTTATCTCAAGGATAACTGTCAGTGTTGAAAATGAGAAAGGGGGAAGCAAATCATGAGAGCAGCTGACAAAGGTTAATTTCACCAAGGATGTTTGCATGGAGCCTTTTGTCAATCCTCCACTTTCTTCACATGTGTTTATTTTTCCTCTCAGGATTTTCACCTCTATTTGTGAGCCCACTGATCTCTCCCTGTATTGTTTACTCCTTTGGGCCCTTGGGATGTACAGTTATCAGGCATCTGGACAGGCAACTTCAGAGAAGCAATTGGCCAACAGATTCCTCTTTCTATCTCCGAGATTTTAACACACTCTCATGAAGATGGCACACACATACAACTGATATTCAAGTCAGTACATCTAGTCACACTGCTCAATGAAAATGACAAGTACATTAATAAGAAGCTGAACAAGGCTGACATGACTTGTCTCTCTGTAATGAAAAAAATATTGGTAAATATGTAAATTAAATAGGGAATTTTGGTTTGGAAACTGTATACCAGTGGTTTAATATGCAAAACAATGTTCAGCATTATTAGAAAACTGATTAAGTCCTGTTTTCTATTATAGGCTTTAATAACATAACCACTGACAATATTCAATTAGAGCCTAGCTTTCATGCCAGCCATTGCTGTATAAGAGCAGGAGTCCTACTTTTTTAAACAGCAGATGACTCATTAGCATAAAATATTTAATCTTCTCTGTGTGTTCAGTGAAGATGTGTGCATATGGATGGGTGTAAATGTAAACGTACTGTTGTGAAACTGGCATAGCCACACAATCGCATATGTAAGAATAATAACACGGGCTCAAGCAAAGCTAAAGCACGGAAATGGTTTGCCACTATCTGCAACCTTCTCGCTCCCTTCCCTTGCTTTTCAACAGCTTGTATCTATGGACCAGGCTCTCAGAGAGAAATCCAATTTCTGTCAACAGCACCATGTCCTGATAAGATCTATCACCTGGAGCTAGAGCGGCAACAAGAGAGGCAGTGCACTGTGGACGCATCCTGAACTGCACCTGTTACAACATGGGGTACACAACACAAACACACACAGAAATACTTATCTACACACAAATATGGACAAGCATGCTATATAAACACTCATGTCCAGACAACAATGGTTAATGAAGAACCCAGATATTTTAAACCAGGAGGTACAGTATAAGGTGATTTAATGGCAAAACAAACTGAAAACAGGCGAGATAATGCAATGGAATTACAATTTCAAACAACAAACTCAGGAAATAAATTAGCATACTGTAAATACTCAAAGGAAGAAGTGGCAGATATGAAGAGTGGAGGAAAAACAGCCTCATTACAACCAAAACTGTTTGAAGCAGGTTAGAGGTATGAGCAACTGACCAAACTGGTCAAAGAGCAAAGACCAAGTGAGGGGAAAGCAGTAGGTGTCCAGGGCTCAGAACAGGCAGAAAACAGACAGAGGAAAGGCCAAAATGAAGCATAACAGGTAGGTGAGTGGAGCATGTCCCTGATAATGTGAACAGACGAACTGGCAACAAGCCAAGGGAGGCAAGGTGAATATAAAGGGCAAACTAGGCAGAGACAACGAGCAATATAAATGATGCCAATCGGGGGAGAGTCAATCTGGGGCTGGTGAGGCTGGCATGATGCAGGATATGGCCTTAAAATAACGATAATATTAGGGCAAACTGTGTGAGCCTTCTACATGGCTTAATATGGGCACATCTCTCAATCTGACGGCAAACAAAGTAGCCAGGTAGCCATAATCTACAACTGGGTCACTTAGCCGGCTGACTAAATCACAGCGCATATTTTTTAAAAATAGCTTTTAAAAAAAAATGTAGCAGAGCAAAAAGTATTCCCATCAGAGATGTGTAACAGTATAAAATAGCTAGCACGTATACTCAAGGACGATGCATGGTTGTCAATCGAAGTATATGGATGCTATGATATTTAGTCCACATGTTTCAAAGACAAACAAATGGGTGACAAATTAAAGAAAAATCCTGCTTAAATAAGTGGGAAAAACTGCCGGGCTTGCTGAATAATCAGCTGCATTTTTAACTAAATGTTTTATTCACATGTCAAAATTGTCAAAAATGCACAATTTGATTTTCCAGAGTCAAAGGCGACGTCTTTAAATGTCTCATATTGTCAGATATCCAGATACAGATATCCAAACGGGTCAGCAGAGTGGCCAGAAATAAACAATTTACCAAGCGATTTCACTAAACTCAGTCCTCCACCCTTTAATTTTCCAGCCTCTCTGTGAATAGATGTACTATACCAATACTTTTTTTTTTTATAACTAGCTGGACATTGCGATTTCTTAGATACTACATATGAAATGCTTTTTTTTATGAATACAGCCTAGCCAAGTTTAAAGAAAGGTTTATATTTCCTCATGATTTTGTATACTTTTTAAACAGGAGTATTTCAAACTTCTATCATTTGTGCTTTGGTTTAAATTCTAAGGAAAGTGTTGGATTAGCATGATAGATAAAAAATTTTGTTATAGAAACAAGTATACCTTCATTGCCTGGGCTTTCTTGTGAAACATCTCCTCCATGTCCTCTGCCAGCCTCTTCACCAGACGCAGCCCATCAATCTCCTCCACCCGTACTGCCCGCTCAAACTCCTTGTATTTCTGAAAGAAAACCACATATCAGTTAAACTGTATGTCTGTGCAGATTCTCAGTCATCCAGGTCATAGTAAACTGAAAAAACTTAGAAAAAAATCAACTGGACTAGACTTCTAGGTCGAAGACGTTTCACCAGTTCGTTAAACTGTAACTGTGTTATACTAAATGATGTCAGTGTATTCTTGATACACACTACATGCATCTCACAATGTTAACTCATGCTAGTGTTCAGTATTGTTTTGCCCACATCTGACAAATTAGCAAATTTCTCCCATACTTTAAATGAATGTTTAACAGCTTATGAGTTATTCAAGAATGAATATGTACTTCTACGACAAGGCAGAGGTAATGTTTTTGCTGGTGTTTGTCGATTGCGTTCACAGCATACCTCAAAAAATCCAGATCATCATCTGGGTGCCACGTTCTTCACCATTGTGAGACAGGGCCAATTTCAATATTTTTGCTTCTGACTCTATACATACACTAATGCCTAAAGTGCTTGGACAAAAATTGCAAAATAAAATCTATATAAGATCTATCAATGTGATTCTGAATGCTAAGGGTAGGTTTTCATGGTCCAGGAACCACATTCTGAGGGTCAAACTACCATGGGAATATTGTTTTTAGGTGTAATGGCATTATGGGGACAGTGAGCTGCCTTGGCACAGCTTTGTGTGATCCGAGTGCTGTCTAGTGTCTACAACCAAGTCAAGAGGAATCTATTTGTATAAAACCCAAATTATAAGTTGTTCTATAAGAGAGATCAAAAGTGGGATAGAGCTTGGTAGGTGTTGCTTCTCCAAACTAATTTACATATAAACAAATGATCAGTCACCTTCAAGTTTTACCAACCACACATTAAGCACTGATGACACACAGCTGCTCTCACTATCTGCAATACAGTACCATAAATCACATTATTCTGCTTTAACCTTATACTAGGGTGCTTAGCTTAACCAGTTCTTTAACCAGGGACAGTGACATTAAGTCTCATCACTTCCACACCCATACATGCCACACATATGCAGAGCTGATCTACTGTAAGAAAGAGGGTATACTTTTACGAAAATAAAAAAATAACTTGAAAAGAACCCATTTAACTATGAAGTCTATTAGAAGCTCAAAATCAAGGATAAAAGCCTGCATAAATCAGCACCACAAGTAGCTGCTCCGCAGACTTATCCATATCTGAAATATGTGACATGTTCACCATTTCAAATAGCATGCCCTCTCTAATGTTATGCCAACCTGCTTAGATGGGTGCTCCTAGATGATCCTGTGCATCAACACAGGATGTGGGGAGAGAGATGATGGGAGGAGGAGGGGAATGGGGACAGCACCAGACACTACAGCATCAGGCAGCAGCTTTTGGGCTGAGTGAATCATCTGAAAAACTGCAGGGCATCACCAAACAGAGTGGATTTTGTTTTCTGCCTCTTAACAGAACTTTCGATAAGGGTGAATTCTTAGTTGTAGCTGCAGGTGACGAGTGAAAGCAGAGAGACTGAGAAAAATGATGTGTCGCTTGAGTAGATGATGCCAAGACAAGTGAGTTTGCTGTTCAATGTCACTGAAATAAAAAGCCCACACAATCGAGAACAACACAGCCAGACAGAAAAACAGATGAGAAATAACAAAGATGAAGGGCAACAAAGAGGGAAAGATACAGAGAAGAAAGATAAGAAGGGCAGCGCTGTGTGGTTACAACACGATTCAATCTACAGTCTGTGTCTGAGGTGCTTCAGGTGGACACAAATAGATTTCTGCTCAGTTTAATATTGTACAACATAAATAGTAAGCAGAATGACTTACACTGTGCAAAGTAATAGATTAGGTTTAAATCCCTTGATGGCCACATTCATCATTTGAAGCAGTCAATTACATGGAAGGCAAGGGCTAAAGCCTGAAGGTACAATATTTCTGTTATGCTAACATGGCCGTGTGAGAGAGAGGTACTTGTAAAATAATTAAAATAAAATGGTTCTTTCAGGTTCATAAAGGAAACGCTCACTGATTTTTGTTAATCTCCATATCATAGCACCAACACTGTTCACAGCCATAACACTGAACTGTCTGCATGTCTTTGAAATGCTGCTGACATGGTGTTCTTCACTGCCAAATAAATTTGCACATCATGGCACAGGCAGTTTGGAGTTTCAACATTCTCTTCAAAAGCCCAGGTGCAACTGTCCAAAGTGGTTTTGTTTCACATATGGTAAAGATTGGATGAGACACCAGGAAGGAAGGATAGAAGGAAGAAAAGAGGAGGAAAGAAAGAAATTAAAACACTTCCTTTAGACGAATTTTCTTTCCAACCTTCTACAACAACCAAGCTTTACATTGTCTCACACAAACCGTCCCTTGTGCAAGATCACTGCTGCAGCCATAAGCAACAGTCTGATCAAAATGACTGGCAGATGACTCGGGAGTCAAATCACAGCAACGATAACCATATGGAAATTGAACTGCTCTCCCCACGGGCTGTCAGACAACTGGAGTATGTCAGAGGGACAGGGAATCCAGGTTTATGTTAATCCTGGCTCCTGGCTGGCTGTTAATGCTGGCAGGTTAGTGGCAGCTCAAACCTGAACTGGTTTAACTGTTTTTCCCCAGCTTCTTTTTTTTAAAATCTTTATTTAGAGCTTCTTCTTCCTTCTAGTCTGTGCATCTTATATTTCCTCTTTCATTTCTTCTCATCTGTACCCACCTCCTTTGCTAAGGTAAAAAATTTATATACTGTATAATTTATATAATTATACCTATGAATGATTGTTTCTAGAGATGTTTCTTAAGTCCTTTCTACTGAGACCAGTATATTTTTGTCTACAGCTCTACTGGCCCAGAACTGACAAACCATGCACACGTTGCTAAGGTATAAGAAAAACTTTGAGTTCAAATGGCCCGAACTGAAGTGTCTATGATTATGTTTATGTGGTCAGTGAGAGGCAAAGAGGTTCCAGCTGACCACAGGCTGCCTGCAGTGCTGTGTTCAGTCAGGCTGACCACAGCAGAGCTGTCCCAATTAGCCCGAAGCTATCCTCCTCACATCACATCATCATCACAGGAAAGCCAGTTGACACACATCCAGAACCACCATTTCTGGCAACTTTAACAGCAGGACAGCAGTACAGTGCATGAGAAGACAACCAGAGGAGTCAGGCTCAGGCTCCTGGTATAAAAAGTATCTGCCTCGCTAAAGTGTTCTCAAGCCAACAAATTAACCCCCTACCCCCCCACCTGGATACCAGCCGGACTGACATCACCGGTCATGTACCATTCTTTCCACCAGGACATTTCCACTAATATGGGCTGGACTTCAGCTCAAGCTTTTTGTAAGTCACTTAGCTGCTGAGATAACAGGTCTTTACTTGAAGGTCATTTCATGCAAATTACAAAAACCATTTTCTCACCTACCTCTAATGGCATCTAGGCCTTCCTGATAGTTTCTGGTTTAATTTTCCAACATATTGAGAAATTAGCCTGCATATTCTGCCATCAGCCTAATGCAAAAGAAATGAATGGACTTTATTTTGTGGAGCTCACAGTACTGAAAAATTACATTTCAATAAATTCAATAGCAACTTCTCATTCCATAAAAAATGAACATTGGAAACACATGCATCATATTTTAAATGTATAGTAATAATGAATACTGTGAGGATCACAAACAAAAATCTATTCACCAACATCGTAAGAAATTCTTTATAGTGGTTTGGCACATGTGAGTGATTCGCAATGAACTCTGGAGGATTCCCTCAGGTGAGGTCTGCAGAAATGCCAACTTAAGGTAAGAGAGCATAAAGGGCTCAAAATGAAGGCGAGAGAGCCCTCAGGCACTTGACAATTTCACAGTGGGACAGCCCTGACCCTCACTAACTTGGTGGGAACCTGCCTCAAAGTCCATGAATCTATGAGTGTGGAAATTGGGATTGAGGGAGTACCTCTCTCTTTTTACCCCGGCATCCCTTTTGCATCGGTGCATCTCATAAATGAGTTCAGGCTGCTAATCTCTCTTCTACACAGTCTGCACTGACAGTGAGACAAAAGTCAGAGGCTAGAATTTCTCTATCCAGTAAGTGGAAACAGAGACGTGCAAGGCTGCATGTTTCTCTATCCAGTAAGTGGAAACAGAGATGTGCAAGGCTGCACGTACATGCCCACACACATACAAAACACAGGCACTACATGTATGGATCCAAAACAGAAAGAAGGTAGCTGCCATCTCAAACATTTTGCTGGCAAGATAAGATGGTTTTTCTCTGTGCCTTTCAGCTGGTCAGCCTCCATGATAGCACATTAGTGTAGACATTTGAATGGTATATGCATTTGTATCTACGTATGTGATTTCTTTGGAGTTTGGATAATAAAGTGATTAATGAAGGGGAAAAACTTCATTTCACACTAAGACTGAACTCCAGTTCCCCAATTCCCAGCTCATTTTACGCATCACCAGAGCCCACTTTACCTTGGCCCATTCTCATACAACCTTACAGCTGTTTGAATCTCTCTGCACACTTTAACCTCAGTGTACAATCACAAACATACACAGTAAACACTACTTTGCTAAATCTTCACTTAATTGAAAAGTAACTTTGTTAAAACTATAAAGGACTGATTCATAAATCACTATTTTAAATAATGACGTAATAGAAATGTAAATGAATAAAATCCAAAATATAAATAGTTGTTTTGCTCAGATGTTGTTTCCTGCTTCTCAGGCTTAAATGAAGCTGAACATTCAAAACGGAACACGAGAGGGAGAATTTGAAAGCATGTTCCAAGAAGCCACGCATCCTATTCTGAATTACAGTCTGTGTGCTGACAATAGTGGTGTTTGGATATTCTTTTCAATTTCCCTGATAAATATCAATATTAGTATCTGACATTCATGTGCAATTGAGTTAAATTTTGTCGGATGTGCTAAAACTACAAATCACAATGTATTAAAGAAATACTCCACATGCATGGTAATATTCCAGTAACTGTACTTTATCATTAAAACCATAATATCCTTTACCAGCAAGACAATGAGCAATAATACATTTACTTTATTTTTATGCTGCTGAAACTACATGTCAGAGGGACATACTGTACTTTTGTATCATACTCAACACACAAAACATTTTAAATCCAACACATATAGTCTAATAAAATATGATGCATGGTTACAGATTAAACTGGCCAATAAAATAATAAACTTAGAGCTACCTAGAACATTTAAATGCACCTTATATTGTGATACTGTGGAATTTTCTTGAAAACAAAATTTAAATTTAGTGTTACCAAAATGCACCATGTACCTTTGAGCTCTTACAAATGTGCTGAACGCATTTCCTTCCGTATGAAACCTTTGCAGTATTTTAGGTCTTTCACTGTACATACATGTTTACTAGCTTGCAGTGATCAGCTCCCTTGCCTTCATTGGCACGTTGCTGAATATCTTGGCCCATTATTGCCACCTGAAGATCAGTGGAACAGTGGGAAATGTGCATGGGAAAAAACAAACAGATCTGTTCCATACTGCTAGGAGAAAACATTAACATCCATTTATATTAACCCTATAAAGCCCAACATATCAAAAAATAGCCAGAACATTCTAATTTTTTGGAACTGAGATGTTTATTAAACCTTTTAACAAAATCCAGAATATAATTCATGATTTGAAATTCAAGATTCACAATTTTTATTTGCCATATATGCATAGACAGACAGTCCAGGCATATAGGAATAGAGGTGCCATATTATTTAGATTATTTCTATTTCTATTGTATCACATTTGATACATGGGGCATTTTTGGTGATTTTTGTTGCTCAGAAACCACATGTATCAAATCTGATACAAATGGTTTTATAGGGTTAATAGTCCAATAACACAATAGCATATAAATGACAGACACTATACCACCTGCATAGATGATTTACATAAAATTGTATATGTTTAAGCATTTTACTTTGTTAATTGTTCACTTTTACATAAGACTGTGAATATATTTACTACAACAATTTCATTATCATCCCAAAAATATGCAATATTTTTGGTTTGTCTGCTATGAAACACACTAAATATTTGCAGCCTAACCTACACCAGCTGTATATTTTTGCCACCATGCGGAAAATATATATTTATGTAACAGAATACTTTTAATATTGGTTGAACATGTTAAATATGACATAAACCATGTTGAATTATCTAATCAAATTTCAGGACATAAATGGATAACTGGGAAGTAATTTCCATCTTTATGAGCTGTGCCCTCTGTGCTGTCAGGTGCTTGCACATTAATGCAGACCACATCCTGGTGCTACATTGTGTGTGAGAACAAGAACAAACGTTTTGCAGGGTCACCATTTCATACAAAGGGCCACAGATTCTCCAAAGCTATGTATGTAATTACAGCCAGTGTGGCTCAGGGGTGGAGAAGAGGAGCGAGGATGAAGAGACAAGGAAAGTGGAGATGTGTGGGGGGGGGTTAGGACCAAGATGCATCACGTGATTAATTCCTCTGCCACTGTATCACTGGGCCACTACTGCATGTCAGTCTGAGTGTAAGTCTGTGCACAAAAACAAAGGAAAAAGAGAGAGTGATTGCATGAAACAGTCTAAAGCAATTGCACTTTGACTAACGTTGCATCCTGTGTCTTGTGAAACACTCTGAGTCCGTTACTTGAGCAGAAGACAGAAGCATCAGCCCA
>NW_018127886.1:671909-678394 GCF_001952655.1 Monopterus albus
CTCTTGTATGCCAGCTGACAAACTGTTCCCTCAAAAGAAGTGCGGTGACCGGAGATGAAGTGGAACAATTAATTTCACGCTTGTCGTCACTGCTTCAAAACCATGTTGGTCTGAGTCCCGTATCTGGTGGCACAGAAACACTCCCCACAAATTGTAAAACACACACACATACACAGAAAAAAATGTAAATTAAATTTATGGTAAATACAAATCACACAGACATAAAATCAAGATGTCTTTCAACACAAACAAAACTTGATCATAAATTCTTCTTGCCTGACCGGCCACACCTTTGTCGTTGCTCTATTCACCATAACACAATTTATCAGTGGGGGATGAATTATATTATTGATCATAATGTGCAGATGTCTGAAAGTCAGATCAATGCACTTAGAATGAATGGGAAGGACTGTGAGAACAGATGCATGCTCAGCTTTGACAGACCACTCAATCATAAGGTGAGAAGAGCCAGCTCCTGCTAGGAAATCAAGTGTGATGTAAAAAGTGGGCTGGAAATGGTTTCATTGTGGTCAGTCGCTGGCCCCTACAAATCTACCACGTGGTCAGACAGTCAGAAGGCATACAAGACATGAGCAGGAAACCAGATGGTGGTAAGTCTAACAGTTGTACACCTAAAAGAAAAATTGAAACCAAGGTGGCATTTCTGCAAAGTGCTCGTTGAACCGCAAAGAGTAAAAATTCAGAACTATGCCACATAGCATTTATCTGCCAGATGAACACACCGAATTACTTAAAAATAACAGCATGATTGCTTAAATTGAAAGATAACAAATTTCTGCTATGTATGAAGCCTAATAGCATTTGAAATCATTTACCTCTTTGATTCTGATTGATTAATACTCTGTTAAGCCTAGAAAGATAAAAATAGCTAAATACTGTCTTTTATTTTTATTAACAGTGTTACACACCGATTCCATATTTTTGAAAGTGTAGACAGTAGCTGCAAATGTGTTATCACCAGAAAAACAGTAAAAAAGATCAATTTGCAATTAAAGCTGCATTAACTAATTTTGTTAAAGGAGGAGTGAAAATCAAAAAAAATCAAGCAGTATGGCCTCCTCTTCTCCCTTCACTCCTCTGTGCCCCTTCTGCCCCTTCAGAAACTACTTCATATGTGGCCATGACAGCTGGAGGCAGTTGTGGCAGTCAGGCAGCACAGCAGTAATATCTGGCTCCAGAACTAATGTATGTGAAATATAGAGCCCATAGATCCTGTGGCTTTTGGTGGCACTGCAGCGACACACTGCACACGTTTAACATTGCTTGCAGCGGGTGTATCTGCAGTAGCACAAGCTAATTATACAGAGGATTTTTTTTTCCAGTATCACTGGTACAGTACTAATGTTCCTGCCACTATCGCATCAAGTTCAGTCCTACATCCATCCATCCATCCATGTTCTATACCACTTAGTCCCAAACGGGGTCACAGGGGGCTGGAGCCAATCCCAGCTGGCTGCGGGCGAGAGGCGGGGTACACCCTGGACAGGTCGACAGTCCATCGCAGGGCTGTTCAGTCCTACATACATAACGTTAAGGTAACCATGAGTTGTACTTAAAACAAGAGAAATTGCATGTTACACTTTGATAGTTGAACAAACTCCTTAAGTTTTAACGTCTTCTCATTAAAATGCTACATGGACTGTAGTGTTATGTGACATAAACAAAGTGCATGGCCTGGACCAAAACAGTTTAAAAATTAGCAAAATTACATCCTTTGCTAATCCAGGACAACACACTGGTTTCCACTAACTGGACAGCAAAACACTAATGTTAAAGTCAGATAGAATCATGGCAAATTACAACCAAAATTAAAGCAAAGGTATGAAAAGCTAACATTAGTTTGTTAATGATGCTGACATAGCCAGCTACACTACTTGTGCATCTAGCAGGAAGAAAGCCACAGATTTTAGTCCTTTGGATGCTTTTAATGCTCTCCATCTCCAACATACCAAACCGATGTTAACCCTGGTTTTGCCTCAGTCTTTGTCACACTCTTTTTCTGCTACAGAGCACGGCCTCTTGGGTCCAACATGTCTGCTCCTGCCTATAACCTCAGATCAGCAGAAGCGTGGAAGAAGCGCAGTGCGGATTAACAACAGTGGCCACAGAGGGCAAGAAGTAAACACAAGGCCTGAACATAGCCGAGTGGGTTGGGTAGCTTTAGTACAGCAGGGAGATGACACTTGTAGACAATTTTTTACTTGATTTATTTGAACTTGTGTTAAGTCTTTGTTAATGCAGTACATGTCCCAGTTCTAGGGCCCTTCACATCCATTTCACACCATGAAGGTGCCAAGTTTACAGAAATGAAAAAGGACCTGGAGTTTGAACTTCTCTCTCTAGTGCTAATGTTTTTCTTGTCATCACTATTTAGTTTTATTTTTCATGAAAGCTACACTATTAAATCAGTGCAAAACAATTTCTTCCTTTCATATGGGAGACTGAAAGTGTATGTCATTATCCCTATTTTTAAACAGCTCTGTTAAGTGTGGAATGTAGTTAGATTTCCAGGTACTGTATGTGGTGATACAGTAAACCACAAGTGTCAACCTCATGGTGGCACTAGAGCAAAAGTCAATGGATCACCAAAATCAGCAGGCTTCATCCCTAGGGGACCATGAACGTATCTACAAAACATAGCAGCCAGAACCAAAGTAGTGGACCAGCCAACCAACAGTGATGGTTTGCCTCTGTGAAATATAACATTTGTCAGGTATTATCCCTCATACCTGACAAATGTTATATTGTCAGGTATGAGGGATAATACCTGACAAATGTTATATTTGTCAGGTATTATCCCTCATACTTTAATTAAAAATGAACATTTATTTTGAAATCTCTCTCCAAAAGTCTCTAGTTTGTGAACATCCTCCTATGCCGCTCTTTATTTCAGCATCACAAAAACCTCTTTCACACCCTTAACCATTTTTCTCCTCTATACAATTCACCCACCCACAGCTCGAGGGAATGTGTGTGTGTGTGTGTGTGTGTGTTTCTGCAAAGATAGAGTGATTAAAGGCTGCCTGAGGGATTTTGAGTATAACAGTAGAATAACAGCTGTACACTAACACACAAGGCCTTATGGCATAGTCGGTAGTGACACTTAAGAGTTTGTCCCAGGGTGCACTGCATCTGTTGGGTATGCACCATTGCCCTGCAGAGTGGGTACCAAATCCTTGCTCTCTCTAATGAATGCCATCTTTCAATGTCCTCACATCACATGCCTTGCCATCATGGTGTACCCCCCACCTGCGTGCACACACGCACAGAGGAACTTAAAGGGCTGATGTGGACAACATCTATGGCAGCATGAGAACATATCCAACCTAAAAAATTAGTATTCCTCTTTCAGAACCTAAGAAGCAAGTGAAGGAAGTAGCCTCTCTGCCAATTCCACTCTACTTTTTCCTTTCATATAGCCACAATTCACTGCACCAAAAACATAACAGCATCAGGAGCAGGTCTAATCTGTTCACATGGAACTGATTAACAGTCCACAGTCTATGTGTAGCTGCCTGCATTCAGTCGACTTCAGAACAGTCCTTAAAACATTTTTCATGCTTAGCAGCACATATATTGTGCCCTGCTGCTTCCCTATTCCACTCGATACATTTTCACAGTTTCAAATTGATACCAGCAGCAGCCAACTTTAAAGTGAAAGGAGAGAGCAACACATTGTGGTGGATGTATAGAGGTAAAATTCATCCTTGCAGCTGGAGATTTATAATGGAAAGTTACATTTTTGGGGCTGGAGTTTCATTTGAGTTTGCTTTGAAAGCCTCACTAAGAAATCTGAAAAGTAAAATAGCAAATAAAGAAGAACAGCTGAAACAAAAAGAGAACAGCTTTGAGATTTGCAAAAAAATGCATCTCACTATAAAGTTGAATTGGATGCAGTAATATAATTAACAACTTGAAATTAGTGCAAAACATAAAATATAAAGATATTTTTTAGAAAGGGAGAGTATAAAAAGCACAGCAGTACCAACAAAATATTCACAGTATAAATATGATCACTTTTGTACAACCATGTTTCCAAAATGTTGGAATGACTAAAGAGGGCATCCCAGAGAGGCAGCGTCTTTCAGAAAGGAGGATGATGTGAGGTCAAATACACATGGAAGCCTGTAGAAAACACACAAAAGCTAAACTTAAAAAAAAAAAAAAAAAGACACCGCAAAATGTACGGATACAGAATTTTGCACAAGGAGGAAGCACCTCCAATATGATGCACCATCTCCCACAGTAATGCTCCAGATACAGCAACATTAACAATGTCTCAGGCTCAGATTCAAAACATTAAGGCCCTAAATCCCAAATACAACCCTCCCTTCAGGGACGACATGTCCAATCAGATTTTTTTTTCTTCATCATTCAGTTAAATGGTTTTGGTTTCTAATCATTTTTAATGATCATTCCTTATAAGAGAGAGAGAGAGCACAATTTAGTGTTAAAATTATTGGGTTAGTCACGGTTACATTATTGCAGAATAAAAAGTTAAATGGACTCGTGTGCATATGATAAACAGGCTGACTCTGGAAAAGCAACAATTCTCTGTGGACTATATGTAGACCTCTTACTTTCCAGAGTATCTGTCTTTGTTACTTCACAAGCTGACAACACCATGTAATCAATATCACTCAGTATATTGATCCCTGTGTCTAAATAATCAGTTGTCACTTACTCAGTGCTCAGCATTACCTCAGCATCATCCGCACATCAACCAGCACAGGTCTTTAGCCAATAAATGCATTATATGACATGTAGCGAATACAGAAATATATATAGTGTACATAGAGTAAGCAGACGTTTATGTTGCTGTTCAATGAGAAACAAGGAAAGATTCACTAAAAGTCATGTGTGTAGTGATTTATGTCCCTATCGCTGTGCATGTTTAATGTACAGTATGTCTCCACATTAGGTTAGCAAATGTGTGATTGTGTGAGAAAATAGTAGATGCAGGTGAAGGTCAAGGTCATCAAGAGGACCACACACACCAACAGTCTGAGATCAGTGCTGTACAAATAGGGCGCAGTGCAGGGATTCATAAAGTACAAAAGGATTAAGTGTGTATTTGTGCGAGCACGTATGCTGGCAGAGTTGATGCACTGTAGAGGAAGAGGCGGTGACTTGAGACAAATATTGAGGTCACCCAAGAGTCCACCAAGTGCAGGACATTGTGCTGGGCCAGCAGAACTATTTTTTTTGAAGGTGTGGGCACCAACACAGCAATGTCCTAAGATCCCCTCCCATGTATTCTTTAGTGCTGTAGCTCCCTCCTATCTATTATTAAAGCAGAGGGATTGAGGGAGAGAAGAAGAGATTTAGAAAGTGTGAGAGGTAAGGGAAGAAGTAAAATACTTGAGGGAAGTACAAGGGTGCAAAAACACAGGTGAAAATGTTGACAGAGGGAAACATAGTTAAAATTGTTGAGGGTAATAAAAACAACAAAAAAGAAAGCAATAAAGAACTGAGGTCCCAGTTCATCTCTTTTTCTGATCACAACATAAAGCAGAATTACTGAGCAAGCAGATGTTTAGGATCTATAAGGAGGCATTTATGGTTCATGCAGCAGCTGTAGTGGGCTCACTGTCCTTTTTCATATTCAGTGTATTACTTTAAAAGAGCCTTACAGTACCTACAGCACACAAAGTGGACCCAAACAAGTGGCAAGATGATTGATGTGGACAGCACAGACCGTCCTTCACACAATGCCGCACACGTTAATGTGCTTAATAATACTAGTCCCACGCTTTTACTAAGTCGGCTCATGTTTGCGCTCTGCAAGTAATCAAGTCTGGAGTAGGTGAACAATTTGTCATAATTACAGAAATCTAAAAGTGTGTGTGCCCCTTAAAGCCACAGTGACATGCTTTTTATCTGTGGGCCAGCAGAGGCAGAGCCAGACCTGAGCAGCCGATCACAGATGACAGTGGATATTCATCTTCAGTGTTCACATTCATCATCCTAACAGCACAGAGCGCAAGGTGTCGTGCTGTACACAAACACTGTGTGTGTGTGTGTGTTGCTTCTGCAGAAATTTGAGGAACCGAGAAGAAAAATAACTCCTTTTAAATACAAATTAACTACTGAATCAAACACTTTTTATGCTAGCAAATAAATTTAGAGAAATTGAGACCGAATCAACAAGGTGAACCACACTAGTCATCAAAAGACACTTGATTTTCAAAGCACACAAACACAGTATCAGCAGTTTTGCGCTGTAAGAATTTCTGTAAAGAAGTTCTTTAATCCGGTAGCAAGGGGCCTTGCTCCTGACTCCTGAGCTCTCTACAGTAAAGACAGGGTGTTTGATTCACAGTGCTTTTCTCATGCTTTGCTCACCAACAAAGCACTAATTACAGTATGAGTGAGTGGCTGTATTGGCTAAAGCTGGCCTGCTAGGACATGAAAAGATATCAGCTGTATTCTCGCCTGCTAACGCTGCAATTAACTCTGTGACA
>NW_018127886.1:678441-679045 GCF_001952655.1 Monopterus albus
CTCACCTCCTTCCTCTTCCTTTCCTTCTATGAGCAGTGGAGAAATCAAATTTAGCAAGATCATGGTTTGGTCAATGAGGACAAGGGAGGGAAGGAGAGGGAAGCAGTAGAAGAAATAGGAAGGTTAGGAAAAGAGGGACAGTCATCAGTACACACCCTTACACACTCCATCACCAGCCATGCTGAACCAAACCTGACAGCTATTCAATTTTCCCAAAACTAAATCTAATCTGCAGCCGTCTCCCCCTCACTGACACACTGTTACACTGGGACGCCTCAGCCATCACCCACCGTTGGCAGCACATTGGTACCTCCACACATACTTCCCCTTCCACTTTGCTGCAGACACACACACACACACACACACACACACACACACACACACAGTATATACAAAGTACAGTAATCCATGGGGCAAGAAAGACAAATAGAGGTCAAAAACAGGGGAAAAGGTAAACTGCTCTTCAAATTAGTCAGAAGAACAAGTGATAAATTTTTTGGCCACACAAAAAGAATTTCCTGTAGCTTGAACTGAAATTGGGAATGTAATAACCCTGGGCCCTAATGAAGTACATTCTGGACAATCAGCTAAAAGATATATATAT
>NW_018127886.1:679125-682611 GCF_001952655.1 Monopterus albus
CTGAGATCTCTGTCCAGAAGAGTGCAGTCCTGTCTCCAACAGATTAAAACTGATTTATATACTTTAGAACTATAACACATGTTATGTAACTTTTTTTTAAATTAGCGAAACGATTAAAACAGAGAACAGCTTTGGGCCAGAGGTGCTGGCCACTGCGAGATGATTATGTACTGTAGTCAGAAAAATATGTAAATATTTATATTTGTTTGGTCTGACTTTAAGGTACAGTAGCATACAACTGCATTTCAATTAACAATGACAAATGTTTCTTTAAAATCACTATATTCTGTACCAAAGACTGATGTCCTCCTCTTCTTCCCCAAGTCATTATCTCCACACCTTAAAAGCCACAGTGTGGATGTCTCTCTTTAAGCCTTTTGCATCTTTACTTCACTGGAAGACTTCAGCAGTGGTGAACTTGTGCACCGTATATACCCACCATGTCTTTATGAAGAGCCACTCCTCTCCGTCTTCTGTTGCTCATTCTTTAGGAATACTGTCATTCTGCACTTTTTGGTAGCAAAAGAAAATGGCATGGCACCACTCTGAGACCAAACAACATGCACACACACTCTTTCTCTCTCTCTCCTTCCATGCCCAAGCAAATCGATTCCAGCATACTCTTGTCACACATCATTACACCTTCCTATCATCCTCTGCTCTTTTGCTCTGTATATGTGCCTCTGGGTGTGTGAGAGATGGTGTGTATATGTGTGATTGAGCATGCTCCAAGTAGATACTGTATGCAAACACACACACACACACACACACACACTGCTGCCTATTCCTCACCCTAAGATACAGGTTAAGCTTTTCAAAATAGGAAAGCAGACTTGCTTGGGCAACTTTCAGGGCCACAATGGCGGCTACACAGAATGATCATTTGTCTTGTGTCTTCCATTACCGAGAGGCTTGAAGTTATTTCAGCGTAGCATAATGTCCCACTACTTTGATTCCAGAAAGCCATAACATCAGTGGGGTGAAAACTAGTCCAGCCAACACCACACGCAAAGACAAAGCCATCACAAACAGACTGGCTCATATGGACAGGTTGCTCAATGATACATGAAATGAAAGATCTTGGTAGAATAGCAGCGAAGATGGTAAAAAACACAAAGCTAATTCTGACTTTTGGGGCAGTGGGAGATATTTAACATGTCTCAGATAGGCATGGGTGTGTGAATGTTCACATTTCTACAACTTCCTGCGTATAGTATATGTAATTATACAGTATATATACACACACACAAGTACAACTGAGGTATTTGTACTTTGAGTATCTTCATTTTCTGCTATTTCATAATTTCACTTCACTACATTTCAGAGGGAAATGTTGTACTTTTTACTGAACTACCTTTAAAACCTTTAGCTACTTTTCAGAATCAGATTCCATAACAAACTACAATCATAAGACTATTGATCGCTGGTGTGCATGTGAAGTACTTCACATTATATGCATATAAGGTAGTTACCAAAACATTAGCTCCACCTTTGACACATTAAATATAATCCACATTACTGTGAAATGTGCCATTCTGCATAATGAGCACTTTTACTTTTAGCACTTCAAGCATATTTTGATGCCAATACTTTTGCAATTAGACAAGATTTTGAAAGCAGGAGTTTTTACTTTTTAAATTGTTAAGATAGTTTCAAATTAAGATTATGTGAATATATACAGTATGCTGCTAACATTTAATTTGTGTAAGATCATGTTCTTTTACAAGAACACACACACGCGCGCACACACACACACTGACTGGTATAACCTTGAAACAAGAGCCATCTCTGATGGATCCAGGAAGTGGGTTGTGGCGTGGGAACATAAGACTGATGAAGACAAGAGAGGCAAGAGCAGAGTGGGGTTTGGATGAAAGGCTAAACCTGGTCCTACTGAATTTTAAAATGCATAAAATGTGTCTCTGAAAACAACAGAAAACAAACTGACTTATTTAGACAGAAGTCATTAATAATGTTTTTTTTGCTTAGCCTAGTAGTTCCTGGAATTATTCTGTTTTCCATTTTAGTAGCCCTGCAATAATTATACTGACTATTTTCTAAATATTAAGGATTTATGTCTTTTGTAAAGCATTGGACCCTCCAGAAATTATGCTGCTTTCTAATGTCGTAGTCATAAATCTGTTCAGAGCAAAACACAAACCTGCTCTCATTCCTACTGAAAATACTGCATGTATCCAAGACTAACTATAATTTATTTGGACTATGGTTTTCACTCATTAACAAAAAAAAAGTTATTTATTGCATGGTTTAGTTTTATTCATTATGATTATCCACACTTTTGTGACTTTTGAATATTTCTTCTTTAAGATTTTTACAATAGAAGTCAAACCAAGGAAATGCAGAGGCAACACAAAGGAAGTATCAATTTCACTTTGTACTGTAGCATTTCAATTTGGCACACAAGGTAACGGCATGAGCCACAACAGCTGCCAAGCTTTCAAAACTATACAGATGTGTTACAAAATAAATCCTGACAAAGCACAGTCTTCACCTTAAGGACTTTGTCATATTTAAATTATTATATTATATTGATTTGTATATTAAATTCAGTCTTTAAAATTTCACTTCCCATCTAGTGGTCCATCTTTTTTTATTCTTAGTTATTATTTTTTTAAATCCATACATTATAACATTTCTAAGATTTTGGATGGATGGTTAAAAAAAATTACAGTATTTTTAAAATAAAACATGCCATGATTTACTGTGAGCAAAATGCCTGGACATTCAAACTATTCCTTATGTCTGTGTGTGCAGCATGATTCAGGTTATGTTGCACACAATGTTTTTTTGTTCGCATATGTGACTCTTGCAGAGGTACGGTTATTTCTAAAGGAGTTTTGTTACACTAGGGTCAGAAAGATAACTGAAAAGATCGAGTCCATCTGGTACCTGCCCTGGGGAAATGCACACACACAAGCACGGCTTGGTCTTTTCTCTTCAGTACCATCGTCCTCTCTGTGTATACCCAACATTCTTTCTGCCTATTTAAAAGCATATGTGCCCTCAGGACAACTGGGATCCTTCCTCAGCACTCCTGACTTAGGAGCTACTAGACACACCAAAAGGATCAATGTACAGGACACTGACATGTAACCAAAGCCTGCAAGTGAAAGCATGTGTGAATTCATACATCTTTCACAATCTAGCAAGTGGACTTGGTGAATAACACTACACTTGAAACAAACGGGTTTGGTGTGAAAAGATACCCTTTCCCCACAAGAGGTCTCCAGTCTTTTCTTTGCTTAATTAACCCTGCGGCCATCACTTGAATTTCATAAAGAGATCGTCACTCTGTGGGAGAGTTATCTTCTTTTTTGGAGGCAGAAAAAGACGACAGGAACATTTTTTTTATCCCGTTGGAAAGATAACGGCATTTCTCTGCCTTAACTGTGACTGATAAAATCCATGGTATAGGCCCATATTTGAATATGCAGGGTTCGTGCATGTTGGGGGGGGGGGGCCATT
>NW_018127886.1:682624-689351 GCF_001952655.1 Monopterus albus
TTCACTGCATCTGCCAGAGCCCCACTGGCCCCAAGCACCACACAGTGTCGGTGCACCCCCTAAGAGGTTAGCTTCAGCTTGGCCCTTTATTTTTATTCTCAGGCTATCCATTAGCAAGCTTTAACTCATGCTTTATGAACTGACCCTCCATTAGGGAAATTTGCATTCCATCACATTCAAATCTTCCATTAATATCACAAAGCAGAGCAGAAGTGGGATATGAAATGACTACTGAGAGGGACAGAAAAGAGGTAAGGGGGTGTTGAATGTAAGGAACAATCTGTGGTCTAGCAAAAATAAGTGCTGGCCAGAGAGTATGGTGTACTTTATCTGCGTGCGTCTGTGAAATTATTTGTCAGAGTGTATGAGAACTGGGCGCCCATTAGTTAGGAGCATGAACAAGCTTTTAAATCTGTGCCACATGCATTACTGATTCTCAAGTGGCTAAAAGCACAGATCCCACAGTTTAATATATTAAGAGTGTCATTTCTCCCAACTCAAAAATTTGTCAGCTGCAATTTCCTCTCATAAGCTGGTCTTGGACATGCACACAGCAAGTCTTTGTCTCTCAAAAAGGTATTGTTAAGCTTTTAAATAAACTGTTACTTTACCTACAGTATCATAGTGTAATTTCAGTTTTTGCACATAAATAAAAACCATATTTCAAAGGACAGCAGAGATCCTTTCAGAAAGAAAATCTTATATTTCACGCCGTATTTTGCATTGAGAAAAGTGCCCACAAGAAAATCATGCTCAGGTTCAGTCATCTGAATAATCATTAAAGAGTATTGCAGCTCCAGTAGTTTCTGTCACTTGAAGCTTACCTTCTGCAGCAGCTGAGAGCCAGAATACTTTGCTGAGATGGACTTCATCTCCCCACCAAAAGCTGAAGCCCACAGCTTCACCCTGCAGATAGCGCGCACGCACACACAGACAGACAAGCAGACACCATTAAAATAAATATGAACAACTTAAAGCAGTTAATGTGCTGACTTAAAAACCCCTGAACAGCCTGATTTGGGGTTGATTTTGCAGTAGCATTAATGTATAGCCCAGCATTTTTTTCCAGTTTCTACTTGTATTGTAATAAAAAAGAAACGTGGAAGAGAATTAAAGACAAGTGGACAATATGCAGTCAGGTTTTTTGTTGACTCATACAACAAGAATATTTTAATGAAGTTCTGGTTTCAAACTTGGAAAATCAAGTGATGCTCGCCACTCTTGATAAAAGGGCATCTACTTACACGGACGGAGGGATGCTTTGGTACGTGCCTTCCACCTTAGCGGCCCTGGTGCTCAGAGTTGACAAAAGTAATAGCAGACACGCACACCACGTACTGAAAACCACATAGCTGCGATCCACCTGCATCTTGGGAAAAAATACCCTCCTTACGCGCACAGTGCGAGTTTGGGACTTAGGCTGCCACTGTGATTTCCCCCCTCCGTTAGACAAACCCAAAACGAAAAGAAAAGGGGGAAATAATAAAGTCAAAAGTCACCTATGCTGACTGACCAAACCATTCATGGCAATGTGTTCTGCTGTTCCTGGTGCGGGACGCGGATGAGCGATGCGCCTTGGGAAACCGCAGGATCCACCGTTGTGCGAGTTACCCAAAGTGCCGTGGTGTAGCCCCGCTGACCGGTGCAGTGCACACGGCTCTGCTGCCCGGAGGAAAGTCGAGATCGACTCCTTTGGCAGGAAAACTCCGCGTAGTCGTTCCACCGACCTCACCCACTGAGAGCGCAGAGTCGAGGTTCACGGGGAACCGGGGAGATCATCAAACGATGCAGCGTAGCCTACAAGAGCACGCCTACTCTTCTTGAGTGATGTGAATAGCCTCCTCTCTCACACTCACACACACACACTTTCTCTCCTGTTTCCACTCAGAGTCTGAGGATAGTGGTGGGGATGCTGTTACTGTTGTTACTGAATTACGCCATACTTTTGACCCCTCTCTCTCTCCTCCCTCCCTCTCTCCCTCCCTCTCTGTCTCCCATTCTCCCTATCTCTCACCCATTCTCGACCCCCCCCCCAATAATAGCTAGCCTTTAGCTTTCATGTCACATCACGTCATGCACTGTATGCCCAGGAATTACTGCTCAAGTGCTGAGGAAGGACTTACACGGAGAGGAAAAGTGAAAGTGTGCGTGTAAAAAGACAGAGGAAAGTGTGGGTGTCCAGCCTTTGATGGAAGCACCAGAAGGTAAGTCAGTTATGCTGAATAAAAGCATGTCAATTAAATGCACTTTGCAGCAGTGATGTGCCACTGGCACCATGTGGGCTGAGAAGGGGGATGAGAGCAGCCAGGCGACGGACACGGATCACGTTTCACACAGGAGCTGGAAGGATTCTGGCAGAGCACTGGAGATGGGATGAGCACTGACAGAATAGCGCATCACTGTCGTGTTGATTATAGGCCTGCCCTGTTTTACACTAGAAGACTCATCTTTGACATAAGTAGGTCAAACGTGAAACAGCTGGTCTGGATTAGTTAACCCAACAAAGCAACTGGTTCAGCATCACATTTAGTAGACCTTTCTAATAATAACTTTTAAAATGTACATACATTAATCAAATTAAGGCAAAAGAAATTATCAGTGGTACATTTAAACTAGCTAGTCATATAGATAGATGGGACATTAAAATGCACCCAGGTAAAAGACGAAATCAAATTAACTTTAATTTTAATTGCCTGGTTTTTGCAAAACAGTTATTGCTCTTATGTGTACTGCTTTTCCCTACGGTGGCAGGTGCTTTGATGGCACTGGAACAGCTCCCAGGTTTCCAAACCAACAAGCCTGGACTGTTCTAATGAGACTATAATGAAGATGAGACTATAATGAAGTCAGCTTGGGCTGGAACAGTGCAAACAGTGTGGAAAAGCAGATGTCTGAGTAGCAGGCCGTAAAAGTACATCTGATTTGTTTTATTTATAAAACAGTGTTGATTATTAGCAGTTGCTGCATTTTTATGTTTCACTGTTACAAGCATACTCCTCATCTTGTCAAAAATGTTCATTTCATAATTATAAATATACACAATCTTAGCACTGTGCATTAGTAATCTATGGTTAACATAATAGCAAATACTTTAATTTACTATAAATACATACAGTATATGCAGTTATTTAGTTCATCTAGGAAATTTAGGTGTGACTGCAAGAAAACTATAGCATGACACTAATGGCATGATGGTAGCAGAAAATCACTCAACATTTAATATACAGTATGTCGCTTTGTGAGGCTCAAACCGCTAAATTCAAAGGAACAGAACACTGACTTTACAAATGTAGGCCAGTTTACACGTTATGGGGAGTAAGGCTCAACCTCTGTAAACGGTGTGCCATCTGAAGCTCTAGAGGGAGTTTGATGGCTAGGAGGACACAAATCGATAACAAAACCTGGGCATTCACCAGACACGAAGGCTCTAGCGAATAACATTATCCCACTGCATTATGGGTAAAGTAGGATCCAGTGGTTTGGGCATTTTAAAGTCAGGATGTTTTTGCCTCTGCTGCTTCAGTTTTGAATCTTTTGTGTCTTTCAAGTGCCTGCCAGTTAAACTGTTGGAATACCCCACTGGAAAGTGAATTTTTGATTTTCTCATATTTTTTTCCAGTATTCTCAATAAAAATGCTTTATACGTGCTCTGCAGTGTTTTCATATGTGCATATTGCTCTGTAGTGCTAGATTTTAATGCTTTAAAGTTTAAAGGATAAGGCTGGTCATTTTCTAAGAGCATTTTAAACACTCCCCATATATCAACACTGAATTGCTAAATCATCATTGTTGTTCAGAAATAATTAAAAACATGAGGGAAACTCACCACTGCACTGGATGACATGTTTGCCCATTATGACACGCAAAACTAATATTGGTTAAGAATATCCAGAGACCTCATGTAAGGACCCTCGACTCTTGCTAACTTCAGACACTGTAAAAAGTTATGGCAGTCAGGAGCCACTGGGGCAACATTTAAAAAAATATATATGTCAGGGTCTGTCACTAAGTGCAGCAGTGTGCTTCTCTTATGTGTTTTTAATTGTTTTTGAACATCAGTGGAGGTCTATGGCGCAGACATACTGATCCAGGACTGACAGACATTAATCATTGTTGGTTTTATTCTCTGTATAGCAAGTGTGGAAAATCCTGTTAATGGCTCAATAGCCATCATGTGACTGGTAACTGACCAATGGCCATTGAGCTATCAGAACTTCTAAAACATACACCTGCTACAGATCATGAGACGAACAAGTCTGAAGCAGCTTTAATAGACATCCCCGGTGTGCCTTGGAACTTTACATTTGTGACATTTAAGTATTAGTAGTTTACTGTGAGCAGGACTATCACTGAGCAAAGCAGGTCCATTTTATTTCAGCACTTTGAAGTCTGAATAATAGCAGCTGCAGTAAGAGGAGTGAATGGGCAAGTAAAAAAAAACAGCATGACATAAGGAACAAAAAAAAATATCAGTGAAGTCTTAAGTATCAGGACTGCAGGGTGACATGGATCGTTTCTTGTTTTCATAGGATTGTACAGTATTTGTTACATTCATCCTGGTCCTTCTGCTGTTGTACCAGATCTCTTTCACTAATCCTCTTTTTTAATGACAAGCAAATGTTTCCTATGCTGAGTATTGCAGTGCTTTCACACAAAAGGCAGGTCTAAGTGGTGGTTTTAAATGTCATTATTAAACAGTATAAAATATAAAAGTATTAGCTCATGCTCATCTGCACTAATCTGACTGAAAATTTTTTTTTAAAGCCTATGTTGTATATTTGACTTTCTGAATTTAAGTTGCACAAATGCTAAAAAGGCTCTAAAGTAAACATAAGTCAGATGTATGAGGCTAAAGTCTGGAATAGCAAGAGACTCGAAACCAATACAGAGCACGCAGTTGCCACGCGGATGAGGTTGTTAATATAGTGTGCAAAACATAAAATGATTACCTATTACATTTGACTGAAATCCTTCTATAAATCCATTATTTTGTTTGTCAGTTTGTTCATAGATAAAGCCCTGCACACCTACTCGCTTTGTGCAAAAAAAAAAAAAAAATGTGGAGGAGAATCAGTCATGGGTAACGTCAGAGGAAAATACATCAAAGCCTAATGACCCGGTCTTCCTTTCCTTCTTCACACACCCACGACCTCTCTTGTTTCTCCTCTAACCCTCCATTTCCTCAGTTCCGAATGCTGTAATCACACCTGATTTTGGAGAGCAGAGTGTATCTACGCTAGTAATAACCAGGCTGTACCTGGCAATACATTGAAGAAGAAAAAAAAAATTCTGATTTATGTCTCTAATGTTTTTAATGTTTAACTTGTTTCTGCATCCAGCAGCGATGGCTCTCAATTCCTGTATAAAATCTGCAGCTTTACATATGACATGTGATGCTAAATTCTTGTATCTTATGCTATTTATGACTACATCATTTTATTAAAAGACAATTCAGGACATATAGAGCTGATTTTGTCTTAACTTTTTAGTTCAAATATTGTTTTTACAGCTTTTGAATTGACCTTGTAAAGCCCTCCAAAACAAGTTGCATATATACTGAATGAAACAAGCAAGAAGTTATGAGAAGTTATGGCAGTGTATTTATCATTTATAAACATTTTACTAAATAAATATGTATTGCTGCTGTGAATACAGAAGATGTGTGTTCACTCATATGTTCACCAATCGTCTGTTGAATGACTGGGAGAAGTGACCTTTATGTAGGCTACTGTGTTTGTGTTGCTCCTAAAGTTTTTACAGACTTGGTAAACTGAGCTGCCATTAATGTCACTGAAAATGATCAAATGTTCCAAGCCAAGCTGGAAATGTCTCAAACAGCCCCCCCACAGCTATTATACAAACTACTGTACATGGGTCTATGACCTGTTTGAGAGCTTTATCCATCCCAGGTTGACGTCGCAGCTACCAGCTATGGTCATCAGTACATGGCTGCTCGTGTTTCATCTCACAGGTCTAACAACAATCCCCACTTCATATCTAGTCTACTTTTTGTATTAAATCATAGAACATGGTTATATTTTGAGCCTTTGCTGAGCCAAAGCATCTCTGGCCAGTTTGTATTTACAGTAACCACAGAAGGTGGGAGGCAGCAGCCTCTGTGTACATGTGAGCTTCAATGTTATCCATACAAACAGTCCCATTAGTGGCTGAGAATTTCAAAGCACACTATTAATGCAATTAATACTGAAACATCATCAGCACAGGCAGAGAAACAGACACTGCCTGTGTAATAAGAATTGTCGTGAATCAAACTATCCAATACATGCAAGAATCATGCGTTTGGAAAACAAGGATAAAGAGTCACGTTATGACAAACAGCAGGGGGTTGTATGAGTTTGAGGTGAGCTTTTTGCCTGGTGTGTCATCTGTGAAATCGGGACAGGGAAAATGAATGATTACTGGGCTTTCCTCCCCTTACAGTGTCACTGGATTAGACAGCTGATCTCTAATGTTACCACAGGATGAAGGTTGAAGCAGAAGGAAGGTGAATGAAGACTCCTGGAAGCAGCAGCAGTAGCTGTCACTATACAGGACACCAAGATGAATAGAGGATTAAAATGCTGAGAGATTTCTTGGATTCTTAAGAGACTCCTCTGGTGCTGGTGAAAAGTAGCTTAATTTTCAAGACTGGTGTCTTGTATGCAAAAAATTGCTGTGGATGTTTAGGTGCCAGTTTAGCACATGTAGAAAAAGTGAGAGGTTTTCC
>NW_018127886.1:689411-697965 GCF_001952655.1 Monopterus albus
AGCATCATATTTATGGCTGTTTATTTGATGACGAAAGTCGGTAAAGCTTAGTAGCGTAAACAAACATTGTTAATGTTGGCAGAATTGTTGCACCTCCTATGACTTCCAAGTTTATTTATATAGCACTTTTCTAAACTGGAGTTAAAGTGCTTAGCAGTAGGGGTAATAATCATAAAGATAGTACACAAATAAAATAAACAACAATAAACAAGGTAATTATTTACAAAGACATAGCATGGGTAATGCCTGGTCATATGAGAGGAAAGGGACAAACAATGGTATGTGTGATATGCAAGACTAGGTGCAGAACCAGCACATTAAATGTCACAACTTTAAATCTGACATATCTTTTGTCGGTTTTTTGTATAATTATATTTTTGACAAAAGCTTCTCAAGTCAACATACAGGAGTTGCTCTGGTTAAATTAGCCAGCAAGTAAGAGCAAAGACAAGCTTCCACACAGACAGGAGGTGATAGTCCTGCATTTTCTGACAAGCACTCAGTACTGAAATGTAGTAGCAGCATATTCAACAAAAAAAGAGTGGGAAACAAAGAAGGGAAGAGATCCTGAGTGTGTCAGGCTTTCATAAAGGAGACAAGATTAATGTGTTAAAAAAAATCTACAGAATGGAATGCATATCAGTGAACAGAACTGTATTAAAAGTAATTATACACCAGTTAGTTCCTTTGCTGACAGACAAGAACCAGGACACAGACATTTATGATGGTGGAAGATAGTACAAGTCCCATGATAGCAGCCAAGGGAACTGCTATTGGTCACCCACTACATTTTGCCAGCAAACCCATGCTAAGAGAGGATGTTTGGCAAACAATCACACAGCTGTGTGGCAGCTACAGTACAAAAACCTCAATTAGCCAAGTAATTAGGTCGTACATCAAAACAATGGAGCACCTGAGTGAAGAGGGTCAGAGATGGGCATTGAAGAAATGAAAAAAGGAGAGTTTAATATGAACACAGGTGAAAGGAAGCTACAGCGACAGCCTGGGAAAGACAGAAGGTAGCATCTGCTTTTAAAAGGCTAAAACATAAATAAGAGAAAGGTGATAAAGAAAGGCCAGTAAATAGTATGACTGAGGTAGAAAGAGGCTGGTCAAGCCTTATAATCTAGTGTTTAAGAGTGTCTTCTTAAAAATGAGTGAGCATCACCCTGGTGACAAATCAGCACAGCTCTCCACCCTTTCGGTTTGTGAGCAAATGCAGGAACCAGGCTTATTAGTTGGTTATCTTGTGGTGCACAACAATAACCAGATGCCATTATTTTGTCTGGCAACATGTCAATACTCAAATTTTTTTATTAAAAATTGTAATTAGAAATCACTGAAAAGACAAATATGTTAAGAATGATGCATATTCAGTAACATTTCATAAAATAAAAGGGAAAATATTTTGAAGTGAACACTTGAGATAGCTCTACAGCAGGTCTGCTAAGAGAGCACCAGGATGCCAGTGTGTTACTGTGATGAATGTGCACCTAGGCAGCTATGCATGCATGATCATCCATCCAGCCACTCCTTTCCCTGCAGTGTCACGTCTGCACTGCTGGTCTCCTGCCGGCTGAAGCATCTCATATCAAACACTTTCCATGGTGTCTTCACACTGGAGGACTATGTAAGAGAAATGCACAATTCTTAAACAGTAATACTGAAAACACTATGACAACGTGGATAACTTAAAGCACCACTTTAACAAAAAAAAGTATAGAAATGAAATGAGTGAGAAGTGATGGACGGCTAAGGCATGTTCATGCCCATAATGAGCAAACAAAATCAAAATAAAACCCCAAAACACACATTGTGCCTAGCTTTACTTTTGTATTAGGGAGTAGACTTGTCAAATTTCTCTTACATCTTTACCCAGTGTGAAATGAATAAAGCAGCTGTCCAATTGCCTGAAAGAAAAGTCATAAACTGAAAGGTGGCTTCATTATGTGGAGAAATAACAGGCAGTCAGAGAAGACGTCTATGATATTTGCATTATTTTGTATAGCAGATTAAAAGTGGCTCTAAAGTGCTCATTCCCAACCCAACATGTTCAGTTGATTTGCCCAAAGCATCCCATTTTAAAATTCACAGGCACTTCAATTAAAAAAAAAAAAAAAAAAAAAACCTTGCTGTGAAGTCCTCTCCTTACTATCATTTCTTTTCCTCCTCCCTCCCATCAACTTATTTCATATGCATTCTCCTTTTATGTTTTTCACTGGTCATGCCTCAGTGCGCCTTATTAAAATGTATATTTTCAAATTATTCTTCAAAGGCGAACTGCTTGCAGAAAGAACCACAGCCATGCACCGTGGTACAGGAAATTACAGTGAGACTGAGCACAACCAGATAGCTCCTCTTTATATTGCAGAATGCCTTTTCTGTATCAATTCGGCAGTACTGTAGTGCACAGTTACAAATGTATACCTTCAGCAAAAAATTTTTTGAACATGCAGTAAAAATCATTTGGTGCAAAACAGCAAATATTTAATCCCTCCACTACTCAATCTAA
Source organism: Monopterus albus (assembly GCF_001952655.1). NCBI lineage: Eukaryota > Metazoa > Chordata > Actinopteri > Synbranchiformes > Synbranchidae > Monopterus > Monopterus albus. The sequence continues at coordinate 691,924 of NW_018127886.1, forward strand.
TCAAAAACCAATGACTAAGCCACTGTGGAGCATCACACAGTGAGAACTCCTCTCATTCACCCTTGAGCTGTTTGTTATAAACCCCACAGTCTAGTTCATCTGGTTGTTAACCAAATTTATTAGGTACAGATGCACCACTTCCACCTTAACATCTGTTTAAGATCAAAAAGTATGAGTTTCTGGTGAAATTGTCAAAAATGGATAAGTTCAATTGTTTATTACGGAAGATTTAAAGGTGGGTTTTCTACTGGACTACATTATATTCAAAGGCGTACCATCATGTGCATAACTGGGGAGAGCAAAAATATAGATAACTATAGTGAAGTCCAGTAAAACATCTCCTTTAGCCAGGACCTCAATAATAAACTTACACATTAACGATTCCACTAAAACCAAACACTGAGCTTCATAAGCAGATGTTAAAGGAAGAAGTGTTACACTGGATTGCATACAATTGTACAAGTGCACCTATTAAAGTGGCTGGTCCATCGCAACAAAGAATTTAAAGAGAAAAAAAAAACTGAAAAGGTTAAAAAGGGGTAGTGTAGTCTTGTCCTCTACCAGTCTTATTTTAAAAGAGGGTGTTGCCATTCAGGCTCCAGCCAGCAGCGTAGAAAGGTCCAAATTTACCCAGCTACCATTCTTAGTGTCCTTCACATTTCCTGTACACTCAAAATGCAAGCTTAGACAGGGGGGACCCTGCCAGTTTGGCTGGAACAAAAGGAGTCGTGTCGAGTACCCTGGAGGCAAGCCTATCTGTCTCTGCACAGGCTGTGGCCACAATGTCTGAAACCCTAGCGTGTAACACCAAGGATCCTCTCTGGAGTCGTGCACAGGGAGAAATTAAAACAGGCCTCTTCTGTTTGTGTCTCAGAGAAAGACAAATTGTAAAACTGGTCAAATAAGTCTTCAGCTTCGCTAATCTCCAAAAAAAAAACCCTTGTTCAAAGCTTCTTTATATGAATGGACACCATTTGTTCAGTTTGTCATTAAGCTTCTGTACCGTCATGCGACAAGGTAGTCATACCATTCAATTTTATTTTGCTGCAGTTTAAGTGCCTTATGCTGCGCATGGTGTTCTGCACAAAAGAAATTGACTTTTGGTATTTGTAATTGTCAAAAGGTGACAACCTTAATGTCATAATTTATAGGGTGATGCAACCACAAAATCTGACGAGCAAACACTGACATCTAGAGCATGTCATGCAAAGTTACACCTTCAGATTAAGGCACAAATTATAGCTATCCAGCTATTCAACTGAAAAAGACCTAGAATTTCAATCATGATGGGCCAAGAAACTAAAGTCAGATTTTAACATTATATCAAAGATTTTAGCATAAATTTGCAGTAAAGCCCCCTCATGCTGCCAAAACAGCTCTGACCTGTCCAGTACTGGACTCCAAGACCATTGAAGGTAGATTCTGGGATCTGACACCAACAGCAGATTGTTTGGGTCCTGTATGTTACAACGTGAAGCCTCCACAGATTGGATTAGTTTTTCCCTAGCATATCCTACTAATGTGCAACTGGACTGAGATCTGGGAACTTGAGACCGAAACAGCACTTTTACTTGTTCCACAATTTTTCAGTGTGGCAGGGCATAGCATCTTGCTGAGAGATGCCACTGTATTCGGGAATACTGTTGGCATGAAGGGGTGTATAACCCCGTTTAGGTATGTGGGACATGTCACACTGCCTCCGCCAGCTTGTCTTCTTCACAGAATACACATGAGGTAAGAGTAAACCTGATTCAGACAAGGCCACTACTTCATTCTGCCATGGTCCAGTTCTGATGTCTGCGTGCACATTGCAGGCTCCTTCAGCTGTGGCCCTGCCGACAAGTTAGCTAAACAAAACAGAATTTTTGGACTGCATCATGTCTCACACACACACACACTTAATATTTTTAGAGAGAGGGAACCCAAATGCATAACTTATGAAAGTAGAAATTGTTTTAAAAAAAAAAAGTTTGTGATGATACCATGAGGGGCAAAGCCACCCAGTAGGCTTAGGCAGATAAGCACAGCAGGTACAGTATTAGTGCTATGGAAGATTGACACAAGCAGCATCTGTTACCCAAATGCTTGTTGTACTCTTGTCAGTGAAAGGTGGAACCCTCATGGCTAACTGGACACCGCAGGGGAGTGACAGAAGTTCATACACATGAAACACCAGGTAGGTATTGACTGGCATCTTGCAAGGAGTTCCTACAATACCAGACATTTACACACTCAACAGAAGGTCACAGGTGAGTAGAATTTAAAGAGCTTGAAGTACCAAAAAATGACAGTATGACCCACAAAATGACAGACTCAACAGGCACTATAAGTAACCAGACAGCACATTACCAGGACTGGTGGTATTATAAACATCCAGGAGAATCTGCATAGCAGAATGCAGCACATCGGTTCTCAAACAAGAGAACTACACAAGAGAAAAGAGAAACTTGAGCAGGGAAAACATGCATTTTACTGCTTCTCATTTTTAGAAAGCACCCATTCAACTGCAGAATGATACAACACCACCAAGATGACCACCAGGTGAGCAAGTGGCAAAAACACAACATAGGAAATAACACCTGGAAAATAAAACCACTTCCATGCACACAATTGTGAAAAATATACTGAGCTTAGTTATGAATTAAAAGGCTTAAACATCAAACAAGACAGCACTTCCAAAACATGCACAAAAGTGAAGAAGAAGAAGACGACGACGACGACGACGACGACGACGACATACTAAAGGGAAGCTGCAACCAGAGACAGGCTGCAGTTGTAGCTAAAGCACTGCACACAGTGAGAGACTGCCTGACAGCTGACAGACTAGACAGGTTAAATAAGCAGACTAACAAGATGCAGGTGAAACCAATCATCAGCTGGTGATTGAGCTTGGTAAAGGTGGTGCTGATGAAATGGTGCAAGAAGGAAGTCTCCAAAAATAACAACAGGAATTCATGGACAGATCATGACAGCATCACCCGGTGGCTGCTACACAATTGACAAGTTTTCTTTCTCTGCTGAGAGAGAAAACTGATATCAACCCTCAGTCTGACTGACTGGTAAAACAGCAAACAACACCCAGAAACAATAACACTGTACTACTGCCTGCCATGTGCTAGCTGCTACGCCCACTTGTGGCCACTAGATGCTCGTGTAGAACACAAGCAGTGTCTTACCTGGGAGTTACAGTTGCATGATAAAGTCTGGTCCTCCACTAGTCAAATTACATTGTTGATTCTGAAGTGAAAATAAAGACATACAACCCCTGTAGAAAAAAGACCATCAACTGTTAAGCATGACAGTGGATGTATTTTTTGTTTATGTATTTTGGCATGCTCTGTTTTATCTCTGTTTGTTTTATTGTGAAGCACTTTGAGCTCCCTTCGGTGTTGTAAAGCGCTATATAAACAAATAAATTATTATTATTATTATAAGTATTAGCCCAGAAGCATGAATTCCACTAAACCACATGCTATATGTGCTATATCGCAGAACCTGAAATTATCTGCAAGGAAGAGTGGGTGAAAATCACCATATCGAGAACAGAAACATTTTTAAATTGCAAAAAAAAATAAATTTGCAAGCACTGCTATCTGCTGAATGGAGGGAAGGGGAACATATAATCCTGTACACCCACTGTTTGTGATGGTAAAAACATCCGCCCTGACACCTCAAAATAATATTTATGGATTAATATTTTAGTAGCTACGGTGTCATGTCAGCCTATCAGATCTGCAGTGTCAAATAATGAGCAGATTATTGGCAAGTGTTAGAACAGGGCACGTGTTGTGTGATGATGCATTTGAGTAGAGTGAGTCTAAATTTCTGCAAGATAAAATACTAAACTGTAGGGTTTTAGAGACAGAGGTGTATTCTGTGTGAGCACTGGGGCTGTGGTTTGATATTAAAATGTTATGTCTGTGACTGCCCATTAAGGTATTTGATTGGATAGGTTCCAGCAGGTAAACTATCCTAGTTAGGGGTACTGACATTTCAGGTTGGAAAGAGATGAGAGGAGAGAGCAGATGGTACTCAGGAGGAGAGACAGAGCTGACAAAAGACTAACCCACTAGACAGTGGGTTAAGTAACCATTAACAACATAATCCAAAATTTGGGAAATACATCATGTAGTTAAAATAGGGCTGAGTTGGATTAACCGTTAGTAATTATCAAGAGGAACACTTTGCAGAATATGCCCTTGGTACAACACAACTACTTAACATCTACAGTAAACACAGCACACTTTTCCTCTGAATATCATTTATTATTCAATCTACATCAGTTGGTCCTTAGACAAACCGCCTCCACTCATTTCATAGTTTGTATGATACATTTATGACCAAAGAACACATTTCACACAGCTACAGATTGACAGAACTGCCATATCAAATGTTAAGATATCTATTTACTGTCATGCTGAGTGGTTTTATCAGTAGCAATGACTTACTGATGCTGTTACTGCTGCTAGTGTGGCTTCTGGCATAATAATGGCATCTATAAGTCCCAGTGAGTGGACGGCATGCCATAGTATCGTCCGTCTAAGGTAGGAATTTGTACTGTAATTTACAGTTAGATGAAACTGGACCTTCCATTGTCTGGCCCAGCTTAAAACAAATAGACAGACAGTGTAATATGTAAATATTTTGTAGAAAAAGAATCATATGCATTGATGCTTTCACCAATCCTCATTGCACAATTCTCTTACTTGTACCTATGTTTGTTAGTTGTGCAGTATTTGAAGATAGACAGCTATGATTGTATAGAGATCTTAAGGTATCTACAACTTTGTATATCCTTTTGGTTATGAGGATTAGCATAGTCATCCTGTACCTAATAGTATTTCATGATTATATTGTATATAAAAAAAAGACCTCCGCAGAGTGACACTTCTGTACATTAATGTTTTTGTTTTGTACATAGCTGTAATGGTTAGCTCTCATTTTCACATTGCTTCACTGTGTCTCACACCATAATTTGTGTCAGATCCAGTGGTGTGGATGGAGGACCCATGGCGTCCCTTTGTCCAAATGCTCAGCTCTCAAAGAGTCAAGTCATCTCAAGGCCCGCATTCTTGCCATGCCATCAGACGGGCCATCTTGTGCAGCATAGTTCCTTGTATAGTCTTCGACAGTTTGTTGTTAGTGCTTTCGCAACTAACCAATGTTGTGCTAGTTTATAGAACCCCCTTCGTCTGGCTGGTCTGTAAAAGGCCATTTCACAGTTAAGTCCCAAGCAGCAATCTTATTCAGGGGTGGGGTAAGAGATGCCTGAGGCTCTGAAGGGCCAGTATTGCTGGTCCATTCACTCCAGCCAAATGCTAGACCAGTGGTTCCTGATATTTCCCTTTGCTTACATTCAAAAGCTTTTCAAGCTCCCTCTACTTTGTGCCATATTTGATTATTTTCTAAGCTGCAATCATGCAAGACTCTCTGTAATCCTTATTATTAGGAAACACCGTGCTAGCCCAGTTAGACCAGCCTTTTATGGCATGCAGCTAATACGGCTATTTCAGCAATAAATGTGGCTGTTTGAAGTACATATTTCTTGCAGCAGTATTAGACAATGTACACTATAATGAAAGCTGGAAGGACAGTGTGTGTGATGGAAGCTTGTAATATGAAACACATACATTTAATCAGGAGCATTTGATGTTAGCTGTATTAGCTACAGTTGCTAGGCTGTTGTGGTTTTAATGGCTGGCTGGGGTAAAGGCCTGTGTATGTTGTTGCCCTTCAGGGTCCCGGGACAGTCCGTGACCTTTGACATTAGGATCATGAACCAGCTCTCAGGGAGAGGCTTGAACATCCAAAGGCCTTATTCAAAATATGGATGCCAAGCTACAGGTCAATGAAGACAGAAGAAAAAGTATCCAACCACGGTCTGCATTTACTTAAAGTAGTTAAGACTTAACAAGATTTTCATATGCACACGCAAAGTTGTCATTTTGTTGAAGAAATATTTTGTGGAGGATACTTTTTCACTCTTGTGTTCACTCGCACTCCCCTCAGCCTTGCTTCTCAGCTTCCTCTCGCCCGCTCTTC
>NW_018127886.1:698022-702834 GCF_001952655.1 Monopterus albus
CCTCCAGCTCTTCTTGTTCTTTCACAGGCTGTTCTTGTCTGGTAACTCTGCCTCTGGACTACGGGGAAAGTAGACAGTGGCTTTGTGCTCCTCATATCGATCGATGTGCTTGAGGTGTACCACCATGTGCAGGGCATAGGCTAAGACGAGGAGCAGGATCAAAGATGTCACCAAGCCCATAAGGATGGCTGGTGTCAAGAAAGTGGCACAGTCACTAGCTGATGCAAACTTGTCTGACTGTACATTAAAGGCCTGGATCTGGAAGAACAGAAAGAAGAGACAAAGATGAGATTAGGCTGAACTAAAGAAGACAACTGGTTCTTATGGGTCTTATCAAACACTGGACAGATGGACAGGTTGGGTCAGCCTAGCAGGTAGCTAAACAGACAGACTGACAGGCTGCCTAACAGACAGTAAACAGTCTGACTGACTGACAGACAAACAGGCAGAACACAAAAGAAAAAGAAACATACCAACACATTCACATACAATATATATGAAACAGGGGAAAGTCAATGATATAACAGTGAATGTGTAGACATTACTAGAAGACTGTGCCTCGTATGTGACAGTGTACCTGAAAATCGGTAAAAGTGATGTGCCAGTTAGCAGATGTGTCAGTGTGGGAGCTGGGTACTAGCAGGGTGTCATATTTGTGCAGGCTGCTGACGTGCTGGCAATGGTAGGATGAAGTAGCCGGAGCGTAGACCTCACTGGCATTGAACGTAGCCTCCTGGGTCCAGTTGTAGTGGATGTGAACACTGTCTAGTGTGAACCAGTTTTGACCAGCTGCCTCATAAAAAGTGTTGGACATCTGAAGCCTGACAAAGGAGATAATGCATTTAGTTAAATAGTTAGTCTTTGGTATATTTTAAAGCAAAAATGGACTAGTCTGTGTGATAAATGAAATGTTTTCATTTGGTATTAGATTAGCGATTAGATTTTTAGGTTGTTGGTCAGCAAATATATTTGAAGCAAGCATGTGCATTTTACCTGATTACTAGACCTCTTAAATCTTCCACATCACCAAACCTTAATGAAAGCCTGTGGCAAAACAAAACCATATATAATCCAATATCTGATTTAACACAGTACCTCAGGGGAATTATTCAATGACCACAAATATTAAACCATTACTCTCTTCTAGGTATGCTACTTTCCTTCAGTCATTTAATTTCTAACTCTGTGTCGAACAATAAGTTGTGTCAAACCTATGCTGATGCCTGATGGTTAAGTAAGCTTTTGTTAGGCTTGTCTAGCAAATTATGTGCAGCTTTCCTCTTGTTTCACTTACGTAGCTTTTTCCTTGGTGCAGATGGAGCCTTTGGTGTCTACCGGTGAGCTGGGGTTGAAGACCCTCTCAGTCAAATCAATAAAGGTATGGTTCCTGTAGCGTATTGCCAGGCGCTTTGCTTTGAACAGAATGCAGGTCTTCCCATTGTAAGACACACTCAGAGGACCATAAGGCCCCATCAGAGATTGGAGTAGCTTCCTCTTACTGTGAGACATCCCTGGATGATGCCAGTTGAAAGGCTGAAAATATATGAAGCATAGAATAAAGCACAGGAGAAATCAAGAACCTGCACCAAACTGGCAACCAAAGCCTGGGTAGCAGCAGGTCTGCATTTTTTTAACTGCCCTCTAGAGGGCGCTCAGATTTTTTATTTGGACACATACATAAGCTGTGCCTCCTTTGAGGAGCTGGACACTTAGAAGGATTTGACCCACAAAAGGTTGATGCCCTAAAGATTTTGCTGATCCTGCTCCTCCTATTTGTGATGCCAGATACTCTTTTTTAAAGTCCAAAACAAATGGTGCGTTTGTGCACTCTTATTCAGCTGTTGAATCAATAGTTTCAAGGTTTATCACAAGGAAGTTGACCTCAAGCAGCTAAAATAGGCCAGTCGTAACCTGATACATGTGGTATAGAGGTAAACTAGTAGGAGTTCAGTGAAGAAATGCAGACCGGAGGATTCAGGGGTTGCAGCAATAGAGACTCAGCCATTTCAGATCATTGTTCTTGTGCAACATTTGTCAGTATGATCTGCGTATAGCAGGTCTTGATATATTCTGCATCAAAGCAAGCTTCCTTTGGTGCTCAACCTGCTATGGCTCCCTCTTACGCATGCTGTGATATTTAAAGGGTAATTTTAAAAAAATCACCTTTCTTTTATTCTCAACATAAAATGTCAGCAATGTGCAAAGTCCAGTGTTCCAACCACCAAATGAGGAAAGATCAGTGTTGTCTTGGAGTTTTCTGGTGTGGTAGCTGTTAGACTGCATTTCTACACTGAGCAGATAGAAACCTCCCCCTCTGTTTTTTAATCTCTGTGTTCAGTGGCCACATCTAATAGGAGGGCATTTGGGCTAATGCACTACTATGTTACAAGACATGTAAAGAGCACAGTCACAATGGCTTTGTGTGTTTTTGTTTGTTTGTTTAAACAAAAGCATTTTAATGATAATTGAAAATATGAAGCAACTTTGATGATGATTTCCAAAATATATAAAAGCTCTAAAATTGAATACAGTAGACAAGGAGAGGCAACGAATCAGTTAACAAATACACATGTATGGATGCATCAGCTGATGCACCATATGGTGTCACTGAATTTTCAGTGAGTGTGGTTCTGTTTTGTGGTTTTAACTTTGGTGAACATGAAACCAACAATATTCCCACATTCAAGGTCAAGCAGTGTGTCTGAGGGAGTGATTCTGTTTTGCCTGTGTCTTAGTGTGTGTGTGTGTGTTTCAAAGTACAGGTATAGATAGAGGGGGGAAATAGAGAGAGTGTACCTGCAGTATTCTCCTGAGAGGGTTTTCATCTTCAGGTGTCAAAATAACCTCTTCACTTTCTAAGCCATACCCACCATCTTGACCTGAAAACATGTACACACATGACTGCACTATGAAAGATTGTATCAGTATTAAGCTGAGAGCAATGCTGCATTGCGGATTCCACCATAATCATCAAAGATTTTCCAGTGTCACACATGCTATAGATACACATACATACACACAAAGAGATCCTGCATATGCCTCTGTGCTCAGGTTCCTATCTATTTCCAGTTGTTTTGCGTCATCACAGTGACTCATCAGCAGTTTTTCTCACAGTTACGATAGTACAGCTCCGTGTTTACAAATACTGTTCATCCAAATCCAGAAACAGATGATTTGCCATCATATTATTTAAAGGAATGTCTCCATCATTTTTTCAGCTTTTTTGTCATGGGGTTCAAATAGATCCACACATCTGAACCAACACTGAGGTGTAAGGATCACAAAAAAGCGGCACTTCAAAATCTGTTACAGTGTAGAAAAGCTATAAAATGCTTTTGTCAGGACTATGTCTACAGCACGTCAGCATCAGAATTACTATGGTATGTCTGATTGAATCAGGCCTTGTGTCACAGGAGATCTGTTACTTACTTGATGTGACTCTTGTTGCTTGTTTGGGGTTCACTTTGCTGTGGAAAAGACAGAAGACACAATTAGGCTTCACGGTTCCAAGGTCAGAGAAATGCTGAAGGTTTTTCATTTCCTGTTTTTGCTTTTTGTTTTTTTGATAATGCACCGTAATGTTCAGGGGATGCTTATTTTGCAGTTTCCCTTGAATGAGAAAGTTCATTGTCTACTTATGCAGCTGCAGCAAACACACAAGGACAAAAACAGCTTTGTAGGCTAGTCTAGGTAAAACCATTTTTAATAATATTACATCCAGTAAAATTTATTTTATAATCTTATATAATGAATATTTCAAATGTAGAGCAAAGTGTTTGTATATTTACCAAGAAATAATCATACACATTTTACACACCATTTTATTTATTCACTACTCAACCAGTGTGTTTATAACACATGCTTTTGAAGTTAAGTACCACATACCTAAAGAAAATGTTTTGTGTATGGTACGTCATGTACAAAATATACGCTCAGTTGCCACTTTATTAAGTACACTTAGCTGACGCTAATGTAATGTAGTCTAATACAACAGTCATGCAATAAAATCTTTGGGAAGGTGCTAGTGTTTGATGTTTGTTCAAACATTTTAGACTGTATCATCATTTTGGGGGCTGTAGTTTGTGGAACTGTTGCGTGGCTGTGCATTGTACAAAGAGGCATTTCTGTTATTTAGCCTAGCCTTACTGATATAAATGGGTTGGACAAAATAATAAGAATATCTGTCAGCATGATGCAATAGCTCCACAAATTGCTGCAAAATAAAAGTTAAATTTGTTAAGTGTGTTAATACTTCGCAACAAGGCTGAACATTATAATCTTCATAAAAGTGAAATGTATTACTGCAGTTTTATTAAACTGTATCAGTTTTACCTAGGTGTACATAATAAACTGTATGTGCCATTCCCTATCTTTCCATCTCTCTTCTCATTTCCTGTTATCTCTCTAATGTCAATTATCAATAAAGGTATAAAAAGCACCCCAAAACATTTAAAAACATTTTAATTTGATATATAGACTTGTTCAAATATACAGTGGGTACGGAAAGTATTCAGACCCCCTTAAATTTTTCACTCTTTGTTATATTGCAGCCATATGCTAAAATCATTTAAGTTCATTTTTTTCCTCATTAATGTACACACAGCACCCCATATTGACAGAAAAACACAGAATTTTTGACATTTTTGCAGATTTATTAAAAAAGAAAAACTGAAATATCACATGGTCATAAGTATTCAGACCCTTTGCTGTGACACTCATATATTTAACTTAGGCTCTGTCCATTTCATCTGATCATCCCTGAGATGGTTCTACTCCTTCATTTGAGTCCAGCTGTGTTTGATTATACTGATT
>NW_018127886.1:703665-772330 GCF_001952655.1 Monopterus albus
TCCAATCAGTATAATCAAACACAGCTGGACTCAAATGAAGGTGTAGAACCATCTGAGGGATGATCAGAAGAAATGGACAGCGCCTAAGTTAAATATATGAGTGTCACAGCAAAGGGTCTGAATACTTATGACCATGTGATATTTCAGTTTTTCTTTTTTAATAAATCTGCAAAAATGTCAAACATTCTGTGTTTTTCTGTCAATATGGGGTGCTGTGTGTACATTAATGAGGAAAAAAATGAACTTAAATGATTTTAGCATATGGCTGCAATATAATTAAGAGTGAAAAATTTAAGGGGGTCTGAATACTTTCCGTACCCACTGTACGTTTCCCAACACGCATGATATTTTGTGTGGTGTATTGCTTTTAGTAATACAAGTGGGACTGACCTATATAGTGCAAAAAGGACAGAGGACAAACCATTTCCTTTTCTGTCATGTGTTTGCCCTGCAGCAGTAACTGTCCTGCTCTCAGTCTAACTCCTCCATAGCTTTGGACTTATTTAAGCTAATCCTGATCCCTTTAACTATCTAATCAAAGACCTAATACGCTGGCAATGGGTTTACTGAGCGGTGCTGACATTGCCAGTTTTGCTTGCTATGATGCGCCACTTGTTGCCCCAACTGTGTGGTCTCTCCTGTCCTGTTCTTAGCCATCTCCAGGCTGGCTCACTAAGCTCCACACACTAGCCAGGTATAATGGGCGTGTAAAGGTAAACCTTAAAATCTGTGGGAGTGAGCTTGACAACTAACATCTGTCTTTTGTGTCAAGTCACCAGGCATTCCTTCAGTTTGTTCATTTCTCAGCTTCAAATGTTTTATTTGCAAAACAATAAAATCAGATCCTGTAAAGTAATTCCTCTGTCATTAATATTATCTTTGTTTTCTGTAGTAATGCTGTGATCTCGATGAAAAGGCTTTTATTGAAGCTACACAAGATACACCGAAGGTGACCTGATTATTTTTTACTAAATTTAAACACAAAAGCTACTCAGTAGCTGGGACTACTGTTCGCACACTGTTTCTTTCACCTGACACAGTGGAGCTGCCCCATATAGTTATGTGATCATTAACAAAAACAACCCCAGCCTACATTTGTAATAAAAAAGGGTGAGATTACTGCAATTCAATGATTTTAAATTTACCATAAATAAATATTTGTGTAATATTGTTTATTACTGTGCATTTACAACATTTACAACCCATTCTTTTAACAATGACATGGACATAGACTTACAGTACATTGAATCTGAAAGTGTAGTTGTTGTTTTTTTTTTGGTTTTGTTTTGTTTTGTTTTTGTCATGTGTCTTACTTGTTGAGGGTGGGTGATGCATTTACAGGTCAAAACAAGGTGAGCAAACTTGGGCAGCAGCTAACAGATAAAAAGAAACAAGTCCCAGGTCAGATAGCACTGGAAGCTACAGTTTTATAGTATACTAATTGAGCAGTTATACAGTACATATCTACCTGTATAGCACAGTTTGCACCTGAGCAATACTGTGTAGTTTGGTAGCAGATGGATTAGGATTAGTGGTTTGCACAGGTCAGGTGTACTGGAGCCTAAGTATGGTGAAACGTATAGTCCCTGAACAAGATGAAGGGATTAAGGAATGATGTCAGAGCCTGCAGCATTCTTGACAGTCCAAGAGCTAATTAATATGTTTGAACTGACCTCTGAAGTCATAATTTAATGTATACCTATCCAGTAGATTTGGACTCTGACCATAGTCATTATACAGCAATTGAATTATATTTCACTGGCCCAGTATAATAGTTTAAGGTAATTTAGTTAAATGGGCAATTGGTATTTCCTCATGAAATACAACAGAATATAAATATGTACTTCATTCATTTGACAGTACACTGGAGTCCTAGTTGTATATCAATATAATGTTGATGCCAATTCTGTTGTTGCACTGTTACAATGTTTTTGTAGTGATTGATTGTTAACAATTAAATGTCTCACCAATGCTTTTATTCCATGAAAGTACTTATTCTCAGTTGGATGAGTGAAACCAAATGTGTATGAGAAACAAATGTTTCATATTAGGATCAAATTCAGCAGTAATACAAACTGCTGGTATGCAACATGTGGACTCAGGCTGCTGTTTCATTGTACAGTACTGAGCTTGACTGTTTCAGGTCCTCTGTCACATAGCTGCCAAGTAAAGGGCTGTTTTTTTTTTCAATAAATCAAATTAGGTTTAATTAGACTTCATTCCAGGTGAACAGATATTGCTGTCTACAGACTGTGAGTAAATGAACAGTGATCTTGTCTTATATACAAGCTCTTCAAACTAGATTCCAGTGTGTGGGTGTCAGCTTCAGTGTCATCATCCTGTTTGACTATATTAGAGTCTCTGGGTTTTGTTTGTTTCTGTATGAACTTTCTTGTATATAATGTCTGATTGTTCTATTCTATGTGTAACAATAGGAGGGTTTATGTATGTGATAAATCCAAATATTTACATTTGCCCAGGTGAATGCTGGGTAAGCATGCTTGTATATGAAGAAGCTGCCAAATGCACTATGCCTTTGGCAGCTGGCAGTTGGGACTGAAACCTCAGTAGCGTGGTAGATACTTGGACGCCGCTCACTCATCATCTGTGATGATATGTGAAACTTTACAAGTCTTATAACAACATAAAGATTTTAAAAAATCCCACCAGACAGCTACATTTGATATCTGATTTACATATTTATAAATTCATGTAAACACTGCAAAGCTACAGTTAGTGATTAATAACCTTCAGTGCCATTGCAAACAAGCTGCATATTCCCCCCAGACCCCCCACTTCCATCTATTAACCCATCCCAAACACATGTATTCATGCTCTCGTTCCTCTGCACTTAATCGGGCCTCAGCTGGCTGCAAGAGGCCAGAGAAGTGAGTGGGAGTGTGTAGGTGCTATCTAAAGCCCAGTCATTTGTTCCTGTGCCAGTTTCGCGAGGTCAGCAACCTAGGACTACTGCTGCCCCATCTTTGGCTCAGGCTGTCACACGGTGCCTGGGTGCTGGACAGGCCCTTTATATAATCAAAGAGCCACTCCTTGGCTCACCTCACTCCCTCTGCATACAGTATGTCCTCAAATATGTGAGCACACAAACACACATTCACAAATATGTCCAAATTACCAGATTAACCTAAATAATAATAATTAACCTAATAAATTATAGTGATTGTTAGGTGTGTGTTATGATTACACATATTTTTACACAGGCAACTGTCTGGCTTTTAAGTGTTAACAGTGAGAATCACCTATTGCATTGATGGTATCTTGATCAATACACCTTTTCCCTGATTATTTTCATCAGACGTCTTTATTCAAACCCGTAGATGGACAGCTGATTATCATCCCTCATCTGTGCCTCTGCTGTATGCTGCTGAGCAGAGTGAAGGTGTGGTGCCTGCTCCCCAAATTTGTAAACAAGTCCTGTTCGCCTCTGCTACCATAGAGCGCTGAGCTACTGCACTCACACTCTCTATAAACCAGGATCAGTCCATCTAAGCCCCTACATCCAGGACAGGAGTGCACTGCTGGGGACTAATAGCTTGTTGTTAGTTTGGTTGAGTACAGTAGTTAAGTATTTTCTATGTGGTACATTTGGCTCACTGTAAAATACAGCTTTGTTAAAAATATTACAAGAAGAATAAAAGGTAATAATTAGCAATTGGATAAGATCATTTTGTACCTTTATGCATTAGATTTTGGTTTCTCAGCTTGTAACCATTGTCACTGTGTATATCAGTGGTGTATCAGACTATAGTGATGTGTTCCTGTGCTCATATTTCCTTGTGAAACTTATGAAATTTCAAATGCAGCTCTGACAGTATTTCACACTGAGCACAATGAACAACTTTGGCAAACTGAGACACTATTAATTAGTCAGTATGTAAAATATAATTTAACTTCATTAATTAAATTATACTTAATGTGTGTGCCCCTGACATGGAAGGAAAACATGTCTTTGTCCCAGACTGTGCAGATGCTGCCCTATTAATATATCTATTACCGCAGATTAAGCTTTAGGGGTTTACTAAATGCTGCTCAAAGCCCTGCTGCCATTTCAGGGTAGTTTTGATTGCAGCCTCGAATTTGACCTCAGGTCAAGTGCTAGAGTTGTTTAAATCTTCCTACGCCTCTGAGATCAAATGCTGGTGTATACAGCCTAACATCAGGACTGTATACAGGAAACTGCTAACAGTATTTATGACTATTTGCGTTTGACTTTTCTCACTCACTTTGATTTCTGAATCTTTCTACCTATAAAATAAACAGTTCACACATTTCTAGGAAGTTAAATAATATGTGAGTATTGACAAATATTGCTGTTGGTCTTTTAACCCTTGAACCTTTCTTTGAAAGGCAATGACTGATCAGTCCTCCACTGGAAATGTCAGCTAATCTGTGTCTGTGTTTGGGGCAGTCTCTCAGTGTTTAACACTTTTAAATTGGATTTTAGCAAATGTTGGCAATAAACCGTGATGGATAAACTGTGAAACTGGAGACAAAATACTCCATAAGACATAAACGTATCGCTATGTTGCACAGCTGATCAACAAACTGGAACAAAAATGCAGGAGCAAAGCTGTGAAATATTTTTATTTTCAGAATTTCACATGATTATTTTGTAGACTGAGGACAAGTTTGGAAAACTGCAGGATTGTTGAGCAACTATGCTAACCCCATTTAGATTCTATAAACATATCACAGGACTTTTGTTTATATGTAATATTTTGATTGAGCTATAGAAAGCTCAAGAAACTGGATCATATCTAATTGACTGGTCTGAGAACTTTACTGGGCCAGGTATATTTAACACAGGCTTCACTGGTAAATTGAATGGCAGTTTTTTTTTATTATTATTTAAACATTTAAACTTGCTAATAATGTAAAATGTGTACTACTAAATGGTGCACTTCATTTTTCGTCAGCAAGAAATATGTTTTGAATTTATTTTATCACACACTAACATAGTTTTAAAACAATCCATCAAAAGCTGTGTGCTTTATTATGTTGGTACCTGTGGCCCTCAAAAATATATATCTACAATTGTTTTTCATGCTTCATGTTGACATTTGTGACCAGCATTGTACAATGCATTTTATTATTGTTTGCTTTCTTCAGAATCTTGCAACAAAAAGCTTATACCAACTCAATTTTTTTTTTTTATAGCCAGTGGCTATAAAGTACAGCTGCAAAATCCCAACCTGCAGTAGTTTTTCTCTCAAGCTTTATTCCTGCACTCTATGCTGTTGATATGCTTGGGCCAGATAAGTGAAGAGATCATAGCCAAATTAAAACTTAGTATTTTGACCCCTAATCAGCAGAATTGTATTATGCTTGGGTTGCTTTACAAATATTAGTACCATGGAGATTATTAGAGTCACATAAAAATGTGCAGACATGGCAAACTTTTCACATTATTCATGATAAACTGCAATAAGGCAAAATTCTACTGGAAAGACAGATTTCTGAAGTATTTAAACGATAATGAATGGGGTTGTTGAGGCAATATACATATATAATCATGCAATAGATCCCATCTGTTTAGTATTTTTTATCATTAGAAAAGATCTGAGCTGTCAGGCTTAGTCTAGTACCACACATGCCACGAATGTTTTCTCCTATAACCCTGTGAACACCAAGTCAATCAGCACTTGATGCTTCTAACTTACTCTGCATTTCCGACCAGCGTTATGCACCCTACCACGCCTCTGAAATGAAAGGCTGCTCTTACATAACAGCATCTTGGGGTATGTCGGAGCTGTGAATGGAGCCTGTGACTGGCAAAACAGTTACGTTGCAAAGTTACGTACAAAGTTTGATTGAAGGAATAGGTTTAAAACCCCTGGAGAAATTAATGTAGCCATTCTCTGTCAGACTGACTGCGGTGAAAAGTGAAGCCAGGGACCTGCCAGGGTTTCATAAAAACTAGACTGAGCTGGAATGAGAGCAATCTCATGAGACTCTGCACGCTGAATACTAAATCCAAGTTATTTGCGCCGCTGATTGTTTGTGCCATAAATGAAAGCATGGAAGTACAAATCTTTCATTGTACATAGACTCAGATGTGTTACTGTGCTGAAAGTGCAACAAGATGGTTAAATTATTTGAACAATGATTAAAGAGCGAAAACTGCAGCATATTATGGCTTTGAAGCCTTTGCGCTATAGAGGATTGTGTGAGCCATCATAGATGGCATAGTTTCAAGAGTCTTACATGGTTTTGGCACAGTAACACAGGCCTTTGCATGATGTATCTGTAAGCAGGGAGGAACTGGTGCTAGCAAAAGCCCTGGCTGCCGGCTGAGTCCCGTCCCTGTGACACTGTTGTGAATGTCCGCAGGTCTGAGCCCTGAATATTTTATTCAGATTTGACCTGCAGGACTGCATGGGCTTTAAGCCGACATGGCCAGCTAGAATTCCTTGCTCTCTCTAACACCCCCCATCTCTCTCTCTGAATGACTGCATCAGTAAACAGACCTCAATAGACCATTCCTGATGCATTCTTTGCTCTCCTCCCTGTCCTCTCCTTGTTTACCTTGCCTCTGCTCTGCTCTCCTTCTTCTCTCCTCCCTCCTTTCCTCTCTCACTCTACCTCTCCTGCAGGCCCACTGCCCCAGTCTTATTCAACTCCCTCCTGCCAGACCAACACTACTGTACAGAGAAAACAGCCCCATCCGTGATTGATGAGCAGCGTCTGATGCAGTCCCCAAGATTGAGACAAACAAAGCCTCACAGCCGAGCTCTCCCAGATACTGCCTGCATTCACAGCCTGTGGTACAAGCAAGGTGAGATGGACAGAAGAATAGGAGAGAAAGACCCTAAGAGAACACATCAGGACCCCAGCATCCCTGCAAGCATCTACCTATACCCCACCACCACCCCCACCCCTCCTCTGGTCACAGCCACAGAGAGGATGGATTTACCTTCTGTCCAGGATTTCAGGCACTTCGTCATAGATGAGTCGCAGCTGCAACTCTTCCTCAGTCAAGGAGAGCCCAGGCCAGCTGAGAGCAGACAGCAAGGCGAAGGAACAGAGGAGGAATGCGTGTGCAGCCATTGAGACAATGAGAGGAGACTGCCGCCGCTTGAGCTCCGCTTCATAATCTGCTCTCCTAGCAGTGCCTGACTCTCAGCTCCTCTGACTGGCAGTCACCGTGGCCAATCCACAGCGAGCAGAGCCGATCAACGTGCGTCACAGTCCCCTCGCTGCACCCTCCCTCCTCCTCGCTCCCATCCTACTCCCTTCTCTGTCATCCTCCCCCTGCCTTTCTCACCCTCCTACATCCACTCCTGTGCTATCTTCTCATCCTCTCTTTCATGCACACATAGCCACAGGCAAGCCCCAAGTATAGACAGCAGCTAATTCTTTTTCACAACACATCGTATCATACCTAGGGACCCTACAAATAACACACTGAAACACATCCTTACACATACAGTATATCCAAATGCATGCTGGACATGCCTGTGTACACAAACACACTCTGCCACAGCAGCGGGCTCAGATACATGGACACACCTCTGTGGAAATTGACCTGGGAATGTCAAGGTCAGGTTGTTTGGGAGGATAGGTGGATGTTGACATGGCTACAGAAAGAGACAAGGATCATGACTGTATGACCTAGATCTTCAGTGCCACAATAGCAGAATTAATTCACTTGATCTATGTGTTGTTGTGAGCACTAAGATGGCCTGTGGCTGAGGAAATTGTCCACTGAGGCAGCAAATATGGATGACAGGAGCAGCTGAGCAGCCTTGGGATGAGATGGGAATGAGGGTCCAACCCTGACGGCTGATCCCATTTCCTCCGCATTATTAAGCCCCCATGCGTGAGACACCACAGGATCTTGATACATCCTCTCATATCAGATGATGTGATGATTTTCAGAGCAGAACATTAAGAGTGGTTATATAACCAAATCTTGTGATCTACTGTCATGGTTGATTATCACATTAATGTATGGCAATGATACAAACTAAAAAAAGTGGCTGCAGGGGAAGACTTTAAATTCCTCTCATTTTATCCCACAGGGATCTATTTTAGGTCCATTGTTATTTTGATAATATGCTGTATTAACGATCTTCCATCTGCATGTTATAGTGGTAACATGCAAATGTATGCAGATGACAAGGTAACTTATGTTCACAGTACAGTATGATACATGTTGCTTACAAACTTGGTTAAATCAATATTCCAATATCAATACTATTTCATGTAACAGCATGGTTAAAGCATGTTGTCTGCAACTAAAGGTGCTTCTAAGTTAGGAAAATTTGGTTAAATACATAGATATGTGTTGGATGTACAAGATAATACGTGGTTTGGCTCCTCCTCCTCTTACACAGTTCGTTAACAACACCAACTGCATTAAGTACAGCAAGAAGGAATTGTATCCTGCACAAGAATGAAACTGTACCAATATACTATCATTTGGACATATAATTTTCCCTATGAAAAATAATCTTTTGGCTAATTCTGGTGCATTTACAGTAATGTTTATTAATGCCCATTGTCCCTGTTAAATAACCTATTAAATTAAACATGCAATACTGTAAATCCAGTATCATTCCATATGCATGTGTTTGTGTTTGTTGGTAAGACAGCTAGAGTATCGCTGAGAGTATCTGAGGTTTTACAGTACATACAGTAAGACAAGGTGACTAAAAGCTGTCTCATTCCTCCATGTCTGTCTGCCACAGTCACTTCAGCAGGCTATTAGTGTGTCAGTCTACTGAAGAGAAAGTGCAAACTAGACTGTCACTGCTGCCATCATAGAGCAGCAGCATCACAAAACATCCTAGAAAAAGACATCCAAGTGTGACAACCTGGCCAGTCTAGTTTTAAGCAGGCTGATTTGTTTTCTGTCATGTAGCATGGTTTTAAGTGTTGTCTTGCTATTATCTAATACAATAGCCCTTAAGCTTGTAATAGCTATGTGTTGTTGAGAACATCAGGCGTGTCAGTCTGTGTTGGTGTTGCATTGGAACTGAATGAAAGGTGTGCATTTTGTGAGTTTGTGCTTTGCCCTGTCTTGGTGAGTCATACAGAATTTTACGAAAGAGATCGATCATACAGGGCTGGGGGGTTACTGTCTATTTATAGGTATGATCTCATATCCAACTTTTTAATCCTGGTTTTTATGCACACAGAGAACACTGAGGCTTACAACACACAAGGTGATGTAACAGGTTAGTGCAGCTTTAGATAGCTCTGCAACATGTTTATGATGCTATGTAACTGCTAATCTAACAGCGAGCATGAACATCTGATCTCTGCAATGTTGAAGCTGAAGCAGCCTTAATGAAAGAGCTAAAGCCTGTATTCATTAAGAGGCCTCTAGTATTGTAGGAGGGTAAGTACATCAAGTTAAGTACTTAAGTGTATTTAGTGTGTATTTAAGTGTGTGGGGTTTCTACATTTGTGTCATTGCATTAATGTGTTTGAGTAGTTCACAGTAGAAAAGACACATTAAGGATTATGTTGTTGTTTTTTATTTATTGGTATACTGTACATATTTGCTGTCTGTCACAACACTGTCCTCTGTAGTTCAATGCTTCTGTTGCCTTTTTTGCTGAGCTTGCTCTCTCCACACACACACACACACACACACACACACACAATCTTTTACCTTCAAGACAAGATCAATAAATAAGGCAAGCTGAGATGATTAATCACGTCTTATTTGTCATGAATACACAAACATCTCATCTTTCTAGTCCAGTGATTCTCATCATTCTCACATTTACACTCAAATGTGGGTATTTAATGAGAGATTGAACTCATGATCAAAATAAAAAATACAAAAAAGTTCCAATCCTGAATGCTGACTTTGCATTTAACTGCACAGTATGTATTTCCAACATTTATTAAAACATCCTTTATAAAAACTAGCCTATTTATTAAATATAGAACAATCTCCACTAAGAGCACATTTTGCTAAGATTACATAACATCCTTAAAAGCTTTCAGTGTGTCATTGCTTTATGTCATACAGGCATTGTCCCAGGCGATATGATAAATGGAGGACATATTATCTATTGATAAAATTGCAAAAAAAATTGTTATATAAAGCTAATAAATTAGGTCTTATTGTCTCTCTCTGTCAAGATACTGTTTTTAAAAACAAGTGATGTCTGCTTCTAAATAAACATAAATTCTTTCCATATAATTATATTCATTCATAAAATGATCCCCATGTAGTTTTTGGTTCTATTAAGCAGTAAAATTCCTGGAGTTGTTCTACACCTTTAAGTTGGCAAGATCAATCATGTGATACTACGCAAAGGAGAAACCCTCCACACAGAGTAAAGCAAAGATCTTATTGGCTGAAATGTGTGAATGGCTAAAGTTAATGATTAACAATCATGTCACAAGACAGGCAGTTTCATTCAGTCCTTGGTTTCTTTGACTGGCGCTATGCCAGACTGTGCCACATGAGGGCAGCCACATATAACCTAGCCATATGTCTTCAGTCCTTCAGAGAGATGAGCTTATTTCATGAGGCACGAAGCTAATGTAAGAAATGTGAAGATATGGTATAAAGGGAGATCAGCTCTACAATGGAGAAGAGCACTTCAAACCCTAAAACACATCTGCAGTGCAAAGTTGCTTTAAAAGTCTGTGCATGTAGCTCTATCAGTGAAGCAATAAATCAATCAACAAATTAAATACATTCACATTAACATGAGTAACACAGTACTTGTTAGTATGATAAGACAATTCAACACCAGATATTTAGTCTTACACTATGTCACTCTTCATGCTATTTAGGTGTACAGTTAACCGTTTACCTGGTCAAACAGCAGCAAGAAATCAGACGCAGCCACTCATGAGTTTCAAGTTCCCGTCCACAAACTAAGCACCTCAGGTGACAAACTTAGAAAGGAAAACAATGAACACTCAAAATAATACATTCCAAATGGCTGATATGGAAAAAAATGAACATTAAAGAACTGAAGTGGTTTTAGATCATAGATAGATGGTAACTAATTACTCAACACATTGCTTACACTGATGTCCTGATTTTGGCAGCCCCAGTTCAAATTTAATCTTCTGTCTAATACTCGTTGTTCCTCCCTCATCTCCTTCAAGACACAAACGCTTTGTTATAGTGAATGATGAAAGACAAGGACAGCCAGACACTCATTTTCTAGCTTTTAGATGCACTTTTAGATGTCTTTCACAGCATACCAACAGAGCCTTTGTGAGGACATCAGGCCTTCTAGACAAAAGCTGGCCAAAATCTAAACACAGTGTTTTATCTTAACTATGACCACTTTTGTTATTATTAACAATCTTAAACTGGCAAATATGTAGTCACGTGTCTACAATATTCCCATACCTGACTTATCTATCTAAAAGAAAATTGATAAAATCACAGATAATATCAGAAACACAGGTCTATCCATGTATCAAGTATAGACAACAACTATCATGTCTATGTTTATCTGACAGGCGTAAAGATAGCAATGATAATATTTCCTCACTTTGTTCACTGGTTGGATATAGAGTTATGTTTCCTTATGATTTGATTGTCTATAAACTAAATATAAGAGAGAGGCACCAGACTGTAATGAAGGAGAAGTAAAACAAACCTGTAAACAAATAAATAAGTCTCTATATAAATATAAACTCTAGAGTTGTCTGGTAACTATGGAGTTGGTCAGCGCTTTATCAATGCACACAAATATAAAATGGCAGTCCTGGAACAAATCGTTTGTTTTGATCTAGGATAAGCTTTATCCTCCCTGGTTTCTTAACTGTTGCCACAAGGCAAGAGAGTTCAAACTAACCGGAGATCAGCATCTAAAAGCAACCATACCAGTTTATAAAATGCGCATAAAAGAGAGAAGGCACAGAAACACAAGCCCACTGTGGAGTGGGGCAGCAGTTTTGGGGGGGGAGCAGACTGGATAAAGCTGTAGCTATGTCTGCTGGCAGCAGATGTGCTGCTCACAAGTTGCCAAGTCTCGAAAAAGAGCAGGGTTTCATATATTTGCTGTTTCTTTCTCATTGATTTTGTTGTGGACCTCTGTGTGGATGTGACCAAGTCGTCCATCTTTCTTCTCCTGGTTACGAGTGTGACCACAAACCTGTCAGTCACTCGGGGCATGATCAGTGAATGATAAAGCAAGAAGAGGTGATTCAGTTGTGTTCCTGTGGACAAAAGTGGCTTCTTCATTTGATCCATTGCATAAACTCCCTTACAGTAACATGCAGTGAGCACAAAAAACTGGTGTACATACAGTCGCACAACAAAGCAGATCTGCACTGTTTTCTTCCAGTTTGTCTTTCAGATTAAAATGAAGGGGGAAGCCACTCTTTGCTACAGATGTTACAGTATGCAGTCCCTTTATTATCCACCTCATCCTATTTCATCACACCTGTCTGCTCCTGTGTTGTTTCATTTGCTGCCTTTCACTGCAAAGGTTCTGTCTTTTCACCCTTGGTCACAGTCACATTTGCCACCATGGATCCTTTGCTCTCTTGACTTTTCTTCTGTTTGGCTGTGTCACCAGTTTTGCTGGTGCCACGCTGGTGGGCAGGAGTTGTTGTTTTCACAGGGATGGGGGCTTTCACCTGAGGCAGGTGGGGGTCTTCTCCAATGTTGACAGTGAGATTGGTGTAGAGAGGTTCCAGCTCTTTGGAAATGAGCTCGTAGGTCAGAGAGTTGAGGCCGTCAGAGCGCCAGTTGAGTCTGGTCCTTTTTAGAAGGTCAAACCTAAAAAAGGGAGCCATTATAGCATAGATTTGTGTGTGTATGTGTGTGCATTTGTTTGTTTGTCTCAGGGTTGGACTTTAAAGAATTGGTCTGACATTGATGGATGTTTTTTGCCAAGAGTTAGATCAGAGAATCAATAACACTGTCATATCTGTGTAATAAATATAAAGCTATATCCAGGAAACAGTTAGCTTAGCTTAGCTTAGCTTAGCATAAAGGCTTGATGAAGAGGGAAAAAATTACCCTACCACTATCCAAGGGTCAAAAAAAACATTTCTTGACCATAAGCAGTGATTTCCTAGAGTGTGGAGAGTTCACTAGAATTCACCTGCTGTTTTCTCCTGTTCCCTCTCTTTACGCTAAGTTAAGCTAACTGTCTCCTGGTTGCAGCTTCATTTTTATCAGACAGACATTAGAGTGGTATGGATCTTCTCGTGTAATTTTGTAGAAAGTCAATACGCATATTTCACAAAATGTCAAATTACTGCAATAAAAGTGCCACATGAAAGCAACCTCTCCATGAAATATAATAAAGTGGTGCTGTCACTGTAGGGCAAGGTTAGTCTTATATCTTGTCAAGATGTTACACTCCCACATGAGTGTGACTTGTGGTGCTAGAGCTGATTTGCAGGAGCTTGTTTTTATAATAAAAAAAAAAAATTCAAAAACATTTTTTAAAATCTGAAAACAAATGAGCATATGCTGCTTGAGGCAGCAGAAATTACTGGCACAAGAAATCAAGCGCAGGAAAATGTCCACCGCACACAAAACAGCCACAAAATATGAAACCTCACCATGTGGGGGGGTTTAAGACAGAATGGGTTGCACAGGCAAAGACAAAACAAACCTGATCCCTGTCTCCAGTAATAGCAACAAATATTAGTGGTGCAAAATGAGTGAAGAGAAATGCTTTCTTTCATAGTTTAAAAAAAGGCTCACTACAAAAAGGGGCAGATGAACTAGAATATCAAACCGGGGGAAGAAATGCTCTGAAATAATGTGTGCACATCTGTACCTGTGGGGATTTTGCTCATTGCCTCTATCTCCTTTATGCTTGATCATCTTGTAATGACCAATGGCCACTGGAGGGCGTACAATCTTCATGCCAGACAGACGTACTCTGGAAAAGGCAGCACACAAACGGGAGTCAACGTGAACAGCCGCTTAAAAGGATTAAAAGAATAAAACTGAAAACTAATGAGTCAGGTTAATATTAGATCAAAAAACAAAAATAAATTGATGCTTAATTACAGATTTTCTATTACTAGGGGATACATTTAAAAAACAGAATGAAAAAAAAACGAATTTTGGGTGACATAAAAGAATTACATACTTTCAAGGTCTACAGGTGGTAGAAAATACTGCAGTTCCTTTTTTCCATCTCTGCTGCTTGTATATCACACCAATCATCTAAATCAAATAAAACATGTAACTAATTTTGTTGTCACTATCCCCTATAAGATCATTTTGAAGTTGCAAACATCACACACAAATAGTGAAATATTATTCTAAGGTAGGGGAGATATTGTAGTTTTTTGTTTGTTTTTTTTCATGTTAAATTTGTGCACATTTTGGGGTTATCATTTTTCTGTTGCATCCAGTGCCTCTCATAACAGACTGGAGAGAGGGGACCGCAGCATAAATGAGTCTGAAGAGTGCTTGAGAAGTCTTAAGCACGCAGCCCAGCCCAAATCTGGGAGCCAGTCCATGCGAGCATACTCACTGAGCCCACTCCAAGAGACACACAGCAAAGCCACGGCAGAGGTGGGGGACATGAAGATGAAAGGTGATGTTAGAGCAGAAATGAAAAGTCAAAGAAAAGAAAATTTGTGAATGCGAGAACAAAGATGAATGAGCGAAGCAAATGACAGTGAAAAAAGAAGAAGTGACCATAAATGACCATGGATGAGAAACTGGTGCACACCCAAGCACATCTTACGTGTCAACATGCACAGTTCACTCTGTCATCATGCAGGGTGTGGACCTTTGCCACATTCACCCCCTCACCTGGCAGCAATGTCATCATCCTCTCCACCCCAACCCCAGTACTGGTTGGGGAAGCCATTCATCTTCATGTATTGGTCTGGTGTTACTGCAGACACCCCACCAAAATATTGTGGGTACGGCAGCCTGGGAGGGTCATATCACCAATGCACAATAATGGAATTGATGTCTCAGCACAATGCATTTAGAGAGAAGTTCGCCCACACATACATTAGCACAGATGCTTCTACCTGTATCTGAATTTGTCCATTGCCACAGACAGGTGTGTGGGGAACTGTTTGTGGCAGGTGTAGGTGTTATGGTCATTCTCAGGCAGCAAGTCAACATCATGTAGGAAGATGCAGCTCCAGTCTTCATCTCTGAGGGCTTCCCGCACTCCGGCGTTAAGAAGCTTGGCTCGGTTAAAAGTACTGTTCCCCCACTGAAGCCAGAGACAGAGGCAAAGGGTAATTTTTGTTTAGGAGAGAACATATTTTTCACTGACCGATATAAAAGAAGAACAATTTGGCACTATATTACTATGATGAAAGTTCAGCTGCACTGAAGCCTGAGGATGTATACTACATCCATCCATTCATCCATTATTTAAACCACTTATTCCTGAATAGGCTCATGGGGGTGGGGGTGGGGGCACTGGAGCCAATCACAGCTGACACTGGGAGAGAGACAGGGTTCACCCTGCACAGGTCTGCAGCCTATCACAGGGCTGATATGTAGAGACAGACTGTATGCTACATTATAACCTATAAATGTTTGTATTATGATATGAAATATGTCATTAATCTAAATTACCTTAGTGGCATCTACCATAGCAGGGCATATCATTTTGGTTTTATCTGCATGGGTTTTGAGATAATACACAGGTTGCACATGGTAATACACTAGCAAAACCCCAGTAGTACCCTAATACTACAACATTACAACATTAATATGCTGATAACACATCAGTAGTACAAAGAATTAATAACCAGTAAAATAGTATTATAGCAATGTTACAATAGTATTGTTACACCATTAACACCAGTATTATATAATACTATAGTATTAATGTCAGAAATATTTACACATGTATCACACCAGCTATATACCAGCATTACACTATTATTACATCAGTATCACACTAGAAACCTACTGATATTACATCAGCTTTGCTCATGGAGGTGCAAACTATCGACATCTACACTGAAAAGAACATATAGATAGCAGCATTTTAAACCAGCACACGCATAAACACTCATACATAACCTGACCTGCTGCACTATATAGATGCTATAGTGGATCTGCTGTCTTTGCAGGAAAGGGTGGAGGTGATAGAGCAGGGCACGGAGATGAGTCTGCCGGTTCCGGTACGGCACCACAATCGCTGTGTGGTGGCGAGGTTCACAGTCCGGAGGCCGGTAGCATCCGCCTGGCAACACTAATGGGTTCCTTTGTCTGATCTCCTCTAAAGATATAGGAGAGGAAAGATGGACGGACACAGGTCCGACTGGTGGAAGGCAAAGGAAAAAGTTATATAAAAGACTGTCTGGCTTTTGTCTGACCAACAGGTTAACAGAATACTTACCTTTTACAGTATATACATGTTTTACAACACATTTAACCCTTCTAACTCACCCAGCAGTGGGGATGGGATCTGGCAGTCTCTTAGTGGTGGTCCTGTGGCAGGGGGTCCAGTGCCAGAGTTGCGAGGCGGAGGAGGCGGTACTCCCAGATGACTCAGGTTGGTGTAGACATCGTGAGGTCTAGAGTAATCAAACTCCGGCTCTGTGGTGTGCACGAGAACAGACACGAGGCCTCTGAAACCCCCAAGGGAGAAATATAGTACAAAGGCAAACTGGAAACCCACCAGCAAGGCAAGGGTGCACGGGGAGTCCAGAGAGCGCCCACAGCACGCCATAATAGAGAGGTTACAGTGAAACTTCACAGGGTGGAGGAAGAGGTAGGGAATGAGCGAGGAGAGGCAGACAGAGAGGACGGGAAGCAGGTAGGGCGGCGTACAGGCTCAGGTGTGCAGATGGTGGGTATGTAGGAATGAAGCTCAGTCAGTACTGCCATCACCTCCTGACCATAGGTGTCACTGGAAGAAAAGAAGAAATTATTGTTATTGAATTCCAATGATGCTTTTTCTGATTATTGTTGTAATACACCAGTCTACATGTAAAGAACCTGCTTTTTAAGGATCCTATTAAAATCTGTCCTGGGCCAAAAAGGGCTCACTCCACCTCTCTCCTCTTCTGCCTCTTTTCACCATCAGCCTTTCTGTAAGAAAAAAAGACCTGAGCAATAACAATGCAGCTGATTTGTCTCAGTACTCTCTTGTGTAGTCCACTGGAAGATAAAATAAGCCATGACAAGCAGCTGCAAACGCGTCATATTTGCTTCTTTATTGAAAATCGTTTATTTCGAGCAGTGATATTTTCATGGGGCGTATATGGGGAGGCGCTGATGCCTGCGTATCAAAGTAATCCAACATCACAGGTCCCCCTATATTCGATACCCAGCCTTGCATTCATCACAGGAGGTGCTGCTGCATCTTTTGAGACAGGAAACAACATTTTTCTAGCTACCGAAAAAACAGATCACAGTAGAGGAAAAACGGCGCCACAGTTATCAGTACAGACATCGGTCCATCCAGGTGACAGCATATATCAACATCTATCATTAGGCCCATGCAGGCAACTACATTGCTACAGTGGTAATATGTCAGCAACATTTATTCGACACGATCACTGGGTATAATATTTAATCTTTCGGTCCCAAAGGCTCTTTCTTAATTTTCTTTTCCCTTTCTTTTCTCTTTCTCTCTCTAAACTCCACACAAGCTCCGCTGCACCAGCCGACTCACCAGCACATCCCTGCGACATTTCGAATCCAGCCTCCCGACTTCCTCTGAGAATCGACGGGCCGCTGGCCCCCGGGTGGACACGATGGACCAACCGAAATCGATTTTTTTTTTATGATGATCGTCGCTTCTCTTCCTCCTGATCCTTTATTTGAGGCGAAATCACTCCGTAGCTGCTTAGCGAGCGCTGCATACGGTTTTACGCGCAAGTGCATCGCCGCATATCCGTCCGGTGTCAACACAATCAAGTGCGCTCATAGAAACGGCTGGAGATGGGCTGGGGCGCTCCGCGGTGACGCGCTGCGCGGCATATTTGAAAATCCAATTATAATTCTGCCACCTATGAGTGGTTAATAAATGTATCTGACATTACAAAGCTTATTTTTATTTATCTAGGTCGAAAATAAGACAAGAAAGCTAGCAGGTAAAGCAGTATGGGGTTCATAATGTAGAACATAGCTGAATTATAATGTTAATTAGAGTTAATATAATCTACATGTTTACATTTGTCAGTGTGAAAATGAGGAAGATGTGTGATATGTGGGAGACCATTAAAATGTGTGTAGCAGTTTGACATTTGCAGTTTTTGGATTTACTTTCTGTGTGATTCATTAAGCTGAATTTCACCCTGCTCTTCAGTTTTTCCTTCCCTGCATGTGTGTCCATCAGTTCTCAAGATAGTCGAGAAAGCGTCACACGGTAGAACTATGGGAAAGAGAATGAAATTGTGAGATTGAACCCTACAACAGAGACAAAAGTGACACAATATAAAAGAAATTGTGGCACAACCAGCCAGGACTTGTGTGTGTGTGTGTGTGTGTGTGTGTGTGCGCGCGCGCGCATGTGTAGGATTCATTCATCAAATGTTTTCCATTTTTTTAGATTTCTCCTTTATTTTTCACACAGCATCCAACTCAGGGGCAACAGTTGTTCTCTGGCTTAATGCAGTAGGCTAAAAATATCTTTATTCACATGCAGCAGTAGCTCATCAGATTACAGAACAGAGACAGATACTTATGGCTAAAGTAGTTCCACACAGGTCTACCAATGTAAACAGGCCAACCACACCCCACCCTCCAACCCCCAAATAACCCTAAAGCAGATAAAGCATAACATAAAAACTGTGCAAAATAATGCATCAACACTACTATTTTGGTAGCACTATGTGACCACACTGCCCTCAAAGCAAAGCGAATGTGTGTGTTTTCTCTCTCTGGGGGCAAACCCCCTATACTTCAGTGTCCCCTCAAGGAATACTGTATCAGGATATCATGCAGACTCTGCTTAGTAAAGGCACAAAATAGATTCATTACTCAGGCACACTGCTGGTTCAGTTACCTCAGATAAATAAGAAATTCTGCTCTGATGAGGTAAGTTTTAAAGTTTGCCCTTTGAATCAACTAACTAGCCGTGATATATGCAAACATGTTGTTGAACAGGTAATAAACTTTTTGTGTTTGTATATGGTGAAAAACAGCCCCAATTCTGTCACTAGTTGTTTATTAATAGTCTAATTTCATCACATATGAGCTAAACAGCTTCAGACCAGTGAAACAGGGACAATGTGATGGATCTCCCAAATCAGCACAAACAGAAAGTCAAGCACCTTTTCATCTATATAAAAGTCTACAATGCATTGAGTTTCTATTTTTTCTTATTTGTAATCTAAACCAAAATGTTAAAAAGACAAAAATTATCTCAATCACAATAAGCACTGTATAACAAATGGAATTAATGCTTCACAAGTTTTCAGTACTCATTGTCCATCAATTTAGAAACAGTCTCCTCTGTTTCATCCTTTTCAAATGACAAAAGTGTAAAACCTTAAATTCAAAAATGCAAAGACTCAGATGATGTAATGCAAGCACTTTGTTTTTCATTCCCTTCAAGTTCTGTTACTGTATTTTTCACTTCTCTTTCTGTCCTGTCAGTTTATTGCCAATCTTCTCCATCATTCACCTTCTTGCTCCAAAAAATATCTATAATAAAAAAATTATAGTTTCTGAAATGTTATCTCCGTTTCCTCTGTCTCAAGTGTTTTCATTATTTAAATTATCTTCCCTTCCTCCATCACCTACTCACTCTCTCCATCTCTCAGCACCTCCCTGTCTTTACTTTTTGTAGTTGCCGAACTGAATGGCCAGCCGATCACTGACACAGCGAAATGTCGCAGGCTGCACCTCCCAGTACTTGACGGGGTTAGCAAACAGGCTGATGCCATTATAGAAAGTCCTCTTCATCCCAAATCCTCGAGGGCAGAAGTCATCCACACCCACCTGGCTGATGTTGTTGGAATGGAGGTACACCACCTGGAAAACAGGAATTAATAAATAGAGCATCATGTAAAACGTTCTGTCTCAGATGTGTGTGCACGTCGGACTCACCTGTAGGTATTTCATATCTGGGAGGCCTTTGGGAACACGAGTGAGCCGGTTGTTGTCCAGATGCAGCTCTCTCAGCATGGGGAGGTAGGACAGACTGCCATTCTCTATGTTACGGATGTGATTAAAACCAAGGCCCAACCTGGAGAAGGTCAGATGAAGAAGGGAAACAGTGAAAGCAGCAGAAAACACTGCACAGCATAGTACATTTAGCTTAACTGACTGTTATCATTACCACAAAGTAAGCCAGGTGAGAATTAGAGCTACAGCTGACTGGCACAGCTCCTGTGACCATAAATACTTCCAGTGCACATTAGAAGTGTGTAAAAAGTATTATAGGTGGAAGAAAACTGAAATCTGACAGAGGAACCATTGAAAAGTGTTCATCCTACATTAGAAGATGGGGAGAAGCTTCTATTTTGACTAGAATGGGAAAGCATGCACAGACATAACAATATTATCCTGCTGCTTTTAGCAAGTGCCATGCCAGTGTAGTTCATATTACAACTAAAAGGCACAGCTAGTTAGAAATGAAAATGGTGTTGAAGTGTACCTGTACAGGTTTTTGTAGCGTTTCAGGTCTTCCAATTCCACAGCCTGGATCTGGTTTTGGTCCAGATGAAGCTCATGGAGACTGTCTGGGAGGTCTGAAAGATGGACAACATAACTGTAAGACTCCACTTTAAGGTGAGATTGTAATTTGTCCTGAAGCTGTTCATTCCTTTTTTGGGCTCCATAGTGCTCAACCCTTTGCCATAATGATACCTTTCTTTCTGGTTAGATTAAAGGAATAGTCTGAGATTATGTAAGACCACCTTATTCGGTTTGATAGATACAGATGAAAAAATTCATGCCATTCTTATGTCTGTCAGTTCTTAGCTTAGCATAAAGACTGGACACCAGGGGAGGTGGCCGGACTCTGTCAAATGATGAAAAACTCTGCCTACCACCACCTGTAAAGTTCACTAAGGATTACAATATATGTTGTGTTTTAGAGCAGGACTATTTGCTGGCTGGGACGGTGACTTCCTTGACTCTTGTCATTACCACTGCAGTTGCCAGGCAACCAGCAGATTGTACAGATAAAGCAAATGAAATGTCAATTAAGGATCTGTAGAGGTAGGTAGGAAGACTGCTGATTATACCATCATGTTTACTGCACACTGTTCTTCTCATCTAACTCTTTACAAGAAAGTGAGTAAGTTTATTTCCCAAAACTATTCCTTTAGATAGCCTAAACCGGTGTGATGTGTCAGTGGTTAATATATTAGCATTTTAGTGAAACAGAGGATTGTTACCTTTTGGCACGCCAGTCAGTTTGGCCTCTGATATACGCAGATAATTCAGTTTCAGTCCCTTGAAGGCTCCAGGCTCAAAGCCACTGTTCTGAAGCGGGTTTGCTCCCATCTCTGCAAGGGAATATTTGTAGCATGAAATAAAATATGGTCCTTTAATCTTCAACATCCAGTCACAGTGCTATAAAGTAGTAAAGGGAGCTGTGAGCACTAGAATGCAGCTGCAAGACAAACTTTACTAAAAGAGATCATATTACTCCTGTACTCGCCTCATTACATGGGCTGAGTTCAGAATTCATTTTATATGTTTATTGATTGTTTTTAAAGCCCTACATGGCATGCACCACATTATATTAAGGGGTTACTGCTGCCATATGAGCCAAAATGCCCTTTACACTCCTCTGTTCAGAGTTTTCTAACTGTCCTGAGATCCTACTGTGTTACAAGAGGAGAGTGTGCATTTGCGGCATGAGATCCACAGGTACGGAACTGTCTCCGAGAGGTTGCAGGTTAGCAAACTCTGTTTTCTTCTAAAACAGGACCAAAACACACTTTTGTGACTTTAGACTTGTGTTTACACCATGTGCATATCTGTATCTGCATATACATTTGTATATGTAAATGTACACATCATGCATATAGACCTACTTGTTGGTTGTGTGATTAATTCTGTTGTGCTTTCTGCATGTTTGCACATTACAGTATGTGCATATGATCATTATAGGTGCATAATTTATCATGTTTGCTTTTTATTTATTACCATTTTTAAATATGTCTTAGCAGTTTTATTTTGTGAATCACTTTGTAACTATGAAAAGTACTATAATAATAATGGTGATGCTGATAATAATAATAATGGTTTATTATTATTATTATATAGGCTACATTTGTTGACATCATCAGCATTTCTGACCTATGCAGTTCATGTTGACCAGTCCTGAGAAGGCTCCAGCTGCCACCTTCTTGATGCGGTTCTCGTGGATCCTCATCTCAACCAGGGAGGAGGGCAAGTTCTTGGGGATAGTGGTCAGCAGATTCTTGGAGAAGTAAAGCTTCTGCATGTGCTTCAGAGGGGCAAATGTTTTGGGGTGGACTTTGGAAATAAGGTTATTCCTCAGAGACAAACCCTGGGGGGCGGGGGTGGAATGTCAGTAACCAAGTCAAGTTCAAATTTATCACCCATTATTTGACCTACCAGTATGTGAAAACACCAGTAGCACACAGGCAGTAAGAAAAAGACACACAGCATTCACACGCATTTTCGACAGGAAATGCATTTCTCTAATGTCATGTTGAGAGTTCCCAAAAATGCCTTAGTATTGCTCTTAGTTAGAGCTCATGAATGCGGCTTAGCAGTGAGTAAAGCCTCCTCTGTTCAAAAACAGCTTGAATGGTCCCTTTTGGCTATGGGCTCAAACTTTAATACAATTAAAGCTCTCAAAGCAACAGGTTCTAGAGGGAGATAAAGAAAGGAAATGAACCTCTAAATCCTTCAGGAAATGAAGGCTTATAATGGTATACACTATGAAATCCAACACAAGCTGAGCTCATTTAGTTGCACATCATCAAAAGGTTGTGACCTGATGCCAAAATGGAATATTATGAATCTGACAAGACTGTGTGCATGTCTCTTACATATAAGTTAGTAAGGCCTTTGAAGTCATCCTCTTTAAGCTCAGTGATATGGTTGTTCTGAAGGTCCAGGAACTTGGTGTCCCGAGGAATATTCTTTGGCACCTCAGTCATACCTGAAGACAAGACCAATAAAAACACAGAAGGAAATCATACCATTAAATGTTTATATTGGTGACTCTGAACCAACACCCTAAAAACCTGTTTGTTTTCACTGGGTGAACTCTTAGGATATCTTAGTCAGACATAAACGTTGGAAAATAAATACTCACTGTGTGCTGTAAAACTTCCATTGGGCCTACAAATTAAACCAATCAGACTCCCACACAATCACAAATGAACATGTTGGTGCTCCTCGCCTATTATTTTTAATGAGGACATACACACAGCTAAGGAGGTCACACACAGACGTCAAAGCAGCACATAACTAACATTACTGGTTTGTCACTGACAACGATATGAACACACACGCTCTCTCTTTCTAACACAAACAGAAAGACAAATTCCCTTCACACCAAATGTGGACACCAGATGTTTTGCATCTGGTTTCCATTTGACAAAAGTCGCAAAAAATACCATCAGTAAAATCACACTTCAAATAAAAGGGAGACGAGCACAACCCTGACACAAACAAACAGAAAAACACGAGCTATGTGTGTGTTAATGCATGAGTGGTGAAATTGCCACTGCAATGAGGAACATATGAAACTGTGACAGAAAACACCTGTGAGGAGTAGTGAAGCTGTGTGGCTAACAACATCAGTGAAAAACCAAACGCTCTGTTGGTTAGGGTTGCTTATGAATACTGGATACCATGCAGTAAATTCTTACAAGCTAAGAATAGGCGGACAGCATTAAGAAATACACCTGCATTATTCCATTCATGAAAAAATGACTCAGTGCATACAAACACATCAACCAGTGATCATTAAGAAGCCCACATTAGAGAGCCACGTGGATGAATGTATCAGATGTGGTCAGTGGCACAGACAGACCACAGTAAGTGAATCCTCCACCAGGGTCAAACTCATCTGGACTATAACCATGATGCAACCAGCCCTATTGGTGAGAGCGAGCACCAGCTGTCCCACTGGGATCCAACTTGCCACTAACCACATCTGACCTGGAGCTGTCCATCTAGAGTTAAGTTTAGATATATGGCTTTGGCTGTACTGTGCCACACCCTCCCTGTCACCACACAGAATCAAAGCCTCAGTAGAGATCTGTTGCAGGGGCTTAAGAAGCTTGGAGGCTTAAGCTGCTACTTTGTACAAGTAGTGAAATTGCAAGACCAATTCATATTCTGTTTGAATATAAAATAAATCAGACTATGGCTTTATATTGCTGTTGTCCAGTGTGATAAAGCTATTACGGCTGCTGTGAGAGCAGCAGGACTCCAAAGGTGCAGAATGTTACCAGCTGGATTTATGTGGTAGGAAATATTTACCATCTGATCAACACCTGCAGCTTTGAACATGCATACTGCCAGCTGGAACTTGAGAGACATGATAAACAAACCTGGAAAAACATTCACCAACACCCTGATTAACTGAATCTCTTAACCCTCTAAACCCCAAACCGCAGCACTTCACCCATATCTGCCACAAATCACAAAGTCTTTACCACAAACTGACAAAACTAGCACTCTTTTAAACGCAAGGGCCCGTCAACAGAAATACCCAACATCATGCAGGGATGCACACTGAGAGGCGACAGACACCGCAGCTAAAATACATTGGTTCTAAATAGGCACTTGACATCTCGGAAATTATATGCTTCCACATTTACCCACTGCAGGAAGACCAGAGACAGTAAATATATAGAGCCTGTAAAATGATGATTCTATAAAACCATTATGTCTAAACATGGAGAGCTTATTAAAGTTATAGCCAGTAAATTGTGAGGAATCTTTATATTCATAAATAAGACTGAATGAAGTTTGGTCATGTTAGAATGGACATAAAAAGCATGCACTTCATCATGGTCAGAAAACTGTAGTGTATGTGTATATGGAAGGAAAACTAAATCACAGACAGGCTGTAAACTCATCCAGAAAATAGGATTTTGAGGTAGTTTATGTTTGTTTTTTTGATTTTTCAGGAAAGAGCAGAATAGTTTTGCTTCATGACAATGAATATGATCTTCACATCATCCTGATACAAAAATATCTCATGCTTATATCTTTTTTCTCAAACTAAACCATCCATCCCTTTCAGTCATCTCTACAACAAATTCTTTGTACCATTCTGGGCTCCCATTTACATCCTGTCCATGTCCACAAAACAACATAAAAACAGCTAGTTAAGGAGAGCGAGGAAATTATAAACTTTCTATTTCTTTTCATCAGAGTGTCCCCTTTTGTCTACCATCAAAACTGCCTTTTCTCTGCCTTCTACTAATTCCCTCTCTCTGTCTCTTGATCCCTTTCTACCTGCTATTTCTCTGCATTCTTTCTTCCCTTGACTTAATATTTTCTCCATTTCTGCTCAAACCATTTGTCACTTCCTCTCCCATCCTGTGCCTACACACAAAGTCTGGAACATAAAATCCCCCAAAGAGATGCTTTCCCTTAAAAAAATATACCAACATTATCCCAAGGGTGAAATCCCTCCCTTAGATAATACACCAAAGGGGGGGTTTTCTCTCTGGGGCTATTGAACTCAGTCATACTCGTTCACTCTGCCATTCACCTCATTTGTTTTTCTCTCTGAACCTCCAGCCACACTCACATGCTGACAAATGATGACAAAGCATTACAAACACTCTTCTCTCTGTTGTTTCTTTCTCACACACTCTCACTGACCGAGGTCAGAGCACTGGACGACCCTGAGCCGACACTGACAGCCGAAGGGGCATGTGGGTAATTCAGGGGGCGGGAAGGCCGAGCCATCCTCCTCATCCCTCATCATCGTCATCATCCCATCACTGTCCATACTGTCCATGGCAAAATCCCAGAAGCCTTTCTGCTCAAAAGGCAGAGCAGAAGAGGGGGAGAGAAGCTGGACTATGCATAGCAGCAGCAGGAGTGAGCAATGTGGCAACATCTTTACACACACCTGAGAAAACAGAAGAAGGAAGGGGAGCAGTGTCAGTTTTATTACATTTATTATTACATATACATGCGCACACTCATTTTTCTGTTTATTATGTACACCTGGCTACAATTAATGTAATCTAATACAAAAGCACAATAATAAATCCTACATTCTTAAAGGTTGATAAGGTTGTTGACTGTAGGGACATTTTATAGGTTGTAATATTTTGTGTTGTTATGTGCATTGTACTGAGAGGTCTAATATTTTGTCCATTCTATTTATATCAGAAGGTATGTGAGGATATGCACAGGGGATGTTGAAATGAGGAACAAACATAAATAAATATTGCATGAGTATGGCTGAATTAACAGCCGGACAAAGCAGGTGACTGCCCTGGAGCCACAGACCCCTGTGGGTCCCAAAAGCGTCAAGCTGACCCTAAGACAACTGATTTTTGGTTAATGTACTAACAGAACATGTGTTAGGAAATTTGCTGTACTAAAGTGCAAAATCAAATAAGGCCTTGTTCTTGTAGAAGCCTGTGGTAAAACATAGACAATGACTTCAGTTTTTATTGCGAGTGCATACCTAAATATTCAGAATGATAAAAAGAGATATGCAAAAAATTGGGCTGGAT
The DNA here is from genome assembly GCF_001952655.1 of Monopterus albus. NCBI lineage: Eukaryota > Metazoa > Chordata > Actinopteri > Synbranchiformes > Synbranchidae > Monopterus > Monopterus albus. The sequence continues at coordinate 730,225 of NW_018127886.1, forward strand.
ATTATTATTACACCATAGAAGCACTGGTCTCAGGGCAAACAATGCTATTGTCATGTATAGTTTGTGCACTATATTTAAAAGGACAGTGAAGTTAGTAGATCTGACTTGTGTGTGTGTGTGTGCCTGGCATTACTCATATACAGAGGACCGAAATCTGTTTATCCACTCACAGTGTGGGGACTTGGCCTTGAATCATTAACTCATTGAAGCGATGACATGGGGTAATGGTTGGGTAAGGTTAGAATTAGGCAAGTAGTGTTTATGATTAAAATTAGGGTAACTCTCCAGAAAGTGGAAAAAAGCGTGTGTGGGATGGAATTACTCATGTTGTGGGATCATAAATTTGTTAACACAGTCACACTATGAGGGACTATCATCTGAGGACAAGAGGCAAGTCCCAAAAAAGTAAATCAATGAATTTTAGGGTGACAAGTTGGTTTAAGGTTGGGGTGAGGTTAGATTTAGGTTGGGGTTACCATAAGAGTTACGATTAGCCAAGTAAAGGTTATGATTAAATCAGTGTAATGTCCATTAAAGTGAAGGAAGTGAACTGTGTGTGTGTGTATGTGTATCTGCTGGTAGCATCAACCCCAAACATTTGCACCCTAACAAGTTTAATCCAGCCATACACATGAGGGTCATAAATGAATTGCAGTACAGGCTGCCATTAGTGGTCAGTGATAAATGGACAGTGAAATACTGTATTATGAAATGGTCTGCTTGTCCTTAATTACAAAGCTCCACTGTTTATACCACACCTAACAGGCAGACCAGGACCTGGAGGCTGGCAAGGAGAAATGCCCTCACTACCCCTGCTAAGCTTGCCAGGAACTGACTCTGGGAATGAAAGCCACTTAAACCACACTGACAAAATGTCACTGTCTGCTTCCTGGACATCAAGTCGATTCCCAGGAGAGCACGTCCCTCCTCACTGGCCAATCAGATAGTGTAGAGGACATTAACTCAACGGTGGAAAACTTTATTTCTGCAACCAAACACAGCTACTATTCATTTAGAGGGGAAACTGGGTGTGCAGTTTGTCTGTGTACATGTGTTTTAGTGTCTATGCATGTCGGGAAACACAGACTCCATGATGTCATAGCCGTGCATACTCACACGCACTGTTAATTGAGGTCACTGGACTTGTGCATGTGTGTGTCTGTTTGCTCTATCCTGCCTGCATTGACCTAATATTTAAGTGTAGTCCCCCCTCCAACTCAACCTAAAATTCAACCTAAAAGTCCCAGAAAAACAAATACTACCAGGCTAATTGATCCTTACAGCAGGAAACTGTGACCCTTAACCTGAAGCTAATCCTATGTGAAGCTCAGTCCTGTACTGGACCTTAGGAGGGATCTAAAACCCTATCATCTCTAATCCTGTCATGTTAATTCCTTCTCTGATCCCCAGCTCCATAATACTGCAGAGGGGTGAAAAGTTTTATTGGCAATGATCAGCATATCTCCCAGAAAAGTTTTAGAATCCTGTTGCACGATGATTGAGTTTTCATCAGAAGCAACCAATCAGAACTAAGAGAGTGATGAAGGGGGGTGGGGGTGATGTAACAAAAAAAAAGAGTAAGGAGTAAACCATACAGGGCATCCACTGCATGAGAAAATGATCCATCTTCAGTCTCTGATCTTTGCACTTTAAAGTTGCTTATACAATCCTCCCTCTGCAAATGAAAAAGCATTTTACTCTACTCAAAGAAATAAAGGTATTATTTAGAGAAATAAAAATGAGTAAAATAAGAGCCTGTGCATGATGTGGACCTGGTATAGAAGAATGAATAACTGGGCCCTGCAATCTACTCCCTGCAACAAAAATAGCTGCCAAATTATACCATTTTACAGAAAAGAAAAAAACACCACTGGCCTTGGCTTGGCCAGAAGAATGCAGCCCAAAGGACACAGCTAGGACATATACAGTCAGCATCACACAATGACACACAAAACTGCTGAAATATACACAGAAGACAATACCAGATTTATTTATATACCTTCTGTATAATTTCTGCATTTTGAGCAGTGCAACGTATTGGGAGGTATTACAAATATATATTGAAATCTAAAATTATGACAAGCATGATCTAATCTATGGAGCCATTTTTCACTGGCAAAACTAATGATTTGTCTCCTGTTTGCAGAGCTGTGGTGATGAATCAAGATTTCCAGACAGAAGTGTCAGGAATAATGTGTAAGAAAATGAAAAGGGAGACAGTAACAAGAACAGTCTCTCATCATCCAGGAATGACATGTAAGGCCACTATAATCACAACATGACAATAAGACTAAACTACATCCCACGATCAAGCACTCTCCAACTGTAATAACCACTTTTATCTAGCCGTGGTGTGTGTCCTCTCTTCCTCCATTTAAACTGCCATCAAACTACTCTGAGACAAGAACAAACTAAAGGCTTCGGTTATAATTGCTGTTCCCTCAGCTCCCCCATCTAAAGGTCAAGAGTGGTTTAATGGATGGAATGGGCGTCTATTTCCGGTCTCTCACTGTGTTTGTCTCTGAAGTGCTATGAAGTGTGTGTGTGTGCGTGGGGGGGGTTGGTAGTTGTGTGTTAATGGTGGTGGCAAACAAGCATGTGAGAGATGCAGAGGCTAAAGGTACAGAGAAGTGTGTAATCAAGACCTGCATCACAGGTACAACGAAGCCCCTGTAAACAAGTATACTTTGTTTAAATGTGGGGTTGGTTTTCAGTGTTTTAGTGCCAACTGACAAAAACCATAATACAAAATCATTTAAACACAGTGAACCTGGTTTATCACTCAGTATCAATGTCTGACCTCACCACTTCTCTGCAATAGGAACAAATCCCAGCATCCAGGCAGAAAAATCTTGCTTTCCCCAAATTGTGGAGGCTATTACAGCACCAACATGGCTGCATGAACCTTTACATTTAGCTGAACTTGTCATAACAGGCCAGTATGAATTCCAATGGTTTACTACTGTAGATAGGATCAAGAAAGAGCAACAGCATGAAGACACAATAGAGGTTCAGGGGTGGTCTATGAATGGATAGGTGTCGACCAACACTAAGACACAGCAGTGTCAGAACAAGCACCATCTGGTGAACAATCTGCTCCACATGCATACAGGTTGTTTGAGTTTCCCACACAGGGTGTGTGAGATTAACTTTACATTCACTATATGAACTGTCCATCAAGTGTCAGCCCTCACATCCAAAACAATTACTGTGATATGACTACAAGGCAGCCTTTGCCCTTGTCAAGCTAAACAAATGTGTATTTAAGCTATACGCTCCATGTGTTGCCAAGAATAATCATCTCCTCAGGATACAACGCATAGTATTTGTTCTCCCATGACCACACTTGAGAGAAAAGCAATCACTGTTGCCTCCCACTTGGACACACACAACCCCAACAAACATTTTCTTTTGACCTGTATGAATTGCTGCATTCCTTTCTCTCACTCAGTAGAGGACATTTTATTTGATATAACTCTAAAATCATCAGATTGAATGTATACACAACCCATTTTTTATCACTACTGTTCTATCCAGATCAGCTGTTTTTCCATGTGTTGAACCCTTTGGCACTGCCATGAACTCGAAAGGCTGAAGATGTCAAATACTGTTAGTTCTTAAAATAACACTGAAGACATCAAATGGGTCATTTTATCCGCGTATACATACTTAGGAGCACATTAGCGTCTTCGATTGCATTGGCAGTTGTGTGAGCAGAGTTAAGGTGGGGCAGGGAGCTTACAAAAAGTGCCAGCTGGCACTGCAGCGCTGCTGCATTGGCAGTCGCCACGTCAACACTCGGGTTAACATCACAGGGTGGCCCCAAAGTGATCATACTGCTGACTGAGCACAAAATATGTGACATCAAGTCAAGTCAAGAATCTTTATTGTCATTATGCATAGCACAACGAAATTTTTTTGACAGCTCTTGACTTAAAAGACAGACATATTATTTACATAACACACAATTGTATAAGTATTACATGGCATAGCATTTGTGTTGCAGAGAATACATTTAATTTGAGAGAACTCCATGGGACTTTCATCTGTTTTCAGCAAGAGTTTTGTATTATTTCCTAGCCCCTCATATTATTTTAAGCATGATCTGCATTGCAATAATCCTAAAAATACAACTGTAAAATTCACATACATGTTTGCTCATGGGAATACAAGCCAGCCCAAACATGCATATGCACGTAAACCATTTACATGTTGTAGTCCAGCTAAAAAAAACAATCTGCTCATTTAGCCTTCCTTCCTTTCCTTATGCCATGACTCCTTCCCTCCACACATTTACACACACACAGGCACACACCTACACACACAACCCAAATTCACGTTCTTTTCAGACACAGGCATTCGGGTGGAGTTAACTGCCCCAGTGGCTGTAATTTGGTGAGTGCTATCCCTAAAAAAAGGAACTGTTTGGCAGCCCCTCTCTTGCTGCCAAGCTTGGATGTGGTGGCGAGCAACACAGGGGAACAAATGAGGGCCAAACCAGTCAGCAGCAGGGGAACAGTTGACCTGAGGATCCATGCCTGTGAGCCAGTGAGCCTCATGCAGAGTATGTGAAGTATTCCAAGTTTATGCCAGTTATAAGTGGGCTATGAATAAAGGCTGTAAACAATGGCTGCTTTATGAAAGCCCCTAAATGGAACAATCATAAAAGTGTATTGTTTCTGAATTCAATGTTCCAAGAGTAGGAAAAAATGTAATGTAACCACTGATTTTGGCATCAAAGTGAAACTGATCGATGAGGGTACAAAGGACACAACCCTCTGCAGGAGCAATATGGAACATGACGGGAACTGTGAATTTGAACTTGGACAGAAAAGTTTAAAATAAATGAAATTAAACATTGAGATGGATGATGAGAGAGACAGGTGGATGGACAGACAGGCAGCGAGAAGCACAGAACAGACAGACAAGCTGGCTGGTTAACCCACAGGCTGGCTAATGGCCAGTCAGACTGGACAGTCAGGAAACAGATTTAGACCATTTTGACTGTCTGACCAGTGACTCCAGCTTCAGACTAATGTTGTTTGCTCTGTCTTTGTACAGTAAGGTGACTCAGTTAAATACACTGGTATAAATGGTTCATACATGGTAGATTACTATTGCTGGACATGAAGTCATCAGCACAAGACAGAATGTGGCCATAGAGAGGAAACTGTGCCATCATATAGACCAGTTTGTTCCCATCATATTATGTGGCAGAATCAAACACAATGACAAAGGCTATAATAAAATTCCTGCCAGATTAAGCTGGAACATTTCAGATGGAACACTGTATGTACACTATACAGAGGCTGTATTTGAAGGTACTGCACTGCTATTTACCAGAACCCACTATAAATGTCATGCATTTAATTTAGGGCCTGATAAGAAAATAAGTGTAGACTTATCTCAGGATGAAGTGGACAAAATAGTTTGCTTAAATATCTCCTATAATGATTGGTCCCATTGAACAGCCTTTGGAGCCTCCTTGCACCATCTAGTGTTGCTCCACAGTAAGAATTGACTGAAAGATTACAGCATCATGCACCAGAAGATGTAACAGGTTGAAATTACTAATGTTTTAAATTAAAAACCAAATGAAAAACAAATAATTAAAATACACATTCAATAGGTCATGCAGGGCAAACTATGTGTAAACATCATACCTGTAAAACTTTAACTGAAAAATATGAGGTGATAACATAAATCTATAATATATATATATATATAAAAGTTTTTTTTACATATCTGTAGTATCAGTGGAGTTTATACCTACTTTATTGTGGGTTAGATTTCAATTGATATCACTACAATATTTCAATAGTATAAAAGTTTCTACTTATCACATCAACTTTAATTTCTCACATTGCCCTAGTATTTCTATATAGGTGCTCTTTTGTAAAGTAAAATCAGCCTTGAAAAATAAATAAATTGTCCCCAGGCTGATCAAAAAATGAAACAGCACATTGAATAAAATCACCCAACTCCCCTACCTTTAGGATAGGAAATAAAATTCCAAATTCCAAAAATATGTTGAATGGTGTTTGTTCCCTCTGTGTGTCAGAGTATCCTGGAGATTTTTGTTTTAAATGTCCAATATTTTCATCACATTTAGGGATTATTGCAGTGTTTTCCTGTGATCCTCTGACATCTAGCCGCACTTCCTCCGCTACTGTCTGCCACCGCGAATCCTGTCAGGGATGTGTGTGTATACAATCCAGTCCAAACCGAGGAAATGAGGGAGGGAAATCATGTGGAGGGGGCTGAGCCCATAAAGTCAACAAGCCAGCCTCCTTTCTCTTCTGTTTGGATGGAGGGAAACTAAGTAGGAGGAGGAGGATGGTGGTGGAAGAAGCCTAAGTATTTCTGTGCCATCACAGTAGTAGGTGTTACAGTAAAATATCAGGATTTTATAGATTTCATGATATTATTCATTTTCTACCACTTAATCCCGGAACGGGGTCAGGCCGGAGCCAATCCCAGCCGGCAATCGGGCGGGGCCCGAACCCGGAACCTTCTCGCTGGGAAGCAACGGTGCTAGCCACCGTGCTGCCCTATTATATTATTGATATTATTGATATGATATTATTCATGACAGTTCTAATTATTTTTGTACAAGACTGGTCAGACTGCTACAAAAAAACAATATTCACATCATTGTAGTGTTTCCTCAAAAGGAAGAAAGAAAAGTTAACCAGTCCACTTCATTTGAACTTTGTTACTCAAATCTATAATTGTCATGTTTAATTGCTCTGGAAGCCAATTTTAGCTAAAAGACATGGTAATTTTAGCACAACCTGTTAAAAGACAAGCTAACACATGGTAGTGTCTGAAGAATCTCAGACAGACTTCTTTATAGTGCGGTCACATGACACAGTAGCGCCACGGAAAAGAAAGTAGGCAGTTATTGTAGATCATATAATCAAATTTTAGAGAGCAACAATGAATGTTATCACATTGTTGGTGTGTATAAAGAGTCTGTAGCAAAACAAAAGCCCAGTTTATTTCATCAGGGATGCTTTAGCTATTACAGTTTTTCTCCATCGCTTTCATTCATTTCTCACAACAGAATTGAAGTTTGCAGATCTCCAAGTGCATTTCTTAAAACACCACGTACAAACTGCACAACATAGTGGATAACCGGAAAAAGCGCGCCACCTGCTCAAAATGCCTTGTCTATCGTGCAAAAGTGTGTTTTTTCATCAATCATTGTGTCAGAGGCAGCAGAATCCCATGTCATTTCCTCAACAATGTGAACGTGACAGGCAAAATTATTAGTCATGTTGTCAGTAGAACATCATACTCAGTTTTTGTTATTTACTGTAAACTATACTCAACTCAGGTTTTGATGACTAGAAACCACTAAATTACCGTACTGGTGTGTGTCATAATTTACAGTTTCCCTCCGGTTAAAAAAAAGAAGTGATTCATGCGAACCATTGTGCATCAACCAGGTGTTACAGTAATTTACATGGTAAGAATAGATAATTTTCTGAATGATTACATCTAACCTCATCTAACCAATCACCATCGCCCCACGTTACAGTATATGGAAGAATCGAAACAAAAGATCAGACTGTACTCACGATTCTACTGTACTGTCAATAGTGGGACTTACATACAGACAACAAAGGAAACTATACATAGTCTATTTACCTAGCAATGGAAACATACTGTAAAAAAGACAAAGTGGGAAGAACTATACATGTACAACAGAAGGTAAAGGTGAGATTACGTGGCAGTTTTCCTATGCGTCATGTCGGTCCTGTCTGTTGGGCCACAGATTCTCATCCACATCACAACATATATTTTGTCTTGCTATGCACCGTGGAAAGAATCTTCTTGAGTGCCTAATCCAGCCTCTGCATGCATCTGCTGAGATGTCCTCACATGCTGCATCCATGGCAGCCAGCAGTGTCATCCGCGTATGTGGCTGATGATCATAAACTTTCCACCGCCAAGCCGAGAAAAACTCTTCAATTGGGTTCAGGAATGGGGAGTAGGGTGGAAGGAATTCAATCAGCATCCTGCGGTGGTGGACAAACCACTGCCTGATGTTGTCAGAGCGATGGAAACTGACATTATCACAAATTACTACATACTTTGGTACATCATCTCGATTGAGGTCCCTCTCATCTTCAGGAATGACATTTCTATAGAGATTGTCTAAGAATGTAAGGAGATGTTGTGTGTTGTACGGCCCCATAATAGGAATATGAGCTAGCACACCTTGGTCTGACATAGCAGCACACATAGTGATGTTTCCTCCCCGTTGGCCTGGGACATCAACAGTAGCTCTCTGGCCGATTAGATTTCTACCACGCCTTCTGCCTTTGGCCAGGTTGAAGCCAGCCTCATCCAAGTATATGAAGTTGTGAGGTGGTTCTCTTCGTTAACGAAGGTGAAGACTCACCTGAGAGCAATTTCTCAATTCTGGACATATTTCTTAGCAAACATCTACTCACACTTTGTAGAAATCTGTACAGACATACAATTCTGAGAACATGTTCACTCATTTTGATAGTACAGACTTCCAACCTGAAAAAAAGACTAATTGGTTTGGTGGTTGTGACATTTCAGCTGAGAACCAGGACAAGTTATTTTGCACAGCTGGACAAAAGCAACAAGAATTGTCAAAAACAGCTGACAGATGTACAGAACCATTTGCATGTTGTCAAAAAGCAATTGCAATTTGATGAAAACAACAAGAAATTGCTGATATGATGTGAACAACTGACCACAGAATCTGACGGTTGAACGAGTAGTTCTGAAAAATGCAGTTCTGTTGTGAGAAATGAATGAAAGCGATGGAGAAAAACTGTAATACTTCTCTGAAAGTGTTAACTAGGACTTTTCTAATCAACTACTGTTCCGTTGCATAACACAGAGTGTCCCTGATTAGTTGTGACAGAGAACCTGGTGATACTACCAGGCTCCACCAAAACTAACGAGCAAATGTATTTTGAGGACTGTGATTATAAAACCTATGATTTTGTCTTCTCATGGTTTTCTATTAAATTTTGTTTTGGCAGGATGAAGCACTCTTTCGTACCGACTCTCCAATTTCATCTCTTTATCACCAGCACCCAGTGCAAGGCAGCAGGTCTGATGAGCCTCACTGTCTGGGAACTCTTCCCACCCTGTTTACAGTCAGCTGCACAAAGGTTTGCAGTTATTTACACATTATCCATGTCTTCTGTTGCTCTGGGTCGTTGTGCATCAAATCATAATCATTTTCCTCATCATTCACATGGTAAATTATATTTCTGTAGAGTTATATGCTTTTCTTTCTTTTAAAGAATGCAGTAGTGGAAAAGGCCAGATCAATGCCCTGCAGGGCTTTTGACAGAGGGGCAGAATTTAGATAAAGGCCTTAAGAGAGAACATTCCTTCTTCTTCTGTGTACTCTGCTTTCTCTCATTTTGTAGATACAGCCTGTCTCTCACTCTTTCTTTCTGTCTGCCTGTCTCTCCCTCTTGCTGTGGTTCACTTGATTATGGTGCTGGGCTGTAGCTAGAGGGCTTGGCATCTGTCTTATGAATGTTCAACTAAAGTGTCTCCAGAGATTAGCACACCCACTTGTTAGCTCTTTGCGTAGAAGCTGCCATATGGTGCGTGTGTGTGCCTTTCTAAGCAGAAGAGAGAGGGGAGAATAGTATTGAGTAAAGTGTTGCTTTCTTTTTTTGGATTTGGAATTTTACAACAAAAGTTTATTTTATGCTCATTATTGTTACTGGCTATCAAGCATGAGTACACCAGGGCTCATGGCCAAGCTTTCTCTCACACTGCAGTAAGCACATTCTTGTTGACCCCAAATAATTCACTCCTAACACTCGAAACCCAATCTCATGCCCCCTTGCTCAAGAGCCATCCCCTTCTTTTCTCTCTGTGTTTTTTATTTTATCAGCTAGCCACCCCACTCCCCACATCACCACTCCAATAACAAACACAGGAAGCTGCTGTCACTGGATAGAACAGACAGTACATGAGAGAAGAAAAGCACTACAGCGCTCTATGGTCAACCGCTTACAAACAGGCTCTGGCCTCAGCTTGACAGGATGAAAAACATCTGTTGGGAGTGATGGGACGTCGGTTTAACAGTGTAGTCACGTCACATGCAATATGATGAATGGCACTGAAGTGGCAAGACCGTCACAATTGAAAATATCCCATGTCACAGGCTGCGGAGGAGAGCTTTAAGGATTTAAGATCAAAGCTGAAGCATCCATATGTGCAAAACTGCAAAAAGAGTACTGACGCAGTTTGGTTGTCTTTGTGCAAAGTTTCAGATCAGCCTGTAAATGTAGAAACTGGAGTATAAATGTAAATGTGTAGTTTCTTAGACAGCAATGTGCTATTTGAAAAATTACTGTGCAATTACAGAGAATAGAGTCTGCCCCCCATGCACAAGACTGAGAACAGAAATCTAACATGCGATTACACACCCAGGGAGAGAGAATGAAAAGTAGACATACAGTATGTGCATGTATCTGTTTATATTACATATTCAGATCATGCATATACTGCACTATTATTAAACCATTAACTTCTGCTTGTCTCCTAATGACCCAAGTTATTTTCTCTCTCTCTTATTAACTGTGCATCTCTCTCTGCCTCTGTTGCCAGTCCACCTCCTCCCTCTCTCGTTCTCAGTGAGTTCATAACTCTAGCGTCTGGAGGGGACCTTCTGTTTTTCATTTCAAGCTGCAGAAACATTGCTTTCTATGAAACCATATAGCTGGAGAGAGCTCGTCAATACAGCAAGTGCACAGACTATAAATTACATCTTCACACACAGAGCACGACTCAACATTTTATCATTTCAATTATATGCATTAGTCTAAGTGATATACTGCAATGATGTGTGTTGTGTCTTTGCATGGGTGGAGTCATAAATTAAAGACACTGCTCCAGCAGGGAATTGCCAAATTGCTGGCACTTGCATCAGCTCTCATAAAATATTTACATGGGGTTTTTTTTTGTAGCAGGATTTGGTGTGAAGTATCTATTGTCTGTTCATGTTGCTGAGTTTAGGTTTTGGTAACAATACAGGATGACAAAATAAAAGGAAGCAATTTTGTCTGGTTGCTGCCTTTGATAAAATAATAACAGAGTCTGGTCTTTATGTCCTCATCACTATGAGGGTAACTAACACAGTTACTATGGGCAAGACTCTCATTCACATTACACCAACACCAATGCATCTCTGAAGGGGCCAAGATCAGAGATATGTTAAAACAGAATAAATGGGCACTGGCTTTATGCTTTATTGTGCAGGAAGGAGAGAGAAAAGCCAGAAGAGGGGGACAAAGATGGACAGTGAGATTCAGTAGTGCCAAGAGATGCATAGAAAGAGACAGATGGAACACTGAGATCAGGGGAGTTACTCGGTTGGCAGGGCACCAACGCTCCAGTGGCTTTTGTTCCCAAATGGGAAACAAGCTCTGAACGTACTCCAGCTCTGTCTCCCTCCGTTCATGTTTTCTCTTTGTTTTAAATCTTCGTTTCTCTCTGTCTTCTAGCCACATCTTATTAGATTCAACTAGACATGAACTTCCACTCATCTCAGCTTTCACTGACCAGTTTAGAAAAGAACAATTGCTGTATTGTGCTTTAAAAGTCAGCATGTTGTTTGCCACTCAGCTGCACACTAACAAAATGTGTTCCTCACCCCTTTCCCCCAACTCCCCTATTGCTAATCCAAATAATGGGCTGCCCCACTCTTAAAATCAAAGCTCTGTTTGACTAAGCAAACTCCACAATAAAGCTGCAGACCCTGCCTGATTTTAGGATGATTATAATGATACACAAATGAAATGAGACATTAAAGGAAAAGAAGGATACAGAAAAACCCCAGAAAGAACTGGACAGCTGCACATGTTTATTTTGATTTTGTATCTGTCCATGTATATTTATGCATCCTGTTGGTCATAAGTGTTCACTTGTTGTGGATAGAGAACTGGTCCCCGGGCATCAGTGACACAGGAAAAGGCATTTGGGGGAATCTTCTCAATTTCTAGCTGATTATTTTCGAGGTGGACCGAGGCCAAAGTGGAGCCAGAGTTATGTGGGTGGCACACTGCCCACTGCCTCACCAGTCTGAAACCACAACATACAAACATTTAAATATACATACTGCACATTAAATTTGGCATTTCAGTGGGGACCAGGAGTACTTGAGAAAATAAAATTTACAATTTTACACACTGCAATTTTTTTAAATCCACATATTCAATCAGCTGAGACCTGAACATTACTGTGGTAATTGAAAAGCTAAGAAAAGCAGTTTTAAAATGATTTTTTGTCTTTCAAAAAGGGATGAGACAAAGCAAGTGTACCACTGTTCATGGGGTCTTTGACTGATATTGTGGAAAGTGCAATACTACCTGATCTGGTTGTTGTCCAGTCTCAACACCTGTAGGTTCTTAAACTGTCGAACACAGTGAGGGACCTCCCCCAGATGATTGTTGTCCAATAGGAGCTCCCGCAGTGAGCGGTACATTCCAACAAGAGAGACTCTTTCTATACCCTTATTACTCAAGGCATTGTAGGATAGTCGGAGTGACTGTAGACCAGGACGCAAGTGACGGAACGTAAAGGCCGGTATGTCACTGATGTCATTATGCTGGAGGGTCAGGTTACGGAGAGAGCGAGGTAGATACATTGGGACAGAAGTGAACTGGTTGTAGGACAGATCCAAGATTTCCAGGGACCTGAGGAGGAGAAAAGTTATGAATCTCAGTCAGATATTGTATTTACAAGAAGACCTTGAACTGAATATACCATTTTTAGATATTTTTAGTCAAGCCGGCAACTTTGATTCCAAGGCTTTTCACTGCTGACCTCATCTTTTATAATTACTGGACTCCTGCATAGCACTGTTGACATACAGGGAGTCAGAAGTGCACAGCGGGAGGGTAGGCTGTGGGGAATCCAGAGGATCAGCAGGAGAGAACATTAATGGGGCATAGAGCAAGGGGGAGGGGGGTAATGGCAGTTTAAGGGGCAATTTGTGGAAGAGTAGCTGATATGGCTATGAAAAGTTTAGTTTGCAGGAAAGAGAATGAACAGCCATAGAGGGAGCACCAGATTTCAGGGGTCTGAGATGATGTAGGGGTTTAGTATTTTTTTGGAAGAGCATACACAGCTGTTGTGAGTTTACAGAACAGCTCACAGCAAGAGAGGAACCTCATTTCCTGTTCTTCCAACCAACCCATTCATAAACCGCACTGAACAGACATGGGCTCAGAACACCCTCAGGTGGCCGGCCACTGCACAGTGAAAGGAAACAGGACAATGGAACCCATTAAAAGAAAAAGAACGGTAGGTTCTGTACTGGCATCCTTCTGACTGAAGTTCATTGTGTCAGCATTTCTGCTACTTAGAATGGTGACTTAGAGCAAGACCTCATTAACTCTCCTATGTACGAGTAGTGTATGAGCGGTGTGACATAGACAATGTATGACAATGACAAGGAGCTAAAATCTCTGAATCAATCAAAAATCTTTCTGATAATTTGGATCATTTGTCAGCATCACAGGAAAGATCATGGCTAATGATAGGCTTTCCTCCCCCAGTTTGGTCAAACAGGGTTCACTGCACCCTTTGGGAAAACTAAGGTCGGTTACATGCTTTTCTGCTTGACAGAGGTGAAATAAACATTGCATTAACGCAGCCATAAATATTTTAATGAAAGTTAATGACAGGTTATCTCATCACAGGAACCAGCACTCACTGAGTGCACAGCAATCTTTTAATTTGACCTAAAAATACTGTGACAGTTATGGATTGCTTTGACTATTCTGCTTGGAATTAAACTCTAAAACATATTGCTCCATCCGTTCTTCTCCGTACCAGTTCAGACCAGTTGTGTGTTGCTGATTTTCATGCTAAATCTTTGCCAGAAGGCTCAGCAGAAGTCTACTGCTGCTTAGAGCTCCACATGGTATTAATGAGCAGAGGGACACACAGTCTTCTCTTCTCAGAGGCCTCTACCCTCTGTACTCCTACTCACTGACACCTACACACATACATACACTCATGTACTGGCAATATGAAGTGACGACGCTAACACGTACACATAGGAATTAACATGCTGACAGACAGAGATGTGGAAAATAACACGTACATACAAACACTAACGTGAATTTGAAAATGCTAATATACATATATTGAAACAAATGGGTACAAGCATGCTGCTGCAAGATTAATTTACTTAATTTTATAAAGAGGCATGCAGTAAATAAAGCCAAAGGTTGCTGTGTGAATGGATGTGTCTGTTTTCTGTGTGTGCAAAGCAAGAGAATAGGAGTAATCAAGCTGATGATCTACTCATCCTCAGGGTGTTGGGTTCTACCTGGAATGAGCACAGAAAGGAGTTTGTCTAATCAGTATAGTTAATGCAGCCAGGCAGAGCAATAAGAATAAGAAATAGTATGATGGATGGATGATGACAGAGCATGGCTTCAGCTACTGTGTATCATGTCATTTTGGATGACATTCTGTTTACACTGAATTTATTAACAGACCAATATCTGGGAGTACTGTAGGCCATTTGTCACATCTGTTAAATACAGACTGAGGCACATTTGGATTCATTTAAACATAACTAAATATTTGTAGCAGCAATAATTAGTGTATAGTGTTCATCCAGTGTGAGTATATAGTGGTGTGAGTGATGTAACCTTTAAATGTGAATCAAAGATCACTTAAATTAAAGTCAATGGTTTTCACATGACATTTTTGTGATGCTTTAACATAACTGGTGTGGTTTTGCCTGGTGGTGTGTGCACGTATGCTTGGTCTCTCTTTTATGTAAGCATATTATGAAACCAATTTGTGCCGGTCCAATGATAAAAGAGTTTTCGTTAATAGTCCTACCAGGCTCAGACATGTCATAACACAACACACACGTCTGGTGTGATGATTACTGAAACTGCACCTCCATAACCTCCACAGAGTCAGTCTAAGCTCACAGAGATAATAAATCTGAACAACTAATTAAAACCAAATGGACAAAAACAAACAAACAAAAAAAACATCCTTCCTTAAACAAAATAACAATACACAGCTCTTAATTAATACCACCAGTACGATTCAGTGAAGTATTTTAAATTGACAACACATTTAAAAGGTTGTTATGTTACGTCACTGTAGCCTATGAATTTTCCACCAGAGATCAATAAAGTCTTATGATTATACTGTGTTTTATGAATCTGACTCTAAAAAATAACTAGTAACTAAAGCAATAAAATAAATGTAGTGGAGTAAAAAGTAAAATAATTGCCTCTAACATGTAGTGAAGTAAAAATACGAAGTAGCATACTTAAGTACAGTACTTGAGTAGATGTACTTAGTTACTTTCTACCACTGCTAAAATGTATGTACAGTACTAAAGAAAATATCCTCAGTTACATTTCACCACAACAGATGTAAAGCATGTGCAATATGTCCACACACTGGCAGCAAATGTAAATAAAACCAGAGGAAGACAAACTAAAGACAGATCTGGGATAAGTTAGAGTTACAGGCTGGGAAAAACTAACCTAAATATCCACATGTTGGGTTGCAGCACTTACACTGACCAGCATTAACAAGGTATATGATGAGGTGATAAGCTGACAATTGGCCTGCTCTCAAAGCTCCAGTCCTCATTTCTTTGTAATCTCCAAGATTTCCACTTGCACATCCAGTTCCTAAAGCCCAGCATGACATGGAACAGAGGCACTGCAGTTTGTTTTATCAATAGACTATTCACTAATGACCTTTGCCCTTTAAGGTATCATCTCCTGCTGCATTAGCTGAGTTCAGGTCATGCTGAATTTGAAAGCATTGCTGCTTTCCCCAGTTTTAGGCCTCAGATATACTTGAGTCAGAAGTCAAGTGAGGCCTTGGAGTACAGACTGGTTGAAGTGTCTCTACTTAATTTCCACAACAATTTTTGTGTTTTTCATCTGTGTGACATTATAAGAGCTCATAATTTCTACAGCTAAATTTCTCCTGAAAGCATCTCAAGTGTATATTTCTGCACAATTTCCTCTTCTGTATACCCATTCAGTCATAAGAGTACAATCCAAAGTCTCTCTACTTGCACCTTCCAGTCTTTCTTCTAACTTTTTCTTTTCCTCGGTCTTCTGTATAGCTCCCATTGTGGTTCAGAAGAATCCCAGAGAGCAAAGAAAAACATCTGGAATTCACTATATTTAAACAACACACACAACACCCAGACACATACACAAACATCTAGACTTACACAAAAACACACCATTGCCCTCAAGCTCTTCTTCACACACCTGCTTATTTATGTACATAAGGACATCTGTGCATATGTGTGTGTGTGTGTGTGTGTGTGTAAGCTAGAGAGAGAGAGCATAGAGAAGAAAAGAGAAGAAGAATGTCTGCATTTGTGGAACTCAGTCAGAACATCAGCCAAAGATATTCATAGTGATGGCACTCATGCTAAAGGAGCTAAAATTACTCATCTGGATCGTGTATGTTTGTGATGTAAAAGTTTGTGTGTGATTGTTAGCATCAGCTTCAGATATTAAAACAGGTGTTAGGAATAGCAATCTGATCTGTCAGATTATCTATTATCTGTTGATGGATACTGATAACTACTTCAATGTACAAAAATAAGCATTTCAGATTCCCAGACAACTCCAGTCAGCCCCCCTGTGGCTGCTATTGGAACATGCAGATAATTATTTTTAAAAACTGAATGGCTCAGGATGGATTGATGGACATACTTGAGAGGGGTCCAGGTGTGGCCAGCCATGACTTGCTCATGCAGCAGATTATGACTCAGGTTCAGAACTCTCAAATGGACACAGCCTCTCAGTGTCTCTTCGTGCACCTCCCCAACCAGATTTTCATTCATTTCTAGCTTCTATATGAAAAAAGACACAGATAGACAGGGATTTCTGATTTGGGGCATCAAGGTAGAGTAGTTATTTTCCTGTTCTTTTCATGTAAATGTCTGGCTTGCTAAAGTGACCCTGAGTACAGTTCTGAATCCCAGCAGGCTCCTAACACTTAAAGGAGAATTTTTCTGACAAGATTCAGTGATCGATATCAGTGCACCTGTAGGGAGGGAGGGAGGCCCAGAGGGAGGGAACGGAAGTGATTCTTGTCCAGCTGGAGACCTGTAAGTTTCTGTAGAGGTCTGAAAGCCAGTGGTGACACACTGCCCTCATGAAGAGTATTCTCCTCCAGCTCCAGATTCAACAGGTTGCTCAGACCTAGAACAGAAGAATAAATATTATCATAACTCTCATGTATGTTTCTCTTTAATGTACACAGACAGGGCACCTACCTTTAAAACTGTGAGGGCTGATTGTACTAAGTTTGTTCCTGTTAATCTTGAGCTCCTCCAGAGATGGTGGCAGCATAGGGATCCTGGTTAGCTGGTTGCCATCTAGGTTCAGCTTCTTCAGAAAGGTCAAGTTCTATATGACACGCAGCCAGAAGAGGGCAACAAGGCCAGAATGATCAAACAGAAAGAATGGATACTTGTCTCAAAATCCATAATTTCCTTTCCCGACTTCCCAAGCAGGACACAATCACAGAATCCACAGAAATACACCAAATGGGAGAATGTCTAATCTGTGCATCATTTCCATGTTGTCTCACATGCTGTATTTTTAGTAAAGCCACTTTCTGTGGGTCTTCAATGAAAGCTGCTGTGGTTGATGTGTGTCCAGTGAAAGCAGTGAAATGCATCCTTTGCAGTATCCCTCTAGCCTGGCCATCACTCCTCTGTCATTACTGGGATGTGAGCAGAAACTGAAGGAAAAAAATATCCTCCAAAAATAATTTTCTTTTATTCTCCACACCATTGGCTGCAGCAGGTTTGCCCAACCAATACTGTGATAGTATGTGGACAGTGGTGTGTGATGATTGGTCAGACTGTGGTAGGCTGCCTCTGTGTGGTCAGGATCTGTGTTTGGCCCATGGTCATTTAGAGGTTAGACCAGAGGTTATTCTTAGAAAAGATTAGTTAATGCAATTTTCAGTGCTCTTTTATTACTGTAATGATACAGGATCCAGTCTACTTTTTATTGTAATTAGATGCAAAGTTATTTATAAAACCGACTTGTAGATCACAAGCTCAGTTATTCACATTTTGCAGGCTGCATATTCTCCATAAGAGACAGCACTTTGTGACAGTATCAACTGACCAGATGCAGTTTAGACCTGCAGAAGCAGAAATGCCAGTGTTGCCTTATAGTCACAAAGAAAACCAGAGCTGTTACAATTTTACATTTGCACCATCTTTGTTGAGGTTTTACACTTAACAGCTATAATTACTGAATGTTATAGTGGATTTTTTAACACCTCAAACTAATGCTCAAAATAGAAATACAAGCTGAAGAGTCTGAAACATCATTTTTTTTTAGCTATAAGTGTTTGTGGAATAATTCATCATTTATTTCAGTTTCCTTCCAATTATGTTGCACCAAAAAAAAAAACAAAACCCAGAACTTAGCCAATCTTAAGTGCAATTTTTTCCCTTTGGGCTTTGCAAGCTCTTGCAGTACTGAGGACAAATGCATGAGATAACACTGCATTTTACTAGTATAAAAAGGAAAACAAAAAACCTATGCACACATACAGACAAGAAATAAAAAGTTAGTAAAACTTATTGCCTGCAGGGGTAGAGTGGGTTGGACTGGAACACCAGGTCTGAGACTGCTAGCAATTTAATGGCACTGCTGACAGATGATATTGGATGTGACTGGTCTTGGGTGCGCTGCATCAGTAACACTTCACATCATGACACCACATCTGAATTTGTATCACATGACTGTGACACTACAGTGTTTTAAAGGAAGAACATGTATCCAAAATTAAACTTACATGTAGTGGATAATTGTACATTCAAGCACGATTTACTGTAATGTACACATAAATTAAATTTAAGGCGATTTACTGTAATGTACACATAAATTATGTGTTGTATTGTGATGTATTTGCAGTGTGTACTAAACTAACAATGCCAGTGTACACATCCATTTTGGATAGTGGCAGGATAAAGTTGAAATATGCACACAGAGCAGTGTTACTCACAGACAGAGGGTTCTGGTTGAACGACTCGTCGTCCAGTTTGTTGTCGCTCAGGTCTAGTGTGTCAAGGTTCATCAGGCCAGAGAAATCTTGTGGAGCCATGGCTCTGATGTTATTCTCTTTAAAGGTAAATCACATAGTATGATAATATATAAAAGTATATAATGTAAAACCTTGTGACGTGTGATAAGGGTCTTCACTTGACTCAAAAGGGAGGTCATGTCATGTTGACATATCTTTACTGCTACTTTTGTTCTGACATTCGTATACAGTAAATAATATAATCAGTCAGTGAACTTTGTTGGAAGCAAACAACACTTCACTTAATTCACTATCACTAAATAAAACTAATTATAAATAGGCCTAGATACGCTGTATATCAATGTAAATGTACGTCTATAAAATATGGTTAGTGTCATCAAAGTGGAAATCACGGCTACTGGCAATCTTAAAAAATAAGTCCACTTCTATTCTGTGCTATCCCACTAAACACAAGCATGTTCATTTTCCATGATAGATCTACTACTCCAGCACAGACACACACACACACCTGCCATGTCCAGTTTTGTGGCCTCCAGGTTGTTGATGATTGGCAAGTGAGTCATGCCAAGGCCCCTGCAGCTGATTTCTCTGCCAACGGTCTGACACTCGCTGAGAGGAGCCTCTGTAATGTTGTCTGTTTCCGTTTGGTTGCTGGAAGGCTGAGTCGCCTCTTCCTTTTCTTCTTTCTCCTCTTGTTGTTGTTGTTCTTCCTCTTCCTCCTCTTCTTCAGGTCTTTCTTCCACTTGTTGCTGTTGTTCTTTCCCCTCCTCCTCTTCTTCTGCTCCTTTCTCTTCTTGTTGCTGTTGTTCTTCCTCCTCTTCTTCTGCTTCTTTCTCCTCTTGTTGTTGTTCTTCTTCTTCCTCCTCCTCCTCTTCTTCTTCTTCTTCTTCCTGATGCAGAAATAAAAAAAAATTGGAAAGGAAATTACTTCATCAACTGTGTGGTGCTAAGAATTCAATCAGAACTATGGCTTAATTTGCACAAAAGCCTAACCTCCTCCTCTTCATCGTCATCGTCGTCATCGTCGTCATCATCATCATCATCATCCTCTTCTTCTTCTTCCTCCTCCTGCGCTTTAACTTGATCCATCAGCCTCCTCTTTTCAGCATGAAGTTCCTTGAGGACAGTCATGAGAGCGCTGGTCTCCCCTTTTCCACGCTTCCTCCAGCCCATTAGTGGTCGCCCCAAGCCAGCCTACAACAAGCAGCAAGACTGGCATCATAAACCAATTTTTATATATAAAAATACACAAAATCTTAAACCAAATAGGTGAAAAGATTTAAAAAAAACATGGCTTTCTTAATTTCTCAGCAGATTTCAGTGTCGAGTCATACTATTCTATATGCAGTGGCCTCCACTGTCGCCGCGTGTTTCCTTTTCCCCCAGGCTCCTCTCCTTTTTCTACCAGCCTCCAGCTTTCTGACATCAACTCTGTGCTGATTCTCCTCTGCCTCTATTTGGAGACGCTCATCCTCGCTCTCTTTTTCACCTATATGACACCAAGCAAAACAAACATAAATCAACAAAACAATGTCTTTAAAACTCTGATGTACAAGTAAAAAAAAAAACTAATTCAGTTATTAAAACATTTACTGGTCGAGAGGGTGCAGACAAAAAAGAACAAAGCTTACCAGCAGGGAAGGCTGCACTTGAAATGTGTGTATCCTGTAAGGTCATTTCATTTCCTGGTGGCTGAATGGTTGCTGTTTGCAATTCAGGTGTCTCAGAAGGAGCTTCAGAGTGTGCATCCATGTCATGCCAAGAACTTAGGGTTTGTCCTAATAAAGCTGTGGCACTCAGACAAATGATAATGCTCCACATCCTTGGTGCCTGCAGTGTTGGAAGTTTACTCAATTCAAACTATTTCAGAAAGGGAGGTCCAAAGCTTTTACTACAGATCTTCAGGGATGATTGGAGGCTGAAGCAAATCCTTAAGTGTAGACAGTCATGCAAAAGGGAAAAACCTTTGTCAGAAAGACAGCGATTCAGCCTAAAGCATTACTAAGATGTCTTGCACATGCCCAAAACCCAGAGTGAATGGTCAAATGAAAAAAGAGTTAGAGGACAGAAAGGAATCCCTAGGAGGTGGAGACATCAAGAAAATAAACTCTCACTGTTAATGAAGGCTCTTGTTCATCGTACCATGAAATCCACAGACTCACCCTGCCCCTCCTTGTCTCCGCTCTCTTTCACAACTGCCTGCTAACACTAGGTGGACAGACAAATTTGTGGAAATAAGTAGGCAGGGAGCAACAGATTGTAACTGAACACAATGACAGATTCTAGTTTATCATGTGATTTGATACACCAATTTTTGATTGCCTGTTAGTTTTGCTTTTCACTAGGTAGTCTCACAGTCTTGGACATTTCCAACACGATACTGGGTTGGTAGACAGTTGAGGTCAGAGTCAGCCTTGTTTGGCAAAGCTCTACTAGCATCTGTGTGTGAAAACAAACATGACCTCTGAGAAATGAACAATGATCTGTTTTTACATTCTGTACATACAAACTATCATGTACTCTGGAACACACGTATCCTCACACAACACCAAGCCTGGCAGATTCCGCTGGCAGAGCGCTGAATTGGGATTTTCACTGTGGGTTGAAACCTGCTGCCAGCCTCTATTTGCTCAGTAACCACACACACAAAATGTGTCAGAATGTGTGTGGATGATGTTGAGCCACAGTAAACTGCTTCTATGAAAGAAGAGTTCATTTTTCCAGTTTCAGTAATAACCATTTGAAAAGGATGGCAAAATGATGCATCAATTCTTGGCCATAATAGGGTTCAGTGTTTCTGTAGCTCAGTTGAGATGGAGCAAACAGCAGAAGACAGACATATTCCAAACAGCACACTGGACAAGTTAACACTCAACACTGAAAAACTCAGGTTCAGGTGTGCTCCTCCAAGGTAAACAGTGATGGGTCCAAAGCATATTCATTAAATTCTTGACAGGAACATACAGCAGCCTACTTACCACGTTCAACCTCTTAACCTCAGTCTGACAACACCCTGGGCTAATTTCAACTGTGGAGAACAGCTCTGATGTCTAGGGTATTCAACATAAATACTTAACCTGCTTCTCTGGGTACATTTGGTGGATTAAAACACAATGCACTTTTTACCATCACTACAGCGAACCATTTTCTCTACAACCTATACTTAACCTGCTTCTCTGGGTACATTCAGTGGATTAAACCACAATGCACTTTTTACCATCACTACTGCGAACCATTCTCTCTACAACCCAAGTATAGAAATACATTGTAATCTCACCAAGAATAAATATGACTTAGACAATCTGATCACTGCCAACTTTAAACAGTAAGAGACACATGTGGCCAACTTTCAGTGAAAAGTAACCCAGACTAAACATCTACAGCCACACTCTCTCTCAAGCTGTACTTGGTAATGGGGCTTTGGCTTTAAAACATCTGGCTGCCAACACACTGATGCAAAATGGATCGTGACCGACTAAGCCCATTTAGTAATTAGCACTAACCCATTAAGTACAGCCAAGGACGGAAGCATCCTGACAGTTATTTGAATTTCATAAACAAAAATGGGACCAAGTTAAATGTTACATTAGAGGAAACAAAGCAATTGCATTCATTATGGAGATACAAGTCAGGAAAATTATGTAGAAATCTGTACAATAGTGACATTCTTTCTAGGGTGACCATGAAAGTCAAGGAATTGTGTCAGCATACAGTCATCCTCAGCTTACCATTGCATTTCACTGAATGCTTGAAATATTTCAGATGTGGACATGAGTGGTGGAACTGACACTGCCATCCATAAAGCTAGAGCTAGCATGATTACATATAAAAGAAACCACCCCAGACATTCACGCAATTATTTTTAATTTAGCATATTACAGCAATGAAAGTACAAGATACTTTGTCAGGAGTTGAGAGAAGTGCTCAAACAGTTCATAACTGGCTAAACATTTCACACTCGGCTACAGATTAAGCGTTAAAGACCAACTGAAACTAGCAAACTGTGCTTCATAGGAAAGACATGAATGCCAGCCAAAGAGGAGACATGGTTGTCAGGAATGTGACAATGAGGGCTGGAAGGCAACAGAAGTCAGTGGATAACAACATGTACAGGCTGTTTTACGTGACTAGCACTACATTTATAGTATGGGCTGATCTGAGCAACTTGCAAGACACCATCTGAAAATGGCATACAAGGAATGTCATCCCAATAATAACAAAACCCATCTGGGAAGAAGTTACTCAAAGCCATAAACACAAAAAGCCTGGACAACAGTGCACTACCCTCCCGACTTTACTCTGATTAGTAGGGTCAGCATGCTGCACTGAAGTCAAAGCCACAGGTGGCCCTTGAGCACAGAAGTTAATAGCAATTCATGCCAGGTAGATGCAAGTTGGGCAAGAAGCTGGTTGTGACTGAACAGAGCAACAAGAGTAAGATCAGATGCAGTTCTTAGTTTGCAAAGGTCTGACGGACAGCTTTGGCGATGTGCTTGGCGCTGATGCCAAAGCGGTCAAGCAACTCTTGGGGCTTTCCGCTGCGGGGAACACCAGATACTGCTAGCCGGGTCACAACAATACCAGGCTCACTGCCCACTGCTGATAGCACTGCTTCACCAAGACCACCTGAACAGGGGAGACAGATAAACCAAAACTACATCAGTACATAATGCTGGTGATTTTTAAATTGGCACATTCACAAAGCAAAACCAATCCAGATGACATGCTGTCTAGTTGCACCCCAGCAGACCGTGAAAGATATCAGCACAAGACACCAGGTAAAATCTCCATCTAGTAACCATTAACTGATCATGGCCCCTGATGTATTCTTTAAGAACAGACACCTCAAAAGGCACATGACAGAAAGCTGCAGTAAGGTATTCAAGCACAAAAACACAGCAACTACCCACCCTCCTTATAGTGGTCCTCTACAGTGATGATTTGTCCTCCTGTGGCTTTGGCACTGGCCAGAATGGTAGTGGCATCCAGGGGCTTGATGGTGAACGGGTCAATCACACGGATGTGTATCCCTATTGAAATACATTATGAAACCTTTAATGGACCATTTTTGAAATCAGATCAATTCCTACATACATCCACTAGGAGGCTGCATTGGTTTACCTTCACTGGCCAACATATCGGCAGCAGCAAGGGCCTCATGCAGAGTAATACCAGCTCCAATCACAGTCACCTTATCACTGTCAGACTGGCGCACCACCTAATCACACAAGAACATTTCCATGTCAGTTTTTGTGGCATCCATTCCCTTTCTGCTGCCAATATACAAGTTGTCTCACAAGGAGTAGTGTGTAAAAAAAAAAAAAAGGATCATTACTTTGGCTATGCCCACTTCAAATTTCTCATCTGGCGAGTAGATGACTGCAGTGTCTGGTCGACTGGTACGGATGAAACAAATACCCTGAGAATAGAGTGGCGTGTTAGAACATGAACATTATTACTCCCATGTCGTAATGAAGAACTTGCTGGGCAAGTTGTACCACAAGGTGGCCTACCAACCTTTGTGTTGGCTGCCATCTCAACAGCCCTTTCTGTTGACACACCATCACTAGGGTAGAACACAGTACACGTTGGGATTGCACGGAACATGGCCAAATCTTCAAGGGCCATCTGGGAGGGACCATCCTCACCTGAAGGCAGAGTAAGATTTGTCAGCAAGGTATACACTGGGTATGTTCCATTTGCCATGCTGGCTTGCAAAGTAGGGTCAAGAAAACTTGTTTAAATGAGTGCAGGCAGCACACGACAGTGATACGATGCCAATCTTCAATTGGCCAATAATGGTAATCTCAGAAAATACTTTCATATTGAGCAATACGATATTTCTGCTTTTGAGCACAAAGTGAACAACACTGATTACTGCTCCAAAGAGCCCAGGCCACCATCTTAATATAAAGTGTAATTTTACAAGTCTAGATTTTATTCAGTCATGATTTTACACAGGCCAGATCAAGGAATTAATTCAAGCTCAGCATGATACATATGTCCAATCTGCAGAGTTTTTGATTCATGATCAGGAGCTGCAGGCTACTGGGAATATATGGTACCCACATTTTCTGACAACAGGTTGCTGTTCACCATTCTATCAGACTCCATGCATCGTTTTATTGATGTGCCGCAATTTGCTGTTGCTTCAGTTTGGCAGTTGAGCTTTTTCATGTGCTAGCGACAATACAGTGTACAGCTTACCAATTGAGACGCCGCAGTGGGACCCCACCAGGTTGACATTTGACTGAGAGATAGCTCCCATACGGATCTGATCATAGGCTCTAGAAAAGAAGGCTGCAAATGTGCTGGCAAATGCAACTGTGCGGTCACGGGTGGCACAGCCCATGGCCACTCCTACCTACAGCAGCAAAGACATCAGTAATACAGGTTAGTCTGAATGACAGTGGCTGTGATTATGCAAAATATGGAGGCTCATGTAAACTGGTCACAAGTGACAGACTGGGATCATCAGGCTAGAGAGTGAACCAACGGCTACTCCAATTCAGAGCAGAGTGAGCCAAGTCTGTGTTTTCTGTCATGAGGCTCGACAAATCAGTTGCTCAGTCAACTTGAACCAGCTGTTGCTGAAAATCATGCAGATTTGCAAGAACCATTACCAACAAACAGGTTTTCAAAAAATAAAGAGGTTTAATGGAAAAAAAAAAAAAAAAAAAACCACCACCAAAAACAAAACGGTCAGTCACCGCAAGGTGCAGCAACAGCATCATGAGTATAGAGAACACCCCTGAGGAGTGAGATGTTACATACCATATTCTGCTCAGCAATGAAACACTCAATGTAGCGATCAGGGAAGGCCTTCTTGAAGGTCTCTGAGAAGGTGGAGTTTTTGGTGTCTCCATCAAGGGTCACCACTCTCTGGCTTGCCTGGCCTAGTTTGGTCACAGCCACACCGTATGCTCGCCTTGTTGCAATCTGACAGGGCAGAAAGGATATAGGTGTAAGCAGACAGATTAACAAGGTAATCAATACAATACTCAACATGTGGGTTATCTCAGGTGCTGTTATTAGTATTAGGTAAGGCCTCCACCCACTAGCATTAGTGAACCTTAACCCACCAATAAAGGGCTTATAGTAATGTACCATTACTATAAAATGTTTCAGCTGTTCCTGAATCTGTATTCATAACAAGTGACAACATACCTTTTCTCCCTTCTTGTATGCTGGGGGTGAAGGCAGGGAGATGGTGCTAAGGTCTGCAGGTGCCGTGTCATCACTGGGCAGTTGAGGGCACAGAACCTTGTTGGGGACCTGGATCTGAGACTGAAGATCCTTCAGGAGGTCATCCACTAGGTCCTGAGGGATGGGCTTGCCATGCCAGTTTTCAAGATCCTCAATATCTATGGCCAAAAGTTGACACGGTCAAACAAATTTGGACAACACAAAAAAGAAAAAAGCGCAAGTAGTATTCATTATGTGAAAGCCTCACTTTTGAGTCCTTTGCCCTTGAATGTCTTGGCGACAATGCAAGTCGGTTTGCCCTTGAACTGCTGAGCCTGCCAGAAAGCTTTGCACAGCTCTTCCACATCATGTCCATCCACAACATATGTGTTCCACCTACACAAAAACCATGGCTTGAATTTAAGAGCACACCATACAATATTAACCCAAAACAATGCATCAACTAGTCATGTTCAAGACAATTTCAACCCAAGACAAGGAAGTTACACAGTAATGCAGATTAAACGTATACCAACAGCTTCTGAAATTGTGTATACCAAGGTCCCAATTAAACTAAACAAATGAATCAGGTTTACATTTGACAGTGCATTTACAGACATTACCATAAATTCGATGAAAGGAAGCACGAGTTAGTACTGACCCGAAAGCTTCACAGCGTTTGCGGTAGGTCTCCATGTCGTGCTGCAGGGGCGCAGGCTCACTCTGACCAAGCCGATTGACATCTAGAATAGCCACCAGGTTGTCCAGCTTGTAGTAGGAGGCAAAGGCCATGGCCTCCCACACAGAGCCCTCTGAACACTCTCCATCACCAAGCAGGCAGTACACACGGTAACTACATTGTACAAAGGCTAATATTAGTGTTCTCCAAACAACCAGCAACAATTTTCATTTATGCTAATTTAGCCACAAAAAAAAAAAATGCATCTGGATGCCTCCCAAAATCCAGACATCTCCACCTATACTGTGGAACAAACCTCTGAATTACAAAATCCATCATTTGTCCATTTTATGGATAAATGATGATTCCTCACATCATTTATTCATTTTATGGATAAATGATGTGAGGCTCGACAGGTATAAATCCAAAAAGGTACAATTCCTGTTGGCAATGGATAGGAGCAACTACCCTAGACTGTCAGTCTAATATTTCTGGCATTGGAATACAACTGTTGCGTGACGGATACCTTTTGGCACTGGTGCATGCTCCTGCCAGGGAGTGATTTGACAGTTTCAACTACAGATTTATCTGGCTAGCAGATTAGGGTGCATTAGAAACCATTTCACCATGTTAGGGCATTACACTCTAGTTTAAACAACACTCAGTCAACACAGTATGACATTTCACCTCCACAGAAACGGGCCACTCAACAGGATAGGTTCACATTATTTCAACCGCCCATGCCCGTATCGATATTGAAAGATCGTCTGCTCCAACGGTTTATCCTGTCAACACTGACCAAGAGATTCCTTCTCACAGCAATCAAACACATTCTAATCTTCAGCTGAAACTACTGTGAGACTTTAGGAGTCCCAAGTTGCACAATTCAAGAGCAAGCCTGTCTTCTTGAATACACTTACTGTAGGTTTTGTTACATACTAACCTGGATTTGTCAAAATGTTTGCCGGTGTAGGCCATCCCACAGGCTGCCCCAAGACCCTGTCCCAGAGATCCTGTTGCCATATCAACAAAATCCAGTTTCTGGTGAATAGAAGAGGTTAAGTTATACAAGACAGAGTGATGGGCTTATATATTTAAGTTCTCAAAGGAAAGATGAAACTACAAAATGTTCAGGATTCTTCACTTACTGGTGTGGGGTGCCCCTCCAGGTCACTGTCAATCTTGCGTAGGTTGACCAGATCAGATTCCTTCACAAAACCTGCCTCTGCCCAGACAGCATACAGGATAGGTGCAGCATGACCCTGAGATGAGGGAGAGGAAACTTTAAGACACTGCAGTCTTGCCAAATGTCAAGGGCACTGATCAAATTAAGAATACCAAACTCACACACACACCAAAAAAAAAAAAAAAAAAAGTACGCTCACCTTGGATAGTACAAAGCGATCATTGCACTGGTTGCGAGGATCATCTGCTTTATAGCGCATTGTGTGGAAGAAGAGCACAGACATGACCTCTGCCGCACTGCAGCATGATGTGGGGTGCCTGAAGACAAAGGACAGCCAGTAAAAATGCCATCAAGGTAAAAAAAATTAAATAAAACTCAAATCCACTCCATGCACATACATGCGCTTCATCATTCCAAACGCTTTTGCTCGAGCTGGGTACTTAAGTCTGACAATAGGACACTTCTGAACACCTGTCAGTCATTCCAGTAAAGCAGCACAGTCTGATAAACTTCAAAACACTACTGCATTAGAAGAGACCCTCCTTTTAGGATTGCCACTTATGTGAGTAGATTGATATTTATACCACAATTCACACCTTGGTTAAGTTGCCACACTCCAAACAAACTACATAAGAATTTGTGAAACTGTTAGTTGCTGCACAGTGGTCCAAGTATTGAAACATATCCACATTACCCAACAGCATCTCAGCTTCCCTATCTGGGTTAAGGTACAAGCAGTATTATTTCAACCATGCAGGAAACTCACCAGTGGTGGAAACCAAGCACAGTACTTCAGTAAATCTACTCAATGACAATGAGGTATTCTTACTCATTTTAATTTCTGCTACTTCATAGTTTGAACTACATTTTAGAAGCAAATGGTACTTTTTACTCCACTACATTTATTTTAACTTCAATTACTAGTTATCATTTCAGAACCAAATTTTATACACAAGAGTATAATAAAACATCACTGATCTGTGGTTGAAAACTCAAGCTAGCCAGCAGTGACTCAGATTAAATGCATATAAGCTAGTTAAAACTAGCTCCCCATTTACCAGCAGCAACCTTAAATGTTATGTACACAATAATGCATCAATACAATAATACGATATACAGGAATGGGAAATGAGCCATTTTGCATACAGAGCACTTTTAGTATTTTGCTTTGATGCCATAATACTTTAGGACTTAAAGTTCCTGCCTTCAGTGTGTTAACAGTATTTGTACACTATGGTATTGCTACTTTTACTTAAGAAAAAGATCTGAGTACTTATTCCACCACTGGAATCTGCTTATTCAAACATGTATCATGGTGGCTGTTAAATTTTAAGACCACAACCCCGGTGCTCCATTTACCCCTTGTCCTTTGTTGACAGACAACCTGTAGAGAAATAAAAGCCATAACAAAAGCAGCATTTGAGTCACAATGAGGAACAATGTGCCGAGTGTGGGATGTTAAAACTCAAAGGCATCCTCTGTTAGAGACCATCCCATCAAAATGTGTAGAAGTCCAGACAGTCAGTTGTGTGACAAGAACAGGTCCAGACTTTATATTGATGCAGTTATCCTAAGACAAAGTTATACAATACCAGATTTCTTGGAGGACAAAATGAACAATATATTCATAACCATGTGGACATGTTGATTGACTGTTACAACACACAGGTTAACTTGGGTTGTCATCCTTAACTGCATGTCCTTCATAGTATTCTGGTTCAGATTCTCAGTCTAGGGAAAAAAAAAAAAAAAGATGCAAAACGAAACCAAAAATGTTACATGACCAGTTTGTTTTCTGTGACAAGCTAAATATCATGAAAATATTTTAGTGCAAATCTGCCTGCTTGACTCAAACTTAATTTGTCAGCACATGCAACTGCCAGCTAAATAGTGTCAAAGGAGAAGCATCTGAACCCCAGTATTTCAATTACAGGCATTTTTTTTCTAATTTGAAAAGGCAAAATGGTTTGTTTGTGATGTGTAGAGTAATAAAGACTCAAAGCAATCTTGACAAAATAAATGAGGGCAGTCAAAGCCATCTCTAGCAATGAAGCATGGAGCAATGAAGACTGCAGAAGTGATGAAGCCAAGCCCCTGTCAAAAAGGAAGCCACAGAAACTAACGTTATTCCAGCTTCACCCCAGGTACATTTCCTATAGTGAGGGGGAAGCAGTCATTGTTGCAACAACATTTCTGGGAATGCGGCTTTCAAGATGACATACCAAAAATTCCCTTATGACTAGCCATGTATGGGGCAACACCTGAAACAACCCAGGGCATCAAACAGAAAAAAAAAAGCCTGAAATTTTGAAGACGTCTTCCGGCTGGCGCAGTTACAACCGGGCGTATAATTTACGAGATCTACTTGCATGATCACGTGACTTCTTGTTAGCTACTGAAAGCACCTCGGTGCTAATAACTTGTATCAAATGACTGTACTACTAGCTATATCAGTTATTAGAAAGCATAAATTCGCTGCTTGATTCCTCCGACTACAACGTGACATTCTCAGTTATTGACACCATCATTAGCTTTCACTTTTTAGAACCTTTTCAAAAAAACACAAACTGTTTGTCTATGCTAGCATTAGCCTAGATTGTAACTGCTAATTAACTCAAAGTAATTTAAAAGCCTTCATGAAAAAGAGCATAATGACTTGCTATTTGTCCACTGATGCCACGCTTTCCACCGCGTGAAGATAATCAGCAGCACGTGCAGCCAGGCCGCACAGGTGAAGCGTGCGTAACCTGTGCAGCCAGGCCACACAGGTGAAGCGTGCGTTAACCTACGATAACTTTACAAGACAACACATGTCTGCGTATGGAGCCTTGTGATTGTTAACAACTTCAGCTAACACGACCACCTTTAAATAACTTACCCAGACTTAGAGGCGCATGTAGCCTTGATGGAGTTAATCCTAAGCTTGTTAGCTATATCTTTCAGCCCCTGCAGAGTTTTTTCATCAGGTTTGTGGTAGCTCGTCATGGTTTCTAAAATATTTCTCGAGTTGTGCCCGCTGAGAAGTTAATTATGCTATTTCAGTCACAGACGCTTCCCGCTTTCAGGTTCAGAGCTTTGCCAGGCCGATGCTAGTTGGTCGGGTGCAAGCCTACAAGGACACGAACGACCGAGGAGGAGGAGGAATTAGGGAGAGGAGGGGGGATTTATGATGTCTCCTCCAACAGCCACTCCTACCTCATCCAATCATTGGAGGAATAGTAGTGGCGCAGGTTGCTTTCAATAAATTATTTTCATCTTATAAGACACAGATATGAGGTTATTTGGCTCGTATTATGATCCTTTTATAATGAGCAACTCACCGAAACATCAGTAGCAAGAGCATAGACTGAGCATACCAAAATAAAACACTAGTATCAGTAAAGGAAGTCAGTGTGGAGAACTGTACAGTAAGTTGTTATATGGCTTTGATGTGAAATTATTAAGCTTTTTATAGTTATTAAACTCTTAAAAGACAGTTGGTGATTTTGAATATATAGTCAATCTATTCGGTCACTGTTCCTTTAACGCGGCAGCTGGATGGCTGCCAACAGGGAAATACTGACAGATTTTGCCCTCTCATCCTTACTCTGGAACATACAGGTCAGTTTGGCAGCAACGCATGATCTACATACAAACTACGTTATTGTTCCTCGGTCACTGAAACGTTGCTTTCCATTCCAACTGATTAACTGCATTTGTATGTCAGAAATAAACATTTTCACATTTTTATTGTGGAAAAATAAAGGGACTGCATTAATGAGAGAACATGACACAAGCAGCCTTATTGCACAAATTTACAGATAATGCTTCGCATATGATACTTTGCCAAGATGTGCAATACTCTTCATAAAGAAAACACCATAACTATCACCCACCCACCCTCTCAGATAAGGAAGTCAGCAATACTCTTCATAAAGAAAACACCATAGCTATCATCCACCCACCCTCTCAGATCAGGAAGTCAATCTCTTCCTGGTTTTAGCCATCACTACAAATCTTATGGCTTAGGTAGCAGTTTCCTCTTCTTTAAGTTCCTGAAATGATATACATGCCATTAGAACCATCAGCAAAAGGAT
Organism: Monopterus albus; assembly: GCF_001952655.1. Lineage (NCBI taxonomy): Eukaryota > Metazoa > Chordata > Actinopteri > Synbranchiformes > Synbranchidae > Monopterus > Monopterus albus. The sequence goes on from NW_018127886.1 coordinate 762,452, forward strand.
CAGTTTTTGTTTGACCTTGTCACAAGGAGAAATAAGATGCTTCTTAGCTTTACCTTAATTATCTCCCAAGCCTCTGCTCTCTCCTCTGGAGAGACAAGCTCTTTGTCAATTCGCTCCAACTCTGGCGCAAGAATCAGTACACTGAGCCGGTAGTCTGTCGTTTCCACAAGGGGGTTCTCAGAAAGGACCAAAGTGCGTAGTGTTTTTGACACAACCCTAAGCTGCTGCAGGGCACTCACCTCTAAGATTGTATTTCCTCTAAGGGAGAGTGAGACAGAGACAAAAATATATAGGATGTATAATGTGGGATATATATAAATTTATCTGGTGTTTTATTGAACTGATAATGGTAGCACCATGTTGCTCTGATCTGTCCTGTTGTGATGCAGCTGTGTACCTGACATTGAGGTACTGGAGACACTTCATCTTGGGGTTCAGGCCACCCAGAGTATCTAGCTGGTTGTCTCGAAGGTGAAGAGTAGTGAGGCGCTCAAACTTCTCCAAGCCCTCTAGATGTTTGATAATGTTTTGGGCCTGAATGGAGAGTGAGAATGTTTCCAAGTGCTATTCTTTGGTTATTACATGGGTACTAACTAAGAATGTTAGTGCTATTATCTAAGTCAATGTAGCTTAATTACCAGATATAATTGCTGCAGGTTGGGAAGGTTGATGCTATCAATGGTATCCAACTGGTTTCCCCTTAGCTCCAGAGTTACCAGGTTGGCAAAACAGCCACTCTGAAGACCACTCACTCTCTTAATACTGTTACCTGCCAAAGAAGTTCCAAGATATAATGCCAAGACCTTTCCAAAATATACACAGTTATTTTATTAAAGCATTGCTTATTGACAAGAGTTTGTTATACCCAAAACTGAATGGTAACATTGATAACATGTGGGACAGTAAACACAAGCATGATCAAACAAACCATTCCTATGTTATTAACTGTGGAAGTTAACCATTCCTCATTTCACAGACCATTCACTCACAAAGAAAACCCAACAGTCCAACCTGAAAGACTGAGGCTCTCTAAGGCAGGCCCAACCAGCCCTTCCAGGTCTGTCAGCCGATTTGCGGCCACACTCAGCCACTGCAGGTAGCTCAAATGAGCAAAAGGTTGTCCTCTGAAGCATGACAAAGCATTTTTGTCAACCTACAGAAGAAGAGTTGCATTCGCGATTTACCATCAGTTAAAGTAAATGATGCAGATAGCTCTAAAGGCATCTTTTTCTAAATAAATAAAGAAAAGAGCTCCTTGCCTTCAGCCAAAGCAGTTGGGTCAGTGATGCCAGAGGAGAAAGATCAGTAAGGTGGTTGTTGGATACATCCAGAAAACGTAGGTGAATATAACTGCTGATTGCTGCTATGTCATGCAGTCCTCTAAGGAGTATAATGATGACAAATGGAAATTTGTATTAAATCAGAGGAGCTTTAGACAGAATTAAATGAGGATAACTTAAAGTTACAGGGCAAAGGTGGCTAAGTTTGCTTTTCATTTCTTTGACTGCTTACTTGTTGTTTAGATTCAGTTTTATAAATGCATGTCCCATTCCATTTCCTGTTCGGCACAGTAATGAGAGCCCCTGACTTATGGTTTCTTGGGTCAAATGGCAAACCTGTATAGGTGGAGCAGAGAGATGGAAGAAATCAAAGATTGCATTTGTCCAATGTGTGGTAAAAACACACTGGAAAAATGTACCAATGTATATGACACTATGCATTGGGCCCTGGCCAGACACAAAGCCCCTGCATGTCAGAGCTTCAGCACCAGCTATAGAACTTTCTTCCCATAAACTGAGCCTCTCATGTAGCCCTTCCTAACATAATAACCTGAAGTATTGTTTTCATTGTGCTTTCTGAGAGCAAAACATAGCTTCAGTGGAAGTGCAGCCTCCAAGGACAAAACAGTGGTTCAACTAGTGGTTACATGTTTGGCTCCACAAGTCTTAGGATTAGCACACCTCTAGAGTCCCCATCCTTTCACCTAATGTTGTGGGCTACACCCGGTGCACTTCATTACACTTGACACAAGATGAACCATGAGGCCTCTGGGGCTTTAAAGGGGACTCAAGGCGGAACTGAGCCAAATCAAAGACCTGACCAACCTTATATTAAGGGTAGATGAGTAGGTTATAAAAAAAAAAAGACTGGCTTTACTTATGGCACCTGTTTAAACCAGCATCCTGTATCAGTAGTAGTTTTAGTAAAACCAAGCATGATTTGCAATAAATTGGGTAAAACTGTTAGGAGTCCAACTTCCAAATAGCCACTAGGAAGGAAAGAAGGATGGATGGGGTGTGGGGGAGCAAATATAATTAATCTCATGATTCCTTATATAAATGTCTTCAGACGTTTTTCAGATAGTTAAGCTACTGTAAGTAACTTATACCTTCTCGCTTTCTTCGATTTCTTGATCTTCCTGCCACGTGTCCACATCGGATAAAACAGCATCTTCATCTTCCTCATACATCTTGGTCGATCTGGTGTGTTTTCACAGAAAGTCGGTGGTCACTGCTCCAGACCAGCTGATAGCTGACAAGTCATTTCTAACTCTCAACTAGCGTTACGTTTACGTTAGCTAACGTAATGTTACCAGTAGCGCTAGCAGCCCTTTATGCGACCGCTGCAATTAAGCCTGTCAAGTTACAGCTACTTACCTGTAAACCGATTTACATTACAACCATAACCAAGATGCCAAAATGTAACAACCCGTAAGTAATCCTAAGAAGCTATTGGCAACTATTTGTTTTGATAAAGCTAACTGCACTTTACGTCTGACTTTGTCTACAAGCAGCGACGGCCGCGTGTGTTGCTGTTGCCATGAAAACTCAATTATTGGCACAGACCACGAGTTTAAGCCTCATTTAAAGGGAAACACAAATATCTGGGACAACAAAATGCCTATACACCTATACAATTTCTGCAGGTCAAGAAGTTGCATGAGAGCCCTCATTCACAAGAGTCCTCATTGTATTGCTCTTTTAAAACCACAGATGCAACAACAGCATCGGAAATTTCAAGTGATGTGTCGAAATCTTTGGCATGTTACTCTTTAGTGGTTTGACTATACAAAACGTCAATAATGATGAAAATGTGCCATTTTTGATTAAATTTACGTGAGCTGAAACACATTGAACAAACCAAGAAATAAAAAAATAACGTTCTCCAAAGATAATTGTATTATATTGAGTTCATACTTGCAAGATGACAGACATTTTACATCCACATATTAGTGCTAGTGTGGCCCTGTCCATATCATTGGGCCAGTCTCCTAGCTCCCACTGCAGTATAAAAAAAACGCTTCTAAAATGTATACACAGTTCATGCCTCGAATTCATTCACTGAATGACAAGGCATATAGCTTTACATTTAAAAAAAAAAATCTATGGTGCATAGACATTAATATTAGAAAATACCACAAAGACCTACTGATCTTTCATTTTACAATAGCAAATGGTTCCCACACACAAGCTGTAAAAGAAGAGAACTCAAAACTGCATCATTCGGGAACAAAGCAAAAAAAAAAAGGCGCATTCTGTGCAATATCCTGACGTCCATTGCTACAGGATGAGTTCATAGAAGTGTATTACCACTGTTGAGGTAATTGTAATGTCAAACCAAAATTAAGAGGTTTATCTATAGACATCCATATTATGGTAATGGTGATGTGCTGTGTACTGGGCGTTGTCTTGTCTGGATCAGGAATTTGGGGTATCAGAGAGAAGGCTCACTCCATTTGCATATTGCGGAGCAGAAGTCCTTTTTTCACACCTCCCTGCAGCATCCTGGCACCAAGACTCATGCCTGTGATCCCACCACTAAAGAGAGGGGAAAAAAAAAAAAAAAAAAAAAACACTGAGTGCACACACACACAAGCCTGTAAAGAGATGGTTATATCCTGCATTGTTAGCAAATTGTTGTATTGGCTAGAGTAACAATCAGTATTGACCAACAACAAACAGGAACATCACCGTAAATAGCTGCAGTCAGAATAGAAAATCCTGACTTGAACAGGACAAGAGAAAATGCAATGCAGAACCCAGCATGTTGTATATGACCACTCTGGCACACAGCTGTACACCTGAAACAACTTTATAAGATCAGCATCGAGAGTCTGCTACTTCAGTACTGCTTACACAGGGCTAAACTTCCTCTTTTTGGAATCAGGAACTTCGGGGCCATCTGCAAGTCTCTGTAACCAAAAAAAAAAATAAGAAAAAAATATCTGTACCAACTGCACTCCAGCAATAAACATAGTTATTCTATGTAATGTTGTCTAACTCCTATAGTCAGACCCTGCAGCTTGACCAACCTCTTTTCCTAGAGCTTCCTGCTGGGTTCTTCTCTGTTCCAAATTTTGCTGCATGCAGACATAAGAAGGAGAAAGTTTAAACATGATTAAGAAAGGAATGTCCTTCATTTGAGCTATTACCATTTTGGATTGGATAAGAGACAGTTTAGAATGCATCAGACAACAATTTAAGAGAATGCACTGAGAAGAAGCTGGATTTCCAACCAGGAGTGAACAAATACTCCTTATCCTGATATTTATGTAGTGGTTGTAATGGTGTGAAATTAGTGTCACACTGTTTATGCAGCCACCTTATGAAGCTCAGAGAGCTGCTGGTGCCTGATGAGAGCCTCCTTGCTGGGAAACTGTCGCCTGCACAGCAGACAGGCCAGTTTCACCCAGTCTGTCATTCTCCCCTCCTTCTCATCTTTCTCGCCTCCTTCTTCTTCACTGTCAGTTTCTCCACTGTAGGCTGGGACCAGACCCTGCTGTGGAGGAGGGGAATGCTACAAATGAAAGACACATCGTCAGCGACTGAAGAAAACAGACAAAAACAGATAAGCACATCACTGTGGCCATGTCCTTACTTCTGAGCTTTGTCGGATCTGATCCAGAAAAGTCTGTGGCCGTTCAGACAGTGCCCCCTGCAGATGAGAAAAGCCAAGTGGGATTACCAGGTCAGTTAATAAAACCTTATCTAATGTGGACATTTCTCTTATCACTGGCACTGGAGCAAGCCAGAGTCCTCTGGTCTGGTACATTTTCCCCACTCACTATGATACTCTGTTACTAAGCAGGTGTGTCTGTGTGAGGGTCATGCACCTTTTTCTCCAGAACAGCATAGCCTGCATCAGCACTAGCAGATTCGCGGCGATCATCTAGGTGACTGTGGCCAGGTGCCCTAGTGTAACCAGGGGGCAGTGCTGAAGAGCCAATGGCAGAGGAAGAGGAGCCAGAACGCATGTTCTCTTTCTGTCTATTGAGACTCTTAGCCCAGCGTTCCATATCTTTGGCAATCTATTAATATAAATCCCAAAAGATATATGTTAGCCAGTTAAATGGACTCAACAGACAAAGATTTACAACTTTTTAATGAAATATTCAACAACATAATCATCACATAATGTAATCCAACTTTACAATTAAGCCTTGCAATAAATGCTACCTTGGTGAATCTGCAATTTTCAGTTTTTTGTTGGGAACAGATGTACTGTATATCAGAGGTGTTAAGTAACTATGGCAATTATAGCCATAGTATTTTAAATTAATCTATAGTGTATTATATTGTCAAGTAAAGAGCAAAATGACCAAAAGAAAAGGAAAAAAGCTGAGGTTAACTTTGAAATCCATAGCTCAGTACTTGTACTTGTGTCCAGTATGCAGAATACCTGTTGAGCAGTTTTACTTTTGGGTTTGTCTTTTTTCTCCTTGCTGCCAGGGGTAGCAAACAGTGAGTCTGAAGGGCCTGTACCATCACTTGTGGGAGCACCTTCAGTGTTACACTGGCTGGCAGCAGCAGTAATGTAGGTATGTTTCTCTCCATCCCAGTACATGTACTGCTGAGTGTGAGGGTTGTAGTAGTACTGCAAAAAAGGAGGGGCACATAAAACCACCCTGAAGTGCTAAAGAAGAGGACACATTCAGAAATGTTTTTCAAATACTGGTGGCTTAAAATTTAGGTTGCGGTACATTTCACCACTTTACCTGGGAGTTTGGGTCATAGTAGAGTCCCGTGAGTGGGTCGTAGTAGTAGCCAGAGCTTTCATCATACTGGTATGTGGACACATCTGGAACAGCTACAGCCAGAGACACAGGACATTTGCCTCAAGGTCAAAGACCACATTTTAAAACCATGAGTTAATTATAAAAGGTAAGCTGGATGGCTGATTTTAATCAGCAGGTCCATTTTTCATATTCGTTCAGTTGAACACGACATGAACACCTCCAGCTGTTCCACTGTATGTCAAAACCACTGCTAACATATGAACACCACTGTTGAATACATTTCAAAAGCTCAGCCGAACTTCATTAAAAGAAAAAAATAGTCTTAATTTGATGGTGTGGCCTGACTGCTGGTACATCTATTTGTAATTTTCAGTTAGGGTGTTCATTCTTTACAGCTAATTCTTAATTCTGTCTTTACAGCACAAACAATCTGCTCGTCTGCAGGTAACACTGAACATAGAAAAGCCTTACGGTATTGCTGAAGCTCATGTTCAGTGCCTGGGGTAGCAGGTTGGCTGGGGGTAGCTGGCTGTGGTTTTCCCACTATCTCAATCTGTAGAGGGACAACACTCTTAAAAAGAAGAAGGTAATGGCAAGAATAAATGCAAAAAATAATACTGTACCTGTGTGACTGGTGTGGTCACAGCTGTAGTGATGACAGCTGTCTGTGTATGAGCGAGAGGCTGCTGCACAACCGCTGAGGCAGATTTCACTGCCTCTGATGAAATTGCAACTGCATATGGATAGGCACACACCAACAAGTGGCTTAAGAACACATTAAATTCAAATTTATACATCTATGTAGATTATATGGGTAATATACACTGTATTATGTGATACGAACCTGGGGCAGCTCCTACTTTGTATACCCCCATCAGGGCTGCTCCTGCACTGGGTAAAACAGCAACTCTAGCATCTGCCTGGGCCTTAAAATTTGTGCTGTCTGGCCCAGAGTATTCACTTCCTTCCTGATTGTATGTTACTGCTGTCCCCTGCTGATACACTGCTGTATCTACACTCTGACCTCCACCAGATCCATTCTGAGCAGTCTAAGAATGAGAATTCGGGGAAAGAAATAGCAGAATACAATCATAAATATATAATCTGGAATGAAATATGTGCTACACTGATAAGTAATACAGAGAAGTTACCTGTGTGACAGCCCACTGTGCAGCAGCTATAGCTGTGCTGGCTACAGTAGCAGCACTCACTCTGCTACCATCCGTCAGGAACACATCACTGTCACAGAAAAGAAGCAGAGAGGGGTTCATTGGCTTCAGGTCTTCTGTTAGTGACCTACATTTCAACAGATATTCTTGTGATGCAAAGGTACAGTGTCACTCTATTTTTAGGATTCTATTCTGCTTCAAGTAATTTCCAAAGCAATTTATGATCCACTTTAAAACTCAAATTTATCATGTGAATAATGTGCCTTGGATATATTATTATTCTTTGTGTAAAAGCAATAATAAGCAGTGCACTTTGTAACCAAGCTTGGGTGTGTTGAGTATTTACCGTTTGGAGCCTTTGGCAAACTCCACTACGATAGACTTGCCATCAATTGAGAGAGCTGGCTGGAGAGCCTGCAAGATCTGAAGCAGCTGAGACGCCTCCTGTTGGCAAAGGTGGGTGTGGGTGCATTTCTGTGTAGTTGTCTATGACTGTATGCATTTGGGATAACGCTTACAACTGGCAGCTCATTAGGTACACCAAGCAAAAACTAATGCAGTCAAATGCAACAGTCCTCCCTTCATCAAGGTTAAAATCTTTAGCCTTTATTGAAGCTGGTTTAGCAAAGGCGTTTGTTCAACTGTTTGATCATTTTGGATGTTTGTGCTGCTATGGAATGGTAGTGTGTTATACTGACATGTGTTTCTATTATATGCACATCCCATTTATATCAGATTAAATAACACAAACACCTCTCTGTATAGTGCAGGACAGTTCAACAGCAGCACAAACTACAGCCTCCAAAATAACCACAAAGGTGAATCAGCTCCTCTCTAAACTAATTTGAATATTAAAAAAAGAAAATAATCACCTTCATAAAGGCAGGAATTATTTCAATTCTTTTTTGCAAACAAATGTGAACTGAGTATATTTCAAATGTACACAAAGGACAAAATGTTTTATGTAATCATCGGATCTGAGTGCAATTTTAAATAAATACAGTGAACTACAATGCTCAAAATACAGTTGTTTCTCACCACTATGGTAGAAAGTTGTAGAAATGCAAAACCCCTGTTGAGATGTGTGTGCTTGTCCTTGATTAGGCGAATGTTGGAAGGGGAGAGTGTGGCAAATGGAGCCAAAGCAGATAAGATGGCTTCCACTGAAGTATGGGGGCCAAGGTTTCTAAGTATCAGAGCTGTTGATGGAGAAGGTGAGAGAATATTATATTCTTAAAACACACAATTTAGTAATTCTGGTAGCAGAAAATATAAGGTTTAAGCTTTTGTTTTGAATATCCCACAATGCCCTCATTAGGTTACGAGTCATAGCTAGTAGGGATGGGATTTTTTTTTTTTTTACTCACTACAATTTGACACACAACATGGTGTGTACAATTCAATTTAATCAAGATGCAATTAAAAATTCAATGACTTACTGTCATTGGCGACATCTGCCTGCTGTGTAGTTTGTCCTGGGGTGACAGGAGGACCAGAAGAATGGTAGGGCACAGGCAAAGGCAGTAAGCCCTGGGCTCCCTCTGTTTGAAGACCAATGGGCAAATCCCTCTGCAACTGGGGCAACTTCAGCTCAGCCTCTTAGGGGGGGCAACATGCCATTTATGTATCACTACATAGTGAAAGCGAGCTTGTGCAATTGTAAAATATCAAAGATTTAAATATTTATAACAGCACAGTTAAATTTTACCTGATTTAGGTATGCTGCATTTGAAGCACTTCTCTCTCCTTTTAAAGTTTTGCACACCACACTGTCAAAATATTACATGAGCTTATGTGAGAAGACCTCTTAAAAGCTGGTACAGTGACAGATCAACATAATCAGCTGTCCAAGTTTAGATTTCATGACACGCAATGGAAAGCACACACAACCTTGTTGCAGAGCCAGTCCTCGTTGGCACGTGGTTTTGGGTCGCTGTAGTGCATTGACACCCTCTGTCCCAGAATCAACAGCACTCCCTGAAAGAAAAAGAGAGAGAGAAAGGGGGAACAAAGAATGATCATCAATGATAATTAGGTCACACATGCTAGAGAAAGGGCTCATCTCACAAGAGATTACAGAGAGTGATAGGGATGAGAGGGACAGAGAGAAGAGAACTGAGGCTGAAAGAAGGAAAACACCAGAGAATTTCAACCTTCAGCTTTAGGAAATTGGGACGGACTGTCATGGTGTGTATGTGTGTAGTGTGTGGATGTCCATTTTTAAGGACAGAATGTTTTGTTCAATTGTGTCATCCCTCCCCCCTTAAGGGGAAACCTTTTGCCAGTTTTCCACACATCCCATCCCACTGTCACCACTTTCGACCCCAAATAGACAAAAGCTCCAATCTAAAGATGTAATAATGGTAAATGACCAAGATATGAGGGATTCACAAACAAGAAAATGAAGTTCTACACTGATTCTGATTTAACATACAACAGACCATGGGAGAATTCATACTGTCCAAGAGGTGATACTGTAAACTTAAGAGAAAGTGAGGACATGTCACTGAAGAACATGGAGGCCTCTATTAAAAGAGGAGCTTGTCTGGGACAAATGAAGAGTAAATGTGATGGGAGGGTCCAGTTATGAAAACTATGTAGCTTGGCCCCAGACAGACAGATGTCAGTATGAGGGAACATGAGTTTGCCTATTTGCAGAATTATATGCAAATGAACAAAGTAAAATAAATACTT
>NW_018127886.1:772434-811733 GCF_001952655.1 Monopterus albus
TCAAAGTATAAAGACCTACCTACCTCAGGGACAAAAGTTATTTCTCCAATGTGTGTCTGGAATGTATCGTGTGTACATGATGTGACTGTACATTTGTCCAGCTATTAACCCATATGTCCCATTGTATGCATGTATGTGTATGTGTGTCTGTGTAGAGGAGAGTGACCTGGTTGGTCTCCATCCAGCGGGTGGCCTCCTGTATGACATTAAACTCGACGAAGGCGAATCCTCGGCTCTGACCTGGACACCGCCCAGCGCCATGGTAACCGAACAACAACAACAACAACGCAGTGAGGGGTTAGTGCTTCATGTACAGAGGAGAAAGAGACCCTGTATCAGCACTAATAAAGTAAACCATTGCTTCCTGTCTCCCTTGGAAACAACACACTTGACAGCCAGCTAGACAGCTGCTGTCAACTTCTCTGCAAGGGTGGGAGGACGCAATGTCAGGTATCTCAGCAGGGTCAAGGAAAGAGAGGGAGAGAGAGAGGGGGAGAGAGAGAGAGAGAGAGAGAGAGAGAAAGAATCCTACCCACTCATCAGTTTCAGTTGGAGCTCTTTGGCATTGAATGATGAAGCACCCAGGCACCAACAGAATAGACACACAAGTGCGCACACACACACACACACACACCTATTTCTACTACTCTGAGACTCAGAGTGCAGTCTGAACTACTGTATGTAGCGCTGTGGCTGAATGTCTCATCTTAAATGCTCCATATCCTGCCCAAACACTGACTGACAAAACATGATACAACATATTTAGACAGATCACTTTATTAAAGAGCACAGTGTGTGGTATCACAATGAGTGTAATCCCTACAGTTCATCATTTAAAGATTTAAAACTGAGCGCGACATGTCCTAAAGACATTGACAGTGATGCAGAATAAGAAAAATAGCACAGTGGGGGACTGTAAGTACGCCCAAGTCAGATAGGCATGCCTTACAGACAACCAGTGAGGTAGCAAATGGGGAGGCCAGTGAGACAATGACCTTAATGGAAAAGCTTCAGGAAAAAAAAAAAAAGCTTTTCTGACTGGTATTGATAACAATCACGCAGCTGAGAAGTAGTTACAACACTTAAACCACAATAATCACACACTCAAAAATGGCTACAATCACCAACACAATCAAGCACATTCTTCTTCTGCTGCTTATTTCTCAGCTGACATTGTTAGTTTGTGAGCAATGTCCACCTCTTCAGACATACCTCACTTTGTAATGAATGAGGTAGAATCATGAAAAGGTAGACAGTAAAAGAGCCAAAGCAAGAAGGAAAATTAAAGCCATGAAGTAAAGACCTATAAACTATGGCTGTTTGCATGCATTCCTCTCTTAAAAGCAAATATGAATAGTGCTCTCCTTTGATGGACACATGGATGCTTTGTTGTTCTTTCTGTAGTAGCAAGATTACAGAAACCAGCAGACCAAAGAATCAAAGCAGGAATCTAACCATGAGCCTTCCTGTAAGTATATGCATAAGTTCTTTGCATCAGCTATCTACCCTGCTGTCACAGTATGAAAAAGACCGCAACAGTGAGAGGAAAAAGATAGGGAAGATGTGTATTAACAAGAGAGAGAAGATAACAAGATGTCACCTGAAAGAGCAATGAATATGAAAGAGTTGGTAACAGATAAGTGTGAAACAAAGGGAGGACAGAAATCAATCCAGGTCTATGGACAAGTTCTCACCTGAAGATTTGTTCCTCATAAGGCGAACCTCTCTTGGCTGGATCCCCTGCTCCTGAAGTTGTGCCCGAATCTATGGACAAAAAAGTATTACTTATATTTATGCCTACTAACAAGACCCATGCATCATCAGCCCACTGTAGAGACATGCACTTACCTCATTGGCTGTGGCATTAAGTGGCAGCATGCGAAGCATGATGATGTTACTGGGCCTCTGATTGTGGTCTAAATCTGCACGGTAGTCCTGGTCCCTCTGATCCAGCTCCTCAAGGGATAGGTCTGGACCAACACTCCCACAAGCATGCTCCTCTGAACCCACTGGAAAAGGCTGAATAGAACAGTAACAAATTAACAACAAAATAAAACTGTAGTAGCTCTACACAGAGGATGGATTTGTTATTGCTCACCCTCCTCTTCACCGCCCCACGAGAGAACCTGTCCTCCTCTCTTGTCGTAGTGAAATCGGTCTGTTCCAAATGAACACCACCACGACTCCAGTTTCTCTCTCTATTCCCTGAATGAGGGATACGATCCTCAGGGAAGCCTCTTCCACCTTTCCCTCGACCCCTTTCATGTGGGCTAGTCCGCAATTGCTCAAACTCCCGCCTGGCTCCCTCCTCCTCTCTCTGGAGTTTGGAAATATTTAGATCAGGCTGTGTCTGAGATCTAGGGGTCCACAGAGGCCCTTTCTCCTCCTGCCCAATTTCCCCTCGCCCATCTCCTCTGTGGTGGAACCCCAGATGGTCTTGGAGACGACCTGGTGAGAAGTCATGGACACCCAGTAACTGCTTGTCATGGCCATATGGTCCGTCCCCCTCCGTTCTGACTTCAAATCCCGCTCCTGCCTCCTCATCCTCTTGGCCATAACCTCGGTAGTCCATATCGCGAAAGGTGTTATCATTATAGGTGTTGCCATAGCGACCTATACGGTCACCTCGCCCACCCCTGCTGACCATGAAAGAGGATGTAAGGTACTTGTCTGACACATGTACTCATCAGGGGGAAATACATAAAACGAAGAGTTAACTCACCTCCGCTCATAGTCCATGCCGATCCACGGACTCTCCTCCAAGTCTCGGATCCTTTCTATTTGTTTACAGCATTAGATGCCCTGGAAGCGCATCAGCGACATACAGTTTTGAATGAGAACATTTTGTCAAAATAACTATACACATACCCAACACTGACGCCTAACAAGCCTCCCAGGATGCAAAATTGTGATGTGCAAGGTGTGTATTCTATCACCTGCTTAGCTGCATTCTGTGGTAACATACGACAGACTTCTCTAACTTTAAAATATTATCTATTGTCGCGGCTTACTTAACCAAAGCAAGAAAATAAACAAACAGAGGCATAACCACGCACCACTAATACACATGAAATGAGTGCGTGCAATGCACGTAAACAACCATTATGCAAAAAAAAAGCAAGAGTATTTTACAATGACGTGTAGCGGTCATCGCTACAAACAAGCTAGCTATTTTAGCATGCAGTGGCTAGTTAGTCCAGGCTGCGTGACGCTGTATCCAAACGGCTGTCAGCCGTTGCAAACACACCTACAATTGTATGATAAACTGGAAAAGCACTTACCAACGTCACTTGCAATCAACAATTGTTCTTTAAATATCACGCTGAAGCCCAGGCGAAGGGTGTTTTTCTCGAGGCTCCAACTGTAAAATGGCCACAGAAACACCAGAGCCGTGAAGCTAGAAGAGTTGCGACATTGAGGGGTCAAAAATGGCAGAAGGTCACGTGACTAGCGTAGCTTCAAATAGTGTCAAGCAGTCCAATAAGATGCGGTTTTTATCGTAAGGAACAGCGAGATGCATCAGTAACTACTACTTTTAATGACTAGTACATCCTGGTGAACTAATTCTGAGTTCAGTTGTTGTAGATACCTCAGCTAATTTAACTAGTTGGCACCTATTCTATTAAATTGACAATATTTAAGACATACACAAAAAGGTTGTAAAACGTGTTTTTACAAGTATAAATACTGTCATTTATTTCAACTTCTTACTTTGGAAAATAGCAGCCAAGTCAATGTAACTCTATGGTGCTGCTAATGTTTGGAACTATTCGACGTTCCATTGATCCGCCATTATTGTTAAAAAAAAAAAAAAGAAGGGGGAGCTTATACTTATAAAGTCAACGAGTTGTCGCCACTCTCTTGCTTAACACACTCTGTGAAATACATTTTCATATGGGAGGGATCAAGACTTGACTCGGGTGTTTGATTGGTGCTTGAAGAGCGAAAACATTAACGTCGGCGATGATTGGACAAAGCAAACAGGCTAACCCTAGACGAGCATGCGCTTCTGCAGCTATCTTATGAAATAATATTTAAGACTAGTTATGAGTGTTTCTACTTGGGTAAAAATGTAATTTAATGCTGGGAATATAGATAAATTGTTGGAATCAATTGTGAATGAATCAAAGAACACATACCTTACAACAGAAACCCTAATACCATCTTTATTGGAGGGAGGAAGGGGGACATCAGAAATTGTCACAGTACAAAAAAAAATTAAAAATAAAATAAAATGGGGGTGGTGGGGTGGGGCGGGGCACTCCTGCAGCTCACCACAAAAACCTCTTTGCATCCCAAGCCTGACCTTCAGTTACATGAAACAATGCTATGATTACAAGTTATCATTTAACTGACATAAGCTGATCAGAACAGCTGAAATAAATGGTTAAAATATACTAAGAAAATTAGAGACAGCAATAAAAAGTTACAGTACAATAACAATATCATTCAATGCAGGATGTAGGAGTAAAAAGGCTAACTCGAAATACACACCATTAACCTGTCCTTACAAGGCCTTGTAAGACATACAGTACATAATGGACATTGTAGTAATAAGATAGCCTATTATCTATATGAAAGAATCAACTTATCAATGACAACACTTAAGATTTGACCCAGTGATTAACACAATCAAATCACTCTCTGGTATACACACAAAAAAAAAGGTCCTAAAAACTCGAAATATGTTTAACCCGATTGTGCCTCTAGCAATAGTACAATGTCTTCCAGTAAATAACGGTTTCTATGTCACACTGAGTAGCTGTTAATTCCATTACCCATCTGAGCAATAAACCATGACTTTCAGGGGTAACTTTGGCATGGAAACAAGGGTTTAGGTCAGTGATTCAGGTCTTTTCATGCATACAGTACATAGATACATATGTTAATACACAGCCACACAAATATACACACATTCACTGCATGCAGACCTGCATTGGAGAAAAGATAACATGCACCTGTACACTCATACGCACCCTCTTAAATTCAGATAAGCAAGCAAGCTTAAGTAATTCAGTATGGGAAAATATCTCATACAATCTAGTTTAGGTATGCGTCTGCATAGTGCCTGAGTCAGAATATGGGCCTGAAGGAGCCAAGCCAATGGCAGGGAGAAAGCGTTCATAAAGGTAAAGTGTGAGCACTACAAATAACAAAATAACACCCCATCTAACTTATGAATCTAGAGATGGCAAATTTCAACACCCAGGATCAACCCGTTTTGAAGCCATTTGATGACGTCCAATTTTAAGGCAGGTTTATGATACCGTTTCGAAACATCGTTACATGACCACTGCAGCGATGTTTTATTCCGTTTCTGCTACAGTTGCAGTTCAGCTTTTTGGCCAACAGGCTGTGCACAGCCAATGGTTCGAAAGGTCTCAAAACATTATAAAACACTAGTTCTATCAAATGTATCAAGTTTTTTGAAGATTCAAAATTGCCATCACTATACAACCATCGTCTTCTTGACCAGTGCTCTCAAGGCACTACATGTAGGCGATACTGTATAAAATCCACATACACATGGTCTTAATTCAAACCTATTTTATATAATGTCTTGCTCTCTTATATCCCCATTATCTTTGGCCTGGTAAGGACCTCTCTCTCTCTCTTCCTTCCTGTCATGGCACATTACAACCAGTTTATATCAACGCAACTTCAAATCACTTCCCACCACCGGCCTTACAGATTTCTGTTCGACATGAGACAAATAGCACATTGAACACCACCACATATTGTATAGACCAAGGACCAAGATGCAGAAGAAGATCATTTCAGACTTGATTTACTGTGTTGGGGAAATCAGAAATTGAGCACTGCCAGAACTTTTCTGGGCCCTGCCAAATATTCTCCCCAATGTCAAATCTCAATGGAAGCTGGCTTCTCCATCTGTAAGGCAGGTCCGTTCTTCTCTCAGAGCCTATAAAAGAAGGCAGGTGGACTTCTTGCCACATTTTTTGGCCTGTAGTGCTGCCCTAGTTACCATCTCAAAGACCTTCCTCACACCATCTTTGGTTTTGGCAGAACACTCTTGGTAACCGTAGGCACTGATGCGGTTAGCCATTTCTTTGCCATCTTCATATCTAACTGGCTTCTGGAGACATGTCATAGTGAACATTTAAGTTTTGACATTTATACAGACAAATACACCCATATCAGCATTTTTTTTATTTTAAAAATGCCGACCTGTGTTATTTTTGCAAGCTCTCGTCTCGTGTGGTCATCATTGCGCAGATCTTTTTTATTGCCCACCAGGACGATGGGAACATTTGGACAAAAGTTTTTCAATTCAGGAGTCCACTTTTCTGGAATATTCTCTACAGTGAGTAAAAAGAAGGAGTGCAGTATATATAACATAGCAATATATCAATTTCACTGTTATAAAGTGTTCAATACAGAGTTCCTTGAATGTTGCAATCACACTACCTAAACTGTCAGGATTGTCTACAGAGAAGCACATGAGGATAACATCAGTGTTAGGGTAGGACAGAGGCCTCAGTCTGTCATAGTCTTCCTGACCCGCAGTATCCCAAAGTGCTAGTTCTACCTGAGAAAAGAGAAACAAGTTACAGTACACTAATGGAGAGATGCATGGATAAAATGAAAGGTTTGAAGTAATATCAGTGTAAAAACATTTGAGCATTTAAGCTCTATAATTAAGTCCGGAATGCTTTCACTGTAAATTCAGGCAACAAAATTACTCATTTTGCTAGGCTCTCAAATCATTTCTTTAAGGATTCCCCAGATTCCCAGACCCTAGTTTACAGCTTGCGTTTTATAGCATCTCACCTGTTTCCCATCCACTTCAATGTCTGCTACATAGCTCTCAAACACAGTGGGGATATAGACTTCTGGAAACTGGTCTTTAACGAAGACAGTGAGCAGACAGGTCTTCCCACATGCACCATCTCCAACTATTACCATCTTCTTCCTGATAGCATCCATCTACATGGGGGGAGTCCAAACTAAGATTACAGTTAGGTCGTCAACCTCAGTACTCTCTATGCACTCAAATATTATCAATTGTGTATTCAGGTACAAACATAGTGAGTCAGATTTTCAAACTTTGTGTTGTCTAAGGTGCAATTATTATAATACTTGCTATGTTCCAATAGTTCCTCTTGATTAGCAGAAGTAAATGCTCAGACAATGTTTATAACGCTAGCAGACCGGTCTCATCATATATTACGAGTTTAATTACAAATATCCTGAGGTGCGACCAAAATGTCAGGATGGCAAACAAAGAGCCTGCCTCTGGTGGTATAGTGTGTAAAGATAATATCTCAGTACCGTGCCCACAATTATGCTGTAAGGCTGTGCAGTGTAGTCCGGACCTGTCAAACCAGCTAGCTAACCGGAGATAGCAGAAAGCTAACGATGTTTCCCATGGTTTGGATAACTGTCATTCAGTGTATTCTCTCTGAAACTATAGCTACATAATTCACTAAACTATCATAATGCCCCTATGACTGAAACAAAACGTTCTAGGTTTAAAGTGCATAAGTTGTCACTAAACAAGTTTTACCGCTTGATGCTTCTGTGTCCGCCTTTCTCCTCTTCCTGACCGACTGGAAAACTCCGCCTACTGTTCGTACGCATGCGCGTAAAGAGTCATTCGCTAGCTGACAGAGCAACCAGCTGTTGGACACTGGAACAAGTAGACCTATAGCAAAGCTACCCGAGAGAAACATCTGGGGTTGTTAACTACAAGATCAGATTCACAAAATGGCCTACACGTGATGTGATACAAACAACAATAAAATAGGATACGGATATAAAAAGACACACTGGAAACAAATGCCACTCAACTGAGTTTATTAGACTACCTGAGACCTCAACCTGTCCTAAATAAAACAGTCTGGTTTGGGCTGTTCATGGATAAAATTGCAAGGAACATTATATTTTATTATTAAACAAATCCTGTCTATTTATTATGTGACAATTACAGTGAAACAGTTTTAAAACAAAACAGTTAAAACAGTTTTTACTCTATATTTATTTGACATTTAACAATTTATTTTGAGATTAATATTTACATCTTTCTTTATTTTACATAAATATAAACAAGTAGGCTTTTATTTACTTCAAGTAAGCTGAACTTTTACATGTAAGGGAATATGATTATTGTTATTTTTTATGCAGCATATTGGTAGTTTTATTTATTGTAAGAGCCATGAATGAGTGCGTGTTTTGGTAAAAGGCTTATTGTTATTTGTTTGTTGTCATGGAGACAGAGTAAGTCACATAGGTATAGGCCAATGTTCAATGTAGAGGGAAAACATAGCCCATTTCAATATTTTAAAGTTTCAGGGTTACCTGTCCATGTAGAAGAAATCTAAAATAAATAAAAAAAACAGCATAGATATTTACATATTAAATCAAAGAAGTACAGTACATGTCCACAAAATTGTGGCTTAGAATGTAGACAAGGAATTTGAACAAGTCACAACAAAGTCCTACTTTCTATTCCATCCGAGATGGAATAGAAATAGATGGAATTATTTTGGGTTTATGTTAACAAGCATGAATCACAATTATCTGTGTAGAGTGTTCACTCACTCCTGCCTAAGAACTAGGACAGTCTTAAGACTCTTATGACAATATTCTGCCTGAGCTATCTCAGCTCTCTCACTCAAAAGCAGAAGGGGAGATGACTGTTTAGAATCCCCCTTAAAATGAACACAGCTCCTGTGTCCTTCTCAAAGTTTGAGGGCATGCATAATGAAATTTGAGAGGTTCCTACACATCAATTTTAAAGCACTGATGCTTCTACTTGTTTCTATTATACAGTCAAGGGTTTCTATGGGCACTGGAGGTAAAGTTGCTCTGATTGGCTGCCTGACTCAGCCAATCTGAGGTCTATTTCCTGACAGTGGCTGTGCTGTTGCTGCGCTGGTAGAACAGCACATAGGCTTGATTGGTCTGAAGCTGGTTCTCTGAGACTTGAGTCACACTGTAAGCGAATAGATGGAGAATAAACATGAGAAACAGGGGCAGAGACTTGTATACTGTAGGAGGTGTCTCAAAACAGATGGCACACAGATACAGTAGGCTTTTAAATACTGCCTATGACATGCAGTTGGCCAGGCACTATATATTAAAATGATCAGGGCACAAGGCAAGTCTCACCTGGAATCATTGTAGAAGCACCAACCATTTTCATCTAAACAGCAGGCTGTGTAGTGGCCCGTGTTCACTGTCCCAGCATGGTTACATATCGCATATAGATCATACAAAACCGGGCCTTAGGGGAAACAAATCAATAGAATGACTGACTTATTCTGCTCTTCTTCGCATCTGTGATCCAAGTTTACAAACTATGAAATAATCTGCCTAATGAGAAAGTCCTTATCTGTCAAAATAACAAAGATGCAAAAAATACCTAATAACACATGAGCTACTGATTATATGCCAATATGCCATTGTTTTTCAATTGGCTGATTATTTAATCAGTCAGTCAACATGCAACTGATTGTAATATTTTCATATCATAAAGCAGGCACATTGTTACAATTTTGACATGTTATAAACTAACTACATATAAACATCTTGCCATGATTTCATAATATCCATGGTTTATTAGATTTACTAAAAACCTTTCTCCTGACATCTATTGTTTAGCACAACTGTCAATTTCAAATTAAATGTGAAATAAGACTTAAAATATAGATACAGTATATTCTATCTATTTTTCTTTTTTTTAAGCTTCATCTGCATATTGTATTATTTCAGCCTTTCACTGTATAAACCACACTATAACAGACTGTTGACTAATGGACATAAAACAAGATAATGCATAGTTTGAGGAATAAATGTGACATGCACAAGAATAAACAGAGATAAGGTAGGTAGTGTTACCACAGTCGACAGGTCCGTAGGGTCCAAGGTCCAGGTTAGTGAGTGGGAAGGAAACGTATGCTGTGCTTTTACTGATAGACCACCGTGATGTCGTAAAACGATTCAGATCTGAATGGAATTAGTTAAGCATCACCATAACTTCCTGTACATAAACACTGCTTGCTAAGGTTAATACAGTAAGTAAGAGATGTTGCCAAGGATACGGATCACAATGACCTGAGGAAACCTTTGGATTGATAGCCTCTTGGTGCATTCTGTGTGCCTGTTACACCTCTCACACATCTAAAACACAATTTTATCTTTTATGAAAGATAAAAGACAACCCCCAACTTTAGGCTATGAGTGGATGCAAAATTCTATTTTGGACTAAACCTTTCCTCACTTACACTACCAATGTCACTGCCCTTTGACTATAAAGATAAAAACAAATTTATGTATAGTAAAACCATTGTTGTTGCATTCTCTCAGTTCACTTACTGGTGAATTCTCCTTGTCCAGTTTCTCCTCCTGAGAAAAGAGGTCCAGACACTCACTCAGTGTGACCTCCCCTGCATAGCTCCTCTTAGGGATGGGCAGCGACAGATCACAGAACACATCGAATGTGTTGGAGTAGTGGGAGCACATAGAGCAATGCAGCGAGCTCCGCAGCTGGCCTGAGAACAGGTCTGTCACCAGAGTCAAATGGTTAGCAAGTAGTAAGACATATCAATGGTCCCCCCCACATTGCTCTTATGTTGTACATGAGGCTGATGGATGACTAGGACTGGATTGCTTTCCTCACCTACTATTCTGCTGTCATCTCTGTCCAAGTGCTTCTTCCACATGGCAGATGCCTCTTCTGAAAGTCTAAGGCAGGATAAGATGTGGGAAAATGAGAGAACAAAACAAAAACTTTAAGAGCATTCAAATTTCAATGAAAGAATCTTTTCCACATAAACACACACACACACACCTAAATGTGGCATTGTTTTGTTCAGGTTGCTTCCCTGTTCGTTGAATGTAGGGTTTGCGGTTGATTTCTGTGTGCAGCTTGTCCAACAGGAACCTGAGAAACTCCTGAGCATCCTGTTGACTGGGTAAGACAAAGACAGATTTCTTAATGTCACTGCTACAGCCAGCATCTTCACAAGTCTTACCTATAAAACCAAAAAACAGTACCTCTGCTGGTAGAAAATAATTAACTGATTATTGTGGGGCTCTGAAGATTTATGATGGCATGGCCTGACATCCCCTCTTTGGGTCCAAACAATGGGTAAATATCATTTAACTTGTATACTAAGCTTCCCTATGAATGTTCTCCTATTCTTTGGCACGTTTAATTCTATTATTGACTGAAAAAGCTCACAGTGTTCTTCTTGTCCTTGAAACTGTTTTGTTTCAGAAGTGGATTGAATTGCATAATGCTTGACAGCATTTACATGTTTAATAGTGTCCAATAGACACAGCAGTTTGCATTTGTGGGACAGTAGTGTTATGTGCACAAAAGTCTCTCGAACAGATGCAGTTAACCCTGAGAAAAAGGAAAACATTGTTGACATCCTCACCTGTAACCACTGAAGTGAGGCACTGCTTCTTTAAAAATATTGTAAAAGTGCCGTGGATTAACTGCAGTGTCTCGCTCACTCACATCCCAAAGGTCCAACAGCACCTGAGAGAATGCTGGTACAGGACAGCAAGGCGAGGTGAGAAAATGGCACAAACCATTATATGCATCGAGGGATGTGGAGAGTAGACGACATCAGGAGAGAGGAACGTACCTTCCATGAGCTTGGCATCCTCTTTGGAGAATTTCTCATGCCTGTAGGACCTGAGGAGGCAGTAGTCCCGTAGTCCACATGTGTGAGACAAACACTGCACTACTGCATTCAGGAAACACTATGTTGTAGAAAACGTAAAGGAAAAAGTGAGTATGTAACAAATTATTCTGGTATTTCTGTTTTGCACCATTAAAAACGTACTGTGTTTCCTGTGTTTCTAAGTCCAACTCTTCCACTCCCTATGGTGATCTGCGCTTTCTGAAAAAATAAAAAAACACAGGATACCATCATCCAGGACGGCAAACCTGTTATATACACAAATACAGTATATAGCTATACGTTTGTCTGAAACAAACACATGCACGTCACTGCACGCGTGCTACTGCTTGACTCCTGGTTGTGTCCGTATGTCATGTTACAGTTTGTCTGCCTTAACACCAACAGTGTGTATACCCTGGCAGCATGGCAGTGTGAATAGCATTAGTAGGACAGATTTAGCCTTCTTATCTAATTAGCATAACAGGAGAAGCTAAAAGAAGGTTGGCCTCACAGATTCATCCTATTAGAGACCAAAGAGTGCTGACAGGTGCTTAAACACGTGGGTTAACGTGTAGTCTCCATTAATTCCTCTGCACGATTTCATTATTTGGTTTGTCTCATTAGTATCCCATAAATTACACATTAAAAACAGAACTAACAGCATAAAATAAAGGTTTATGCTGTGTTGTGCACACCTCATTGTCAGCGACCAGAAGCAGGCCCATCAGTGAAGTGTAGAGGACAGACTGGGAGATGTCAGCTGTCTCTCTCTGAAGGCTGTCGTGAGAGACCAGGGTTCGACACAAGGCCTCACAAGACCCCTCCAAGTTGACGCCATTGACTCCAGGCATCCTGTTTTATTGGTAAACCTCCAAAAGGGATCATGAGACAGATACAAGGGTTTACCAAAGAAGAAAGTAAGATGTAGCACCTCGTTTTTTTCACACACAAGTTCAAAGGTGAGCAGGATTTAGTGATAGTAGATGCATCGTCTGAGACAGAGTCCCCTTTATTAGTTAATGAAGTAGGATAGAGTATATCCTTTCTTTCCAGGAGAATGAAGAGGGATGTCATTCACAGCTGTGGGGGGGGGGAAAGAACAGGATGAGTTTCTCGAGGTAAATCCTGCTCTTGAATAGATCAAGTTGATCCATGCTGTCTTGCAATTCTCTCTCATAATCACAGCATGGAGAGTCAAGGTCTTGTAATGACCTCAGTGAATCATCCATGAGCTTCAGGGCACATTGTTAAAAACAAATAATTTATGGAGACCTCAAGTGTTCACTGAACCGCACACCTGGGCTGAACGTATATAAGCCATAAAACATTACACCAATCTCAAAATCAGAGAAAGCTTTAGGATTATTTCAAGGCCAAACCTACTTTCTCATAGCCATCTAAGGCAGGTAAAAGATAAAATCTTGCCAACAAAATTAGCTTACAAATAATGTTTGACAAAATAATGTAGCATTAGCAAATAAACAGGGCAGTGTGGACTCACCTGATCACTGTCACACTATCTGTGGACAAACTGTCCCAACCAAACTGTTCCCATCACCCGCTGAGCTGTTAAAAATGCATAAGGGGATGTCTACTGTTTCACTGTGGCTGTAGGCTAGAACTGAATGTCTACCTCTCTCCCTTGCCCTACCATCGGTGTCAGAGAGGGATAAAGAAGGAGTGAGGGAGGATAACCATCCCTAATCTTTTCTCTGCGGATCTTGCTAGCTATACTTAGACTTGTCTTTGTGTAGTTTTCCATGAGTATCTCAATAAACATTTGTCAGTTTATTAAGAAATAGACAAAAAAACAAGTATAACAAAAAACATTCGACATGGTGAATTTACATTCAATAACACTGCTCCCAAGCTTTACAGTTCACATCACCACAATCACACAATGCAACATAAAAAGCAAGAAAAAAAAAAGATCCATGTAGGAATTCAAATGTGTGTGTCTACAAACATTCATCTCCCACAAAATGTTTTTCTCCAGTGTCAATGTACAGATCTATGGAGACTCTGCAGGCCTCCGGATAATCAGTCTAACAGTCAGCGACTGGTATGGTCTGCCATTTCTGTGTCTGAGCTGAGGCTGAGCTCAGCTATATGACACAGGGAGGGATCAGGGTGAGAGGAGAGGTGCGGCTGGCTGGTCTGAGCAGTTCTATCTCGTGACTGGATGATTGCTTGGCGCAGGCAGGTGATCCACTGCTGCTTGCTGAAGGAGTCATTAGCCTGCAGGCTGTATGGGTGAGCTTTGGAGCGCCCTCTGCTGCTCACGCGGAAACAGTTCTTCACTAGGAAATGGAGAGGGAGGGAGGGGGAGAGAGAGAGAGAAGGGGAGGAAGGAAATTCAGTGGAAGCTGTAAGATTCACTTCAGCTGCTGGGGCCCCTCAAGGCCTGGCTTTTTCTTTAACTGTGGGTTTAGTTGCAGTCTATAACTCGTTTATCCCTCACTTCACTAGCAAACAAACAAAAGGTGTAAATAAACCTGAAAAACAAGCACAGGTCGTATGTGCCATAAGAAAGTACAGTATGTATACATTGCTGTAGTGCTGAAACAATCATCACAACATTATTCATCACTAAATTTGTGCGTCTCTCTTTTAAATCATGAATGGGATATTTGAAGTTTTGGACTGTTGTTCAAACAAAATTTGACATTATCTTAAGCTCCTAAAATTTTGTGATTTGTTTAGCATTTTCACAATTACTTATTCATGTTTTATACAACAGATTATATTGAAAATCATTAGTTGCAGCCCTACACCACTTTATCAACTAATACCACATTTATATACAGTACACTGTATTGCATGTATATGTACCTTTATCATTTCCCCCAGTGAAGGCTCCTCTGAAAGTGCTCCCTCCACCAGTCTCTCCATCCGGGATCTCCTCCAGATTTATCAAGGCATTGGGGAGGGGCTGTCTGTACACATTGAACACCTGACCTCCATCTCTGTCCTCCCCTGGTCTGGTCAGCACCAGTGCCAGCTCAAAGAGGAAAACGTGCAGCCGCTGAGAGAGGAGAGAGACACACACAAAACAAATGGCTTTATAACAAAATTGAAAAGTACCTATTATTTAGATATCACACCTTGGATGGCAATGTAAAAAAATGTGTGTTTTTATACATTACATATAGGAATATGATGCATTATGATTGCAGTACCAAGGAAATGATACAGAGAACCCTTTCAAAATACTGTATAAAGTAATGCTTTGAGGGGCCCAAGATTAAAATCTACCCTGAGGCAGAGGAGCAAAAGACTGCAAACAGATGAAAAGACCCTGTCTTAAAGCATCTGACCTTCTTCAGTTGAGACGCAAATGAATGAAACAACCCCAGGAGAACCACTCTACACTTAGTTCTGCTAATGCAACTTTAGTAGAACTAAACAGCAACAGTGAGCCGCTACCTGGCCCTTGTTGTTCTTCAGCTCTCCGTGACAGTAGAGGAAGCGGGACTGCTGGATCTCTGGTAATTCCTGGCAATCTTCGAGGAAGGCAAGACGCTGCTTGTAAAACTGACACTCAGCCTCCCCCGTCTTCTTGTTCACCTCTGCCACGATGCTCTGGATTATCTCCAACTAAGTAGAACAAAGTTTTACACATTCTTTGTAATTATGTCTTATTTTGGTAACCAAGAAACCCCACACCTACTTCCCACCAATGGAAACCCTGTAGAGTTAAAATGAAAATTCAGTACACACAACACAGGATAACTGCCTAGTGAAGTTCATGGTTCATAAAATGATTAACTCCTGCCATTTGGAGGCACCAATGTGCAAAGTAGTGTAGATTTAAAAAGGAAATATCAGTTCAATCCAAATGTGGCAAATGTATACTATGTCAGATACTATAGACATACTAAATATCTATACTCGTACTACAGGACAGTGGGGATGCCACTCTGTTTAGTCACTACCTACTAAACATAAATGACATTTGATATTTTGCATGCATAGATTTGGATTGCGTACTATAATCTACAGAGTCAGACAGACAAATGTTACTGCCCATAGTGTAAAGCAGCAGTATCTGAACACATCTTGCATAAACTACCAGTGTGGATATGTAGCATTTGTTATTGCAATGAGAACAAGTGGACTCTGTCTTGTACATTTTATCCCCTTGAATCTCAGTGCCCTCACATGTGTGAATGTGTAAGACATTAACTCACAGCATCAGGTAATGTGTCCTCATCAGGGTGCTCAGGAGGTGTGCACTTCTGTATCTCTTTCAACAACAACGGGTATTTGACCAAACGACTTCGAGGAAGATCTAGGAAATTCCACAGGTCCAGTTTTCTGCTGAATGAAGACTCCTGACACAGGCGCAGGAAGTGTTCCACTCTTTTTTCATGCTTTTTCTGGTCCAGCAGGGCTTTGGCCCTCACCTGGTTACAGCAGTATGTAACATAGGCCTCCAGGCAAGGGAACTGGAGAGAGGACGAGGGGAGGACAAAAGGAGCAATGAGGTATTAAAATCTGATGTCAGATAAGAGCAGAGATGTACACAGGTTGAACTCTGTGACTGATTTAGACAGGAACATAACAGAGAACTAGAGAGGAACTAAAGAGAGAGTGAAGGTGAGTTGTGCCGTTTCGGTTCTTCTTACCCAATTCATGAGCGTAGGCCCCACCTCTCCAACTGTCTTCTCCGATCCTTTCAGGCGCTCCAGACGCCTCAGAAGATCTAACAGGAAATAAAAACAGAACACCAGAACTGTTGACTTCTTATTGAGATTTTCTGACTAACTTCCAATGTGATTACAGTACAAAAAAAAAGATAAACACAATTGCACTAAACTCATCCAACTCCCTACAGTTAAAAAGCCATTAAACCAGTTATAACCATAAGAGAGAATGAACACTCTCCTTTTTTGTGGTTTTACACATTTACATTTGGAGCTGGGCAATATTAAATTTTACATTATAATACTAGATACAAGATTGTTTTCCATAGTTAATATTCAATGAGATTGTGTTCCATTATTACCCCATTAAATAACTTATGTATACCCCACTATCAAGCTTTTATAAGTTGTACATTAAACATTTAACTACTACTACTACTACAACAATGTAGTTAAGTCAATACAAGGTTTTTAAGTGTTTATTAATTGGCATGTTTAACTCTAGCAGTTTGCTTAGATTCATCAGTTTGGATGAAATTCTATAACAACAAAAAGATAATATGACTCTAGTAGAAGTCGGCAAAGATTTACCCTTATGGAGAGGAATGAGAGAGTCCAGAGTACCAAAGATGTGGCCAAGCTCACTCTCCGTCATGATGTCCAGCTTCAGCATGGGCTCATAGTACACCTAGCAGGACAAACGGAGCAGGAGACAAAGGTGAGGAGAGAAACAAATGAGGTAGAGAAAGAAGAGTATCAAAGTGTGACAATCTGTATGACTGGTTACAATAGACAAATATATTCAACGTGTTCTATTCAGCTGGTGCGATTTGGTAGGCAAGTACCTTCTTAACTAGTTCCAGGTCGTCAATAAGTTGCCTCTCTCCCTGAGTCAGCTCATAGATCACCTACAGGAAGAGGCAAAAGTGTTCAACATTTTCAACCAAATAATTAGACCACCAACACGTGGATGTGACCACACATGCAAAATTCACTCATGCAGATGCACACTTGCAAAAAATGTCAAACACACAGAGATCTCACAGCTGACTGTTCAATAAAGGAAGTTGAGCCTACACTGCCAGCTCACATCCTCTTTCATAATCACCTTGTAGAGCTGCGTTACAGAAATGAAGAGTAGGCACAAGTCACCCCACCCCCACAGCTTTACCCACTCGCCCTCATAAAAATAAAAAAAAAATAAAAAAAAACCAAGCTATAACATAAAAAAACCAGCAGCAGAAAGTTTAGTTTCTGCCGCTGAGCTAAATTCACCCTGCATCCCCCACACACCTCTTGACGTTTGATTTCCTTTGCAGTAAGGTCATGACTTTCCACAGTGTCACTCCAGCACTGACTGCTGCGTCGGCGTGGAAATGATGAGGCCTTTGGGCGAGAGCGCAGGGGAGCCAGGGGCAAAGGTCGAGCCTCTGTGCGAAAACTAATAGACCGCTGTGAAACAAGCAGAGGAGCTGAACATCTACAGGCAATGTCACAGCTCTTCATACTGTATTACACCAGGAACATGTGTTTTGTGCGCTCTTACCGAAATGGACTGGCCAATGCGTTTCAGAGCAGGGGTCTTCACTGGGGTTATGACACCTGTTAGGCTGTTGGACTTTGTCACAGGTTTGACCCTTTTATTACTGGGCTCCTACAATGAGACTGACATTAAAACTTACAAATCCAGCTGTGATATGTGTAAAAATGCTCCACACGTTTATCAGGATGGGTCATTCAACAAAGCACTGCTGGATGCACGTTAGAAAACCTGGCAGCTGCAAAAGAGGAACATCTCACCTCTGAATCCTTTATGTGGTCTGATATTTCACCTTCTTCCTCTTCTTCATCATTCTGACAAAACAGTTAAGATAAAGTATAAATCAGAAGTGAACTTGAGGAAGACACAGGGGAGGTCAGGAAGGTGGAAAGAGGGAGATGTCAAAAGGGCTGAGAAGTTGCATGGTGCAGAACTCTCATTTCCTGTGTGACTATTTCAAAGAGGAAGAAGGTTGAAACTGTGCCTCTGTAGTAAAATACAAGATGTCTGCCTGTTTTATCACCTTAACCACATCAGCTGTAATTTCAGTGTAACAGCAGAGATATGTATTCAAACACCAGCCAAAAAAATGCATGTGCATGATAATAGACAAGATAAATATTACAGGAAAACTTTAAAAGTGTAAAATCACAGTGGCTGAAATTTGATAAGACGTGGTGTTAACAAAATTAAACAGCCCGTGCATTCAGTGAGTTTTTGTGGCTGCACAGCTAAACAACACCACACTCATCACTGTGGTCAAAAAGGTAAAGTTGACTAACTTCCGCTAGTTAGACTGCGAGACATAAAGATGGAAAGCTTTATGTAAGATGTAATTCACCTCTATGATTCTGGGGACAGGTTCATGAACTGGATCTTGTTTTCTCTTCTTCTAAAGGCAGAAATAGATGTGAAAATGAGTTTTAGTTTTTACTTGGAAAAGGGTCCAGATAGGTTTTAAACATAAGGTGAATTGTGTGACTTACCCCAGCATGGTCACAGAGGATGGAATAAGTCTCTCCTGGCACAGCAGACCTACAAAGGGCAACACTGTTAGCAAGCGCAAGGCAAACACATGTATGGTACTTCACTTGAAGGGGGATAAGCCCCCACACGCCAACTATAAGCAGCTGAATGGGATTGTTGTACCATGCCCAGATGACAAACTGTTAGTTTTGTTCCTTTTTTTTTTTTTAATAAACACCGAGCAGTAAGATGATTAGGTTTTGTTACCAGGTATGTGACAACCTCAAATACCATTCATAGCCTCTACATATGGAAATATATTTAAAGTGGACTATGTTAACCGTTGATCCTGGTCAGTTTCTCCTATAATCTAGTGTGTGCTGCACACCAAGGCAAAAAGATAACCAATTAAAAAGAAAAAAGTTCCATACCAGGAAGTCCTCGTTTCACCAGCCTCCTCCACTTCCATCTTTAATTTGTCTTCAGTGCATCATCACAGAGATGTGACACATTCTCAAGATGAGAAACATTGAAATAATCCAAATTTACACCAGTCTTTTCGGTGTTAGTAGTACAGCATGAGTTTAGCAGGGAGCTCACCAGAGTTCAGTACACTTCTTCCTCCTCACTCTCTTCCTCATCTCACAGCCGACCACATCCTTTAGAGCTGCACAGACGCATGTATCCGCTCTTCTCAGGGAGGAGGGTTTAAAACTAACTTCTAACTCAAAACTGGTCACCTGGATTATCAAACGTTATGACTTTGCAGACCATAGGTGTTGACTGAACATGCTAAAAGTGATCAGATGAGTAAATTTGTATTTACAATAAAATTAAAATAAAGTACACTTACAGCAATCAAGTCAGGAGTTTATTTTTTCATTTTGCAATTTTATGCAGTCTCTGCATATAAAAAAAAAAAAAAAAAAAAAAAACTGACTTTTGTTTTTCATTCTAAGTTGACAGGAAGGCGTTGAGCTGATAAAGGCTGCGCTTCCCGGACATGCACTATAATGAAACTTCTGATGAAAAACAGCCTGAAGCAGGTCAGAAAGGAAAACCAACACATTCAAATTCTTATTCAAACAAACCAGAAATAACAGTTAATCAGATGTTAAGACAAAATTTTATAACTAAATCACACACACTCGTTTGTTTTTACATGTTTATTTACTATCACACTAAGTGCTCCCACTTCAAGATACATTGCCTTGCTCTTACACTGTAATGTCATTTGGAGTTAAAGTAAAAAGACAGACTTACAAGGTATGCACCAATGTTTTATTCACCCTCTCCCCCCCAGATGTGCAAGAGCTCCTCCAAATCCAGAGTGCTGAATGAGGTGGATGCAGGGGTGCCTCAAACTGGCAAGGACTTGTGATGTTTGTGAAATTTATCTCCAGTCAGGAGGGTCTGTCCTTGGGTGCTTTATAGTTTCAAATTTGGGGTCTCAGGTGGAATCAAGGGCAATGATATGGCCTTGGGGGGCAAAAAAGATATTCAACATGTATCACTATTTTAGGAACTTATTTAACTTAATCAGTTGCTGAACAAAAAAATGTAGGTCTAGGTTTACATGAGGTGCTGGAGGAGCAAACAGAAAAAGTGGGGGGGGCCCACATTAAAATATTCCTCCAGTGCTGAAGGCTGGTAGATTGGGAGGATGTTTTAGAGGGGCACTAGTTGGGCTATGGAGTATCAGGAGAACACTAATGCTTAAAATTATACTGAGTGACGACGTTCTGCTACTGAGAGACATCAGGAGTTCCAGTATACATGTTCCCTTTCTCCAATGACTGCTGTTCCAATGTTCCACCAGCCAAGAACTAACCGGATCCCTCACACACACACACATACACACAAGGGTATCCTTGAGTCAGCTTACTTGGGCTATGTACACTCAGGCACAGGTTTAAACAAACCATAGGCCTTTAAAAAAAAACAAAAAAAAAAACAAAAGATTGATCCAATAAAGCTCACCTAGATCACCCCACCCACCCCAATCCCCACCTCAGCTCCTCAGTTAGACCACCCTCCTGTGAGTGGGATGAGTGTGGAGCTCAGCGGATGGTGTATCTGACATAGGGCACTTCCACATCTTCATCTGACAAGTCGTTACAGCATAGTTCAAACACCAGGGCTTTCACATGCTTGCCCAGCTTCTTTTTGGACACCTTAGTCACAATCTCCGTCATCCTACAAGACACAGAAGCCTATGAGTAAACCAAACACTCAAAGTTTGTGTCTCAGGCAAATGGGTATGTGCATGTGAAGGATATACTCACGGCAGGTCCAGTCTCTCTTTGAGCTTGGCGGCAGACATGAAGAAGGAATAGAGCATGGACACTCCCTGAGAAAGCATGGTGATCTCCAACTTGTGCTCATTCTGACAATGAATGGGGTGGGGGTGTTAATTTTAAGATTATAAAATAGAATCCACATGATGGCAAACTAAAGAGATGGGTTAATCAGAACGTACTTTGAAGTAGTCCAAGAACTGTCGGAGTGTCATCTCCTCCCCACTGGGCTGCAGACCTGTGACCTCAAAGCGGTCCCACAACGTCCAGTCATTTTCATAGTACTGCAAAAATAATGGAGTGACAATGAGATGTTCATTTCAGTCATACAGAAAAATATCACATTTTCATCAGACACCACCAATGAATTATCATTCTGTTAATGAGCAGAACCAAGATACAAGTCACAAAAAAAAGGCACTTCTCTACCCAAGATTATTCTCCTCAGCACACACTGATCCCATCAGCATGAGAAGTTGAGTTGAACTCACACACACCCAGCCAGATGGCATGCATCTGTCTGATGCATCAGTATTAGCATGGCTGAATCATCATTGGAGCTCTCAACCTCTAACAAATATACACATGGCCTTCTGGGGAGAACACAACAGCAATGGGGGACGTAGTTCAACATCTAAACAGCTCAAAACAAGCAGGTGCCTACCTTGTGTTTGGGAGCAGCAATAGGCTCAGAGAAGGCAAAGAAAGGCAAGGCCAAGTTCATGAAGCCATTCTTGTATGACTCCAGTTTCTTGTGTCCTTGGACAATCTTGAAGAGCTCCAGGCACACCAAGCCCACAACTGCAGCTGTGGTAGTGGCGATGGCAGGAATGATCTTGCCAGCTATGAGTTTGCTCTGGATTGGATGGCCATGAAGATGAGAGTAATGGAGAAAGAAACAGGAACTTTATTAAAGGAGTTAAACTTGCAAAAGTACACAACATTAGTAAAAAACACTAAGTTTTAATGGTTTGAAACAGTTCTTGGTCTTTTAGTTTTGACAGCTTTTTCAGCAAATCTTTGAACCCCCAAGTCTAAATCATGATACCAAACATGCTTATCCCACCTTGTGTCTGTCTGCGGGGGGAATGTCATAGTTCTCTGCTCTAAGGTTGGATGCTGCCACAATGAAGTCCATGTGGAAGTTGGTGTCATCATCCTATTAACGGAGTTCACCACCATCAGTGTACATTGTATTCAGAAGAAACCAACAGCATGGACATTTAGAGAGAAATGTAGATACATGTATATTTACAGTAGGAAAAATGGTGTACCTTCTCAAAGTCAATGGGGCTGAGTTTGACCTGAGAAGTCTCAGGTGAAGGCAGCAGGGCCTTCAGCTCCACCAGTCTGGAGTCATCTATATACCAAGAAATCAATGGTTACATTTTTCTAATAGCATCTATAATAACCCCATACTATCACAAGCCAGAAGTTTAAAATGTAACATCTACAAAAACAGATTACATGACCTTGACTGCTTTATTGTACATGCACATAGATTTGTGTCTTACCAAAAGAAGAATTGCTATTCTGCAGCTCCTGATCAGATACGTGGATTTTAACCCCTGAGCGAGGGGTAAAGGGTGGCACCTCGACCTCCTGCAAAATCTTAACCAGACCTACACGATCACTGCTCCCTTGCAAGCCATATGTCTGAGCAAACAGGTTGGCTCCTGCCATTACATAGTCCATATGCAGCTCCTACAAAAGGAAGCAGTTCAGTCATTACCTCAACTGGCTAGAGCAGTTAGGAGCAAGTAGCTGCACTTAGCACATAATGAATGCATACTCACATTGGCAGTGCTGAATTCTAGGGGGTGAGGACACCTCTTTGGGCCAGACCAGAAGGGGGCACCAGAGCTGGTGAGCTGGGACAGAATGAAAATCAACATTTTACAACATCCTTTAGTCTAGAATTCTATATAGTGATATGTAGCAGGCCAGGATGTTCTAACAGGGTGTGATTAATGCAGTACTAAGTTCAACTCAGTACTTTTGAGGAATGAGTGCAATTTTGTTGATGCTGAATCAAAGAGCAGCAGACATAAATCCAAACTTCTCTGTCCAGCATCTACTTATATACTGAACAGTGCTTTGGCTTTGCTTACTACACCTCAGTCACTCCCACACAGTGGGGTGGAAACAGACTGAACACTTAGCAAGAAGTAATGTGCAAATAAAATTTTGATGAATTATAATTGAAAACACTATAAAAACAAAAAGGAGAACCACGTTTAGATTCTATACAAATAATGAGGGAACCAGACCAGACAGCAAACAGTGCAAGATGTCTGATTTTTTTTTTATGCAGTGAGCTCAGTGTGTGTACCTGATCCGGGGGGAAGTTGTGCAGTAGCTGGCGGATGTTGTTATTGTACTGGCACTGCCAGTGGTTGCGTGCCCAGGCTACACAGTCGACCCAGCTGTGGGGGCAATCTGTTACCAGACTCTTGTAAACAGCCTCCAGCACCTCGACTGGTTGAGCTCCAGGGAGTTTGAGAGTACGCTCCATGAACTTTGGATCTCTGCAAGAACAAACAAAAACCTCAAGCTGGTGACAAAGATTTGCTGTTCATCCACTACAGTCAGTTTAAGAGTTGCACAAGCTCAGCAGTTTCAAAGATTCAGTCTTATCAGCTCTGACTGTGAATGTCAAAACAGGTTTATCACACTGGCCGTAGTAATGCAATCAAAAGTAAATTTGCCAATTTTAACACATCTCATGATGATGAAAACACATACACATAGGAAACCACAGTGATGCTATATGGTCACGTTCAACTGACAAGGAAGGCAACTCACGTGAGGTACTGCATGGCGTTCTCTGGTGGCTGTTTGAATAGTCCTTCAAACTCATCACGGGCCCACTGAACACAGAAAACATTGACAGATCAATAATTAGAGTGGAGTAGAGGAATTTGCTGGGGCTGATTACATAAAAAATAAACATTGATTACAAAAAAAAAAAAAAATAAGCCACAGCTCCCAGAAGTGAAGCCACCATGATTTGATGCAGTCTGCCCCCTTGTGGCCAACTGCAGTATAGGTCAAATTCTGTCATCCTCCATGTTAGCAGATGAAATGAGACAAAATAAAAACCCAAAGTACTTATTAAATTTTACACCAAAGGTGATTTGTGATTTCTGATCAATCGCTGTCACACTGGTCTGTGTACAAGTGGTCATTCTCCTGGTAAGTTTGCTTTTAATAAGTTGTTTGATATTACAAGGGGTGTATTTGACAGCTTTGATTGGTGGCCTGATAAATCACTCAGCTACTCAGTCACTACTGTGCAGAATATGGTTGCAAAATGCCAAGTACACGTCTGCCATATTCACAATATCTTGGCTGCAATTTTGCACAGTGGAAGGAAGTGGTGGCATATTAATTTACAGTCTATGTGTTACCCAACATGATTTTAACTTCATTATTACTTTAAATTTAATTTACTCAGCCCCTCTGTGTTTAGCTACTATGAGTGCATCTACTAACCTGCAGTGTGTGTTCAATGGCATTTGGGAAGTTCTTGAGGGTACAGATGGGGATGGACTTCTCAGGTGGATCTTGGCTAGAGCTGTATGACTCTGTGAGGAAGGGGATCACGACCTGGACATTGCCTTTGGTACCCAAAGTACCAGACTCCAGTAAAGGTTTACAATAATACACACACCTCCGATCCATATACATACCTGCACAATGGACAAAAACACAAGACACAGGGCATGGGTTCAAAGGGAGAAGAGAGAGAGAGAAAAAAATAGCATAGTT
The DNA here is from genome assembly GCF_001952655.1 of Monopterus albus. Classification (NCBI taxonomy): domain Eukaryota; kingdom Metazoa; phylum Chordata; class Actinopteri; order Synbranchiformes; family Synbranchidae; genus Monopterus; species Monopterus albus. Next base: position 797,312 of record NW_018127886.1, read on the forward strand.
TTAAAAACATCAAGAGCCCAAATCTCAATGCTCTGTTTGTAAGAAGATTTAAAAGCATTGAAATTTCAGTGCATCTTACGTGCGTCAACATTGTCCAGTGCATTGGCCACTCCATCAAGGCTTTCAAAGAAGTCGTCGTCATAGATCCTCTCTGTGTCAGGACCCACTCTATTTTGGTGACCTGTGATCCTGATGGAGGGATTCATCTGTTTCACTGCTGCTGCTGCTGTGTCACTCTTCATTTTCTGTTGTCACATAGAACAAACACATGTAACTAGTCACATTTTCACTTTCTGATCAAATACCAACACCAGCACTGCAACTGACCAAAGGAATACAAAAACGAGTCATGTAAATCAGTAAGGAGTGTATCATCTATATAAAACCAACTGTTGTCCATGTGTGGTTTTTTGTAATGAGCGACACTGAAAGACTTCAGAACTCCTGGTTTATAGCACGTCTTTCAGCTCTAAATTTCTTCAACCACAATTAGCACAATGCACTTCAGAACTCCTGGTTTATAGCACGTACCACAATTAGCACAATGTTACGACTGAATATACAAATAATGTCTCAGTAATACCATTTCAATACCAATCTGTACTTGGGATGGTCACTACATTTCATTTATAAACACATGAAGAACCAATACACTCAGAATGAACCGGTAAGACCTCAGGCATCCCATTATCCTCCATCTAATGATGTACCATTACATCATCCATCAGCAGCAGTTAGATTAAGTGCACTCTGGGGCAGTTAGTGAACAGGAAATCCATACGCAGTAGCTTGGAAAAATCTAATTCAGTCAATTAATGGCAAATGTGCATGAACTAGTTACTTCCCATTCATGAAGACAGATCTGAGCAAACATGGTGACACTAACCGTGACATCTGAGGGTCTGAAGAGGAACTGTCTGTTGAGGTTGGACTTCTCTATGGTGTCCATGTCTGTCACAATGACCTCACCCTTCCCAGCTGCCAGCCCAATCATGGCAAAGTTTTTCAATAGCTCGCAGCCAATGGCACCGGCTCCAACCTGGAGTGATTGAAGGTCTCTTGGTGAGTTAAGCCATAGATGATGTGTTCTTCCAGGTTAAGACACTATTAAACACCATCAATATACATTGCTCTGTAGATAAATCCAACTATGGACTTTGTCTTGACTATTACTTCGTTACAGAATAGACAAAATGGAGGCACAAGCTGAAAGAAACTGTAAAGAAATAGGGTCATAATATTTTATTATCCTTATTGTGAACAAATGACAAAGACCAAAAATCCTTGGTCTTTGAAAATGTGTTGGTCTTCCTAAACATTTGAGTCTCAGTTTCAGGTCAGCTGTCAATATTTTAAACAAATCTTTTTTAAAAGGTCATTTAAAAAAAAAATATATATTTTTCAACCATAGATAGCTACACACAAGCCCCCACACGCTGATACATCCACCAACTACAATATGTGTAGTTGGTGGATGTGCTGTATATTTCTTTTTTTAAGTAAACAAAGCAAGAGTAAATTGCGCATTTATTGGGGACAATTTTTATTCTGTGGATATGAAGCGTCAGTGTGTATTTGTAGGATGAATTCGGAATTAATGACAGCGCTCGTGAAGAAACGTCAGCCAACACGGTGGCTCAATGTCATTTCATTAGACAACAATGGATTTTTATGGGGCAGATAAACAAGTTACGAGTTCCAACAACACAGGCAATCCTTAGGTTTGAGGATCAAGATTGATCTTCACTTACAGTAAGAAAGATACAAAACATCACCAGCCTGATCTGTGAATCCCCCTTAGCAACAGGATGCCCGAGTAAAGTTTTCAATTGGCCAGCTCACCAGGAAGTAGCGCTGTTTCGCAAGAATATCCTGCAGCTTGGAGCCAAACACTGCAATCTGACCATCATATCGACAGTTCCTCTGGGAGAAAAACAGGTTTAATGTTATTGTTTGCCATCCTCAAGTGTATCTGTCTTCAGTATCAGTGTGTGGGCTTTCTTCTGAACACCTACAGGGGCACATTCTTCTTCTGTGAGCATGAACCCTTCCTCTTCAGACAAGCACTCCAGGGCATCAAAGTACAGCCACTGCATTATTGGCATAAATTTTCCTGTGCATGCCTAAGAAAAATAACAATAAAAATGTATTTGTGACAAATATTTCTGTTTTGGGGTTGGACAGGTTAGGGCAACACATGTTCAAACATGTCACAGAAAGAGTAAAACCACACAAAAACTGATAACCTATTTTTTTACCCAAAAGATGAGTGAAACATTGAAAATAAATCACTATAGCACACACACTGTAGGACTGCACTGTCAATTTCGATATGCACACAGCATGCCACCGACCTTCATCACTTCTTGTGCAGCCAGACCCCCAAAGAAGGCATTGAGAGGCGCCAGATCACCAGCAGCAACAAATGACATCTTTTTGATAAGCGCTTCATCCAACTGCTCCGCCCTGGCAGACCCCGTCTGGGCAGAGTTAATCTCCTTGGCCAATTCTAATAGCTCATCCCCATCAGCCTGGAATAAACACAGCTCAGCATGTTGAACAGTTTACAAAACATTACATGAAACACTACAACTTGTACTAATTGATAAATTCTGCTAGAATCATTCATAGAGATTCTACACTGGGTTTCGTTTCTGTATGTAATGACTCATTTCATTCAGAAGGACCACACTGAAACAGGTTTATTACTGACACCATGTAAGTTTAACAAAGTTAATTAAGACAAAAAGACATTGCCACAAAAAAAAAAAAAGAAGCAAGAGGTGGGCTTTATCGTTACCAATAAAAGTATACTGGCACCAAGATATTCCCATGCACTTCTATCATATTTAATACATACCTGATTCCAAGGTGCAGGGAGGTGGCTGTGTTTCTTCTGGAAGGCATGGATAGCCTGGAAGCCCACATGCAGCTGCACTGGACGCTCAAACTTAGCAAAGTCTGTCATCAAGAACTCTGGCTCAGCTATGGAGGAAGAGATGGATTTCTGCACAAGAAGGATGCAAGAAAGTGAAGAAAGAACCGGAGTCCACATGACATTTTCCACTGGTAACAGCAGATAATGAAGGGGCATCTGTATTGTGATGACATTGGATGTTTCGCTGATCAACAACAATGGGGAAAAACAAAAATAAACGGTCACCCTCCAAAAGTCTGTCACCATGACATTACTTGATGCAGAAACTGTCAGCCACTTACAAATTGGACCTTTTTGGGCATCTTGACCTGGGAGACAATTCCTCCTCTTACATAATCTGTAAATCCAGTTGTGTCACAGATGCTGAAGGTGTAGGGACCTGGACAGTGAGAGCACACTGTGTAAATTTCTAATAGTCAGAACCAGACTAGCCAAAACATGTCCTTTTTTTTTTTAAATGAAAAAGGATCTTACCTAGAACTTTGATTTCCACTGGATGGCAGCCATTGAGCTCTGTCATACCCTGAACCTCTGTGAAGGTGACATAATCTCCACTCTCAAAACCATGACGAGCCTCATCCAGGCATGTCACAACCCCTGGGTTGTCCTGGAGAAACAAAGAATGAGCAACATTTATTACAATGTATGTCAAATTTTTGCCTTAATCTACAAAACAGCAATTGCTTTGAAAAACATTTTGGGCCACACATAAGGACTAACCTTGGTGATCATGGAAATCATGGCACTCAGTGGCTGCTCTCCATTGGTGTCGAACACTATCATCTCTTCACCAAAGTCACAGAAAAGCTGGCTGAGAAAGGAGAACACAAAACACATAAATACTGGACACTGACAGACAAGTGGATAAGACCAACAAGACTCGACGCCTTACCCAAACAGACCACGTGTGTCGGCAATGATCAGCTTGATTCCTTTGCTGTGGCAGAAATCCCCCACACGCTGCTGCTCGTCCAGAGCAGAGTTTGTCAGTACTACCACCTAGGTTGCAAAGTGAGACAGATAAGACAATAAGTTTTCTTTCCTTTCTCAAAGCTGAAATAACTAAAGAGGTAGCTTTTATTTAAGTTGTACCTGGAACTGGGTCAAGTAGTCTTCACTAAGAGTGCCGGTGTAGGCAGTCACTGGAACATAGTTGTTGAGCTCAGCCAAACGGGGCTGGCTTACCTCTGCCCTGTTCTTCCCCAGGTCCTCCTCCCGCAGGTAAAACTGACCACACAAAAATATATATTTGATAAACTGATGAACTTATACCAAGTTAGTGAAGCAATAACTGCCAAATGAGTACCACATATGGCAATAGAGGAGAAGAGACATCACAATGCTCATAGAAGGGCAAAAATCTGCAAATGATGTGTACAAGTGAAAGACTTCTATCAACTAAAAATCTGTTAGCAACTACCTGTACTGACATTCAAAGTGAGCACTTAATGCTGAAGGTGGCAGTTGACTTCGTCACAGTTTTGATGCAGTACACATAATGTCTATGCAAAATTATGCAACAGTTTAGGACAACGGACAGACACTATGAAGTTCATGCAGCTTGAAAATGTTTCACCAAAAAAACATTCAGAATGAGGACAAATTAAATGGTTGATTAAAAAAAGTAAGAGGGATATAAAGGATGGATTTAATTTTAAAATGATTTTAAAAAATTCACTCTACAATCAATAGGCCAACATTGACAGTGAAAACTTTTTAAAACTTTAGGCTGGGCTACTCAAGCCTCAGTCAGAAGGCTCGTTTTGAATCCACTCCACAGTCACCTCAATCTCATGCACTGTGATGAACATTTTCTTCTTGTCCTCTCTGTATTTGGCTGCTTTCATTCTTCCCTCACTTCTGACCAGACTCCTTGTCCCTACTACTGAGAAGCACCCCCATAGCATGATGCTACCACCACCACACTTCAGAGGGTTGTACTAGTCAGGCGATGAGCAATGCTTGGCGTTCAGTGTTTAGAGTTCTGCCCAGTTACTGTAGCTTGGCTGGATGACCAGCTCTAGAAGAAACCTGATGGTTTCACACTTCTTCCATTTCACAATTATTGAGGCCAGTCTGCGATGTTGTATAGCCTTGCCCTGGTCTATGCTGAATAACTTTTTGTCCTGACATACAGTGTGAAATATGGGACCTTATACACATGTGCTTTTCTAAACTGCGTCCAATCAATTCAATATGATACAGGTGGACTCCAGTCTAGTTCTAGACACAACAACAAAGATAATAAAAGCAAACAGGATGATACTGAGGCAAATGCCAGTGGCTGAAACAGAAGTGAAATTCAGGCTGGATGGTCAGTTACAGCTTAGATGTATAATCTGAGAGAGAAATAGAGGAAAAAGACTATTTACACATTAATCTACTGGACCTGAAACAGACACTAAAGATTATTCAAGGTCTGAGGCTGACAAACCAAAACAATCTCATCACTACAGAAATGTCCTGAGACAAGCTTTAGCTCTACTATGACTATAACCTAGGGAGTGGCCACACACTGATTAATCTGGGTCACCTGGTGGTTAACAAGGGTGGGGTTGACCACAGTACTCTTTCTAGATTGCAACCATACAATACAGCAAGAGACTCACACCCAAGCCCAATTGGAAACTGCGCCCACAGAATTCCGATGACACCACCGCAGATTTTGAACAGAAAGCGGAAACTCAGATTGTAAGCATGTTTGCATGTGCAGTTATGTGATGTTGTGAATGCAAGTCATTTTCCAAGCCAAGGATCTGACATTCAAATCTACTTCACACCTTGACTGACTAGTTGCACATCTGTCTAGTGCTTCTTTTTCATTCCTTACACATTCTCATGCCAACCCAGGTTAATGTATGTTTACAAAGATAGGTTTCCTAATGAGAATGTCTGAAAATGTGCAGTGTTCTCCCAACTCCCCTCACCCCCTCCTTTTTTATGCGGTGATTGGTCAGTTGCCTGCATCTAAAGCAACTGAACTTTATACTGCAGTGGTCATGTATCCTTAAATTTATGCTGATGGAATTTCCAACAAATATTCACACTTTTGAGTGTCTTGAAATTGCAACGAAATAAAATATTCTCAAATTTAAAATTTCAGAGATATTTCACCTTGCTCAAGATGTTAGTTGCTTTTAATGTATTTTCTGCTTAATTTTGCTTCAAAAATGTTTTTACATTACAAGCAAAAGATAAATAAACCAATCACTCATTCTGCAATACTCTGCAGATTTCCATCCTGAATAACTGCCGATAAACAGACAAACAAACAAAAAAAAACTTGTTTGGGCCTGCTCATAACACATGATGCCATACCACACGTAAGAATCAGGCTCAAAGACAGATGAACCACAAATAAAGTACACTGACTGAGTGAACTGATGTGTGTATGACTGAATATGAAAAAAAGAAAAAAAAATCACTTCACTAATGTAAAATGTGAATATCTGTACATCCTTCCACACACCTGAGAGGAGAGGTCTCTCCATTCTGCAACTCCATGGTCATGTACAGTGACACTTCTAACTCCTCCCAGGATGACGTTCTTGGCAATCTCTACTCCAAGACCTCTCATACCAGAGATGAGGACATTGGAGTTCTGCATGCGCTTCATAGCATCATGGCCCAAAACATAACTACAGAAGGAATCAAAGTACCATCAGCACCGGTGCAATAAACATGCAAAATCTGCCAGTTTTCCTTGAGGAGGACAAAAATTCTTCAAAGACAACTTACAGTTGTCTGGAGTACAGGCCTTCATCAATCTCTGCATCACTGCCATTCTTTGCCATGCCCTTGGGACAGACAACAGGAGGTGCATTCAGTTTATGTTACAGCTTACACTCAAATAATTTGTGTGTTTACACTTACGTTGGCAGGTGTGTGGGACAGATCAGTTCTGACAGAGTTAGAGGAGGAGCAGTGGGATCCTGTCTTCGTCTCTGTTCCTGACAAGCGACGCTTCTTGGACAGCGGCGAGCTGGACATCTGTGCATCAACCAACACCATTAACAACACCCACAGTCCATTTGAGGTACAACAACAAGCTGACCTATACTGTCACTACATGTCTCCATTACTAATTTAATACAAGATCATTAACAATTGATAATTGGTAAAATTTAAACTTGATGGCTTCAACACTCAAGTAGTCAAAGGTAGTCTAATGTCCCCATAAATGTATTTAATAGTGTTTTTAAAAAAATGCAATAATAAAATTCAGATAGTTAAATGATAAATACACAATTCATTGCTATGGTTGTATTAGGATGCTACCTGCTACCCAATCCCCTTCACATTAAAGAGAGGATTTCTAGTCAAGGCAGCAGCTGGGCTGGCTGTAGGCCAAACACATTTCTGCTCGAAAACGAACTGAGCCCGGAAGAGAAATGAATAGCAGCATTATCAGTGCTTTTCATGCTCAGAAACAGTGCTGGCTTGTTTATGAACCTCTATTGTGTATTATACCGGTATTTAAGGACAGCCAACATTGTTTCAACAAAAGAGCTGAATCATTAAAACTTCACTGCGGTAAAGTGAGCAACACCTCACACTGTCTCACAGGTGTGGGCACTCTGCTGACGACCTACGCTCGCAGTTTAGATAGTTAAAATACTCGTTTAGTGGTGATAATATAATTGTAGAAATAACAACAGCATCGAAGTACATTGTGAATTATCTGGACAAAGTGGTCACTTCGGGAAGTGAAACAGGCCGCAGTATCTCGAACACATTCCCACCATACGGCAAACACACGGCCATAATTTCCGCATCCAATGCAGCTAACTTACGTGCCTTCCTCGAGTCAAACTTAACCGTTTAGAAACCTTTCAGCGACTTCATATGATAAAGACTTGAGCCGAACAAACAAATGCCGCTAAACCAGCAAGAATAACATTAACAATTTAATGTTACTGTCAAGTGAGCAGTCTCTGTTCGCTAAAAATGAAAATGAAGGTATCCGGCATGATATAGCAAAGCTACCTCCCTTTTCCTTAGCACTGTTATTGCTAGTTCCTACTCAACCTAATACATAGCTGATGATAAATCATTTTTATCACCGCTGACGACTTAAGATGATGCCTCAAATGGCAAGTCATTTTAACACCACCAAGGGTTAAGCAGGTTGCGTGCCACTAATCAGTGATTAGTGTTTTCAGTGATTTGGCAAGTAGACAGCACATTAATAACTTAAAGAGGCTAGAAAATACCAGTCTGCCAGCCTATCCATTAGCAGCTTGGCCTAGGCCTACATTACCCCCAGTGCGGAACACAACTTTACAAGCTAGCAGCAGCTCAAAATATAGCGAAGCGGTTTGACAGCTAGTTACCAGTTTCTTTGTTGATACTGTTTAATGTTTCAGCGCCTAACAAAAAAACACCACCCAACTTTGCCGTCCTATATAACCATGTTTACGAATGAAAGACTAGCCATCACACTCGTGCTCCATTGATTTCGCTTTTCTTACCAATAAACCTTCTCGGTCCCTTCCCAGTGCGAACCCGCTCCTCTCCCGCAATGTCTAGATGCCAATAATAACGACGACTGTAAATGCGACTGGTTGTACAAAGGACAAAAAGCGGTAAACGGGTTTAGGCTGGTCTGCACTATATTGTCGAGTCACTATGTCGTTGTGCTGAGAGTCTCTCCTATGTAATTGCGTTGCTGGCTTTGCGACTGCAGACGGGAACAAAACCAAAATGGCAGATGGGGAGAAAGGGGTGGATGCGCCGTGACGCACGGGCTGAAATATTCAACAGGAAAGGATGGCCGTGAGCACGCTACCTGGTCAGGCGCTCAGCTCATTGGCTAAGACGCCGAAGCTAACACACACTCATCCCGCCCCTGCTAGCAGAAGATGCATACCATGTATATTGTTGTACTATAACTGCAGAACTTCTAACAGTCCATGTCAGTAACACCTTGCAATACTTTTACATACGCACACAGAGCATGTCTGACACAAGTGCACCAAAGCAAAGTTAAGAAGACTGACTCTTCTGCCATCTATTCAAAGTCAAAGAACCGTCTACCGGTGCTGGATGAAATCAATCAATAACAGCGTCTTTATTTCGTTGACAGGTTAGCGAGAACTCTCACTCGCAGACTGCATATACAAAGCTTTTACACCACATGTGCTAAAATGCAATATCAAAGAAAATAACACATTTTCGGGTGTAACGTTAACTACATAAGTTATAGTCTCACTGTAGCGCCAAATGAGGTATTGTGGCTTGAAGACACTGTCTTTTTCTTGAGAAAAGTAAAACAGCACCACTCAAGTCTGATGGTGCTGCAGTGACAACCGAGACAGGCCGAGAAGATTGAGTAACGTTACGCTACTGCTAGCTGCTGTGATGCTGAGCGTCTGAGGCCCTAGACACATTGAGGTTAGGGGTGAGCATTCCTTGCAGAGGAGGAGTAACGTTATTGGTCTCGGGTACACATGTCGAGGGGGTCCCCATTCTCATCTTTGTATTGCCAAAGGATTAAAACACCAATTTCCATTATTTTATCGGAGCTGTAACATATAAATATCACTGATGCCAGGTTAAAAGGACAACGAATTAGACAACAACCAATGACATTACAGTGGTAAACACCGACTGACATGCTATTCTGACGTTAATCTAACAAAATGGATCTATCGAGATGAAATAATGCCAACAGTTACTGGGCTGGGGGTGCAAGTTAGCCAGTGTCCATCTCATGTTTGTAGCGAACTAGCCTTTCAGCTACCGTTAACGTTTACCACAGAACATTAACACAGCACTATCGTGCATACAGAATGTGCAAATGCTAATTTAACATTAACAGTTACGTGACTGTGGATCGTTAGGTACCGGTAGCCGCGCCGCAGAGGTGAAACGGTTCAGATAAGATACGGCGACTAACGTTATCGACTACCAACGACTGCGTAGTTGTTAGCCTGTGTTCAGCTAGCTTTCAAGCTATCTAGCCACCCAGCGATTTGTTCCTTCTGGCGCCGCTAACTAGCTAATGTTAGCCAACTAGCTCAGGCTAACATTACCAAGGCGAGAGCTTACACAAGTGTGTAGAACTTACCACATCCGATATTACTCGGCCTTATCTGTAGTATTAAAATCGGCTTGTATTTAAGCAAGAAACCCAATAAACAACGTGACAAGTCAACTGTGCCGTTGACTGCAAACATAAAAATGTGTCAGGGGTGGCGGGCTCTGTGTGAGTTTTTCCACTTGACGGCTGCTCCCGAACCGTTTCCCCTCACTCTATTTCAGTTGAAAGAAAAGCAAAGCAGCAACATGTGCACGTTACAGACACAACCATCGATCCGGTACAGAGGGTTCACGGAAAATGTAATCGGATTGATTTATCTGAAGTGGATTCTTTTATTCACCTTTAGTGCCCAAACACATCATTTACATTCCAAAACACGTGGAAATGAACGCCACTGTGTGGTTTCATCGTATGATAACAGTCTACAACCATGATGATTTTTTTTCACCCCCGTGCCTTCCCAAATATAGACTAATCCGAAGTTCACGCAAGGCCAGATGGACCTTGTAGGCATGGCGTGAAAATGCCTCCACGGGAAATTGCTGGATAACGGTTCTTTCCGTGTTAGCACTAAAAAGCATAGCTAATTCCAAGAGGAAACAGTTTTTAAAGTGCTATCATCTCAGGTTTAAAAACTTTCAACCAATGAAACAACTCAATATCTATTTTATTTTATTTATTTAAGACTTGCCAACAATGCACAGAGTAACCTACATAGAGAAGTGGATGTCAAGGCTTGTCGGGAGAAAAAAAAGCACAGAACCTGGTACTACATACTGTAGAAAAGCAGAATGAAATTCAGAAAGATCATTTTTTGGGGGGGTATGATAAATATGAGCAAATATAAACAACACTGTCCAGCTAACATTACTAAATGAATGTGCTTCAACAAAACTAAAGAAAAAGGAATACAAACCTTCTGGGCAAGATTTTTGGAGAATAAGAGGAAATGTGTGAGTATGTGTGTGCTTGTTTTCTTGTTTTTATGTATCTGTAGGGCCCAAAATCCAGGAGTTACTATGTTCATGGGGATCAACAATCTACTTGCAGGGCCCAGAGGCTGGGCCACACAGATAGTTAATCGAATGTTACAAAAATTATGGGGTCAGAGCAAGTGTCAGCTTTGGTTAAGATTAATGTTGATGTTAATGTTAGACAAGTAGTGGTTCTGGTTAAGGTTAAGGTAAGGCCCCTGGAAAGGAATGTACGTCTATGTACGGACCCTGTAAGTGATGACCACAAGTCTGTGTGTGTGTGTGTGTGTGTGTGTAATGTGTGTGTGATCGCAAAGCCTTTATACAATATTGTGCATCTAAAGATTACCGAGCTCTAGGTGCGGAGCAATTTCCAATACTTTGGGTGACAGCTAAAGTTTAAACACAATGTATAATAAAACAAATCAAAATCTCCAGCATCCAGTAGAAAGGCTTTATCAGTTCACTTTCACATACCTCTGTACAACTGTGTGACTGCAAGCTGCAGCCTTACAGCTACATAAATAAATAAGGAACAAAAATAATGAAATGGGAGGAACTGATCTGAAATAAGTAAATCACCGGTTTGGATGTGCGGAAGTTCACAACATGGGATTAGAGCAATATAGTAAACCTGTTTTTCTTTTTTTTCCATGTGTATTTACAGTATGTGCAGTTTACAAACTGTACAGTTTGTTTTTACTTGTATAGATTCATAATTTGTAAACTGCTGAGTGCTTGGATTCCAGTATTAGGTGTTTGTGTGCTGAGTATTCATATACACAATTTGGATTTCAGATGCAAAAAATCTTGATCTTTGCAAGCTGTCGGGCTACACTGGGATGCAGTACTCTACTCCTCCTAGACCCCAGTCATGAGTGTATTTGAATGCCAATTATCTCAGTATGAATACACTGCCAAACCAAACAACACTGTATGTTTACTTTTCTGCTAGGGAGAAAATGGATGATACTTGTGGGAGAGAAGACAGAGTTATTAAACTCTCAGGTTTAAACTTCAGGTGTTGGTTTAGGCATTACATCTGCTTCATAGCCCCGTGCCCATCCCAGCTCTGGGCGACTGGCTAGAATGAGCAGCACCCCTCTGTCCATCCCTGTCTTCTTGCTTCCCCACAGACTTCAGTGAGGCTTGTGTGGGTGGGGAGGGTGGAGGATAGGAGGGAGGAGGGATAGTGAGGCGAGGGAGTGAGGGCAGTGCAGGCCTGGGAGAGGTGGGAAGAGGTGGAGGAGTGACTGATGTTACAGTTGAGGAGTGTTGTGAAGAGCGTGCACGGGAGGTGGCAGGTGAGACGTGTGTGCTCCGGGCACGTGGTGATTCAACAGGGCAGTCACTGATTTGCTCTAGCAGTGAGGGCATGTCTCCTTCAATCTTCTCCAGCACGGCAGCCATTTGCTTTTCTATTTGTTCTATCACACTGTCCATTTGCCAGTCGCTTGTAGCGCTACTCCCACTTACACCAAGCTGTAGCCCAGTCCCATACATCCCTACCTCTCCTCCACTCATATACAGGGAGCTGTATGAACTCCCATAGCTCCCCGCCATCCCCATCGCTCCAGTCTCAACTTCTGGGTTGTATGATGTAGCATGACGCCCCAAACTAGCAGAGCTGCCTACTGTATAACAACCCTGTCCTGCTGCAGGACCTGCCGTGGCTAAGCTAAGCTCAGCACTATATCTGTCTGTTCTCCTGGTATCACTGCCCCTTCTACCCACAGGGGTAGCATTACCCCTTAATCTGACTCCTGCTCCTACATCCACTCCAGCTCCAGACCCTATAGCTGGAGTGACTACTACTCCCACTGACCTCTCAGCCATTCCCTCAGGTACTTGTGTCTGACACCAGCTTGCATCAGTCTCATCCTTCTGCTCCTTCTGTGTGGCTGGTCTCTTCTCTGGTGAGACTGTTGTAGCAGCAGAGGCTGTAGCTGGAGGGCCATGGAGCGTTGCAGCCATCTTGCGTTTGGTGCTGGGATCAGGGGAGGTGGATGTGTGTTTTTTGTCAAGATTAGTGCCTGAAGAACCATCTGACAACTTGAAGGGGGCAGGTGTCACCACAGGGTATGTTTTGGATTCTGGATCAACTTTATCTTGACCCAAACTGCCAGCCATTTTTCTGGTTCCATCACTTGTTGCTTTCTTTGTACCAACCTTATTGGGTTCCTCCTGTGCAAGTTTGGGGGCTGCAATTGATTGGCTGAGAGGCTCCAGAATATCTGATGGGGAAGTTCCTACAGATGGGCTTATGCTGATCTTCACCTCATCATGCTTTTCTCCCACCATACTCCTTTCATCATTGTAGTCCATACCTGATGGTGCATTTTCAACATTAACCTCTAAAAACATGCTACTTGATGTCACCCCTCCATCTTTGTTAACCTCATGATTTGTCCCCTGAGGCACATTCACTTCACCATCTCCTGCCTTTTCACCACCCTGAACTTCAGCTGTACTGTCAGTCAGTGCTTCTGAATTCTTTAGTCGTTGCATGAAAGTGGTGACACGGATCGCTTTCTGCAAAACAAAAACAGGCAAAGAAAAAGGAGAGAAGGATAGCAGAGGTAAAGAGAATTAGATTTACCTAATGTTCATTTATTCATAAACACCCATTTCTAGACTTGTTTCACCTAATAAAAAATACAAAACAAAACAAAAAACTCAATAGACTGTAGTTGGTTATGAGAAAGCATAAAAAGCATGAAAATAAGATAAGCATTTGACAAAACACCTGTCAAGGCACTATGATTTTGCACCATAAGCACTGAGATGTGATTTGTGTGAAGTGAACAGTGTGGTAAGATTAATGCCATTTGTTTACTTCCAGGAGCCTATGACATATTGTACCCTGGTTTAAATCACTCTCAAAACTCACTTTTCCCTAGCAACTCCTTGACTGCTAATTGACCAAAAAAAGCAAATGAACAGGTAAGCGTGAAACTTCTCTACTCATCTGACTCCTTTTGGTCCACACTAAAGAAGTTAGGGAAAATGTGAGAACATAGAAGTTGTTTCTAAACCAGGAAATTGATTCTCTGGAAGTGACAAGCCATTTGAACACAGAAATGTAACTGAACAGAGTATGATTTGACTGAGCAGGTTGTGTATGACTCAAATCTACCACTGAAGTACAATATGGGACAGTATGCCAGGATTCATTTAAGAGGAATGACACAGTACCCTATAGTTCAAATAACTGCTCTTCAACAGTCCACAGTGGCCTATACCCCCTATATCCTTTCCATTTCTCTCTCTCCTTATCTACACTAATATAAAAACTACAATGAGTGTACAAGCAATGAGAAAACCTTCTTGGTTGCTGATCATTGTCTTATTTGTACCAATCTGATTTTATAGACTAGTGCAGATGAGGAGTAAGAAAGGAGTAGAGTGAGCCACTTTGAACATCTGAGTCTAATCCAATGAAGAAAAGTGAGGCAGAGTGGATGGATC
>NW_018127886.1:811830-820024 GCF_001952655.1 Monopterus albus
CTCAAGGCTGAATGAAACTTAACACATAGCTTTTTGGTCAACTATTTTACTTAAATAAACCTCTTTTTAATTCAAGAGAATGCTCAGTCATCTGAAAGATGTTCTGTTTTTGAATCATGGCAGACTAAATGCGAGTTTCTGCCCATGCTCTGTCCTTCCACTCTCCCTCACAATGAGCTACAATACCTTTAACTCCTGGGAACCACATGAGGAAAGAGAGAAGAGGGTCATATCTGTTACTTATGCTATTAGAGCACCAGCTTGATCTCCTCCTTCCTTGTATTCATGTCCCCATGGCATCTTTATGACTATCACCACATGTCATGCAAATTTAAATCATACATCAGCAGAGCTGTATGTTGAATCAAAAGCAGTTTGTGTGCAATCACCATTACAAATAAACCAATTACCCTCATAATTATTTGTGTCATATCATCTGGCCTTTATCTGGTTTCTCTACCTGTTTCTGTTCTGCTTAGTCCTCTTATTATTACCAGCTGCTACAGAAAGCAAATGAGAGTGTATTCATACCCGCCATTTGGCTTTTGCAAAGTTCTTCTCAAACTGGGCGCATACACCATCTTTTAGGTTCTTCTCTGCTGCACCATTCCCTGCAATCCTGACACAAGACAAAAAACATATAAGTGAGTGCAGCCCCTGTAGATTTGTACTAAAATGTTTGTGCTCATGTGAATGCATTGTGGACACGCAATTACCATTCATGCCAAAGTGCATCTTGTGCTGGGAGTCTTAGCATCTGGTCCACCTCCATAAGTCGACAGACAAGGTCCTTAGCTGAAAGAGAAAAAGCAACAACAAAGGCAAACTGTCAGTTTAAGGGTGTCATCTGCGATAATTAAAAAGAAATATATCAAAAGAAAAAGCAAATTTGGATGGCCTTAAATAATGGATGTTAAATTACCATTTTAATTGTGAAGCGTTACATACAGTATATGATGATAAGGCTGACACGAGAGGTTGCTCCTTTAACCTAAAGCTACTGGGGACCCAGCATATAACTGAAAATTCAACTGGGTGTTATTGCCATCATGTGGTGGAGTCATGTACCTGCAGGTGAAATGTCATCCCAGTAAGGAGAATCAAACTCAAAGTCCCCAGCAACAATGCGACAGAAGATTATGCGATTATGTAGATCTGTGTTCTCCTCCTCTGTCTCATCATAAAAAGGAGGGTTACCTGATAAGCTGCAGAAAAGGAAAAGCATAAGGAGACAGAGTCAGGGAAATTATTTTGAAGCCATGCAAACAAATCCTGGACATGTCCTTTATAAATCAATCAAAGTAATTATTCAGCTGAAAATATTATATGTAGCTCCATTCATATTGTCCTGTGAGTTTGATTATATCTTTAGTCATTACTGATGGAGACTCACAGTATGTACATAATCACACCCACAGCCCAACAGTCCACAGGACGACCATATCGATGGCGAGCCACCACTTCAGGAGCTGAGAGACAGCAAAGATAAGAGCAGACACAGAGAGAGTGTGACAGGGTTTTCATTTATAAGCCATCACACCACATTCATAATTCTAGCACAGACAAGTGCTCACTTTTTCATTTTTTTCTCATTCCTTTCCCGTCAGAGCCTCTGTTCTCTTTTCTTATTTATTTGTCTAATTTCTCAGCTCAGCATTATGAATAACTGCCCTGGCCTTTCACTGGAGAGAACCCGGCCAAAGCACTGCTCTGCAATCCAAGATGCCCTCGCATAAACCTCGGAGGGAGGAGTGAGACAGTAAACAGGAGATGAGAGGAGAGGAGATGAAAAGAGAGGAGGAGTGGGAAGAGAAGGGTGAGAGTTGGATGTTTTCACTTCTGTGCATTTTGCTAGGTTTCATTTTTTTGTTCTCTGTAAGACCTTATCACTGACAGATTATCATCTTCAAAAGCACAAGAACATAAATCAGAAAGGTAAAGTATGCCCCCAGGTCTCTATTCACAACAGAAGATAAAGCTAATGGACAGATATGTAAGAGGATGAGGGGGCGGAGAAACAGAGAGAAGTTATAAAAACAGAACCACACATAAGGCTAAACAGAACCACACATAGGGCTAAACAGAAAATATCTTACCCAGATACTCTGGTGTCCCACAAGGCTCTGTGATAGGTCTGTTTTCAAACCTGGATAGGTAGAAATCTCGCAGGACTACTTTGTTGTGGTTATTTTCTGTGTAGTACATCAGGTTTTCCAACTAAACAAAATGAGGGAAAGAATAAACACTCTCATACAAATACACATCAAGCCACGCAATTCAGAGTCATTAAGGGATGGGTTTCGTAAACAGATTCAGGGCCACCAATTGCACATCAGACTGGTTTAGGGTGTGTCAAAATAACTCATGACACTCTTCTGAAACTCCATGGTAGACAGTCATTATCTTTTCTATTGCTGCATATAACAGGACCAGGCTGCATCAAGGGAACTAGTAAGAGCACTGGTGATAAACTGCCTGATTAGTCTCACATTTTCTGTAAAGTATCCATGTCAAATGTGCATGTCATTTTAGAGTGTTCTCTTTGTTGCCTATATGAGGAGTTTCAGCCTCTTTCCTATGGACAGACGTACAAAAAACTATGTTTAACAGGAGGAGATTTTTTTCGTCAGTCACTCCACCAATTTGTTAAATGCCCAAGATGAGTCAGCTTAAATCAGGTTACCATATTATGTTGGTGGGTGATCATGGTCATGATGTTTAAACCACTGATAGCTAAGTGGGATGATACTGGCTGCATCTACACCAGGTTTATATCAGCTGTC
This sequence comes from Monopterus albus, assembly GCF_001952655.1. Taxonomy (NCBI): domain Eukaryota; kingdom Metazoa; phylum Chordata; class Actinopteri; order Synbranchiformes; family Synbranchidae; genus Monopterus; species Monopterus albus. The sequence goes on from NW_018127886.1 coordinate 814,614, forward strand.
ACAGTGTTTTATGTGAGCCTGTGTGGGTTATATTTGACTTATTTTTATTTTATGAATTTTACATTGGTTTGTGTTTCTCCTAACTGCAAGAAACATTCCTTCATGGGCACCAAAACTGACAGTTGAAGTTGCTGTACTGAATAGTGGTTGTGTATTTGTGTTTTGATCTTGTAATTCACACTCTTGGTTTTACATTTCAGGCTTGTTTAAGGTGATAAGTCAATTACAAACTGTCAGTATAGGGCTAACAGGTTCCTAACATAATGTATTTAATCAAACATGTTACAAATCATGTCATTTCTAGACAATGATGACATTAAAGAGTAAGGCAAAACCTTACCCAGAAACACACCTACCTGTAAAGAAAGCACCTTGGCTATACGTTATGAATTCTTCTTTACTTTTGCACTTTTCATTCATTTTGATAGGTTTACAGGATATACAATGAGTCAAGATCCTGCAAATACTAGCTTTTACCAGTAGGGGGGCATGAAGCCCAAGAGATGCTGTCATTTCATCATAATGGGTTGATAATGTAGGCAAAAAATATTAATCTGTCTGCATGTGTATCACTCTATAGAAATTGCATTAGGCCATAATAACAGTGTTTAGTCCCTTGCTTAAAAAATGCAACAAATGTTGACTCACTGACTGAGATGGTAGTCTTTTGTTTCTTCACCAAGAATCAGTTGGCTATATAAAACATTGCTTTCTGGGGTGTAATGGTGAAGAGGGCCACTCTCTCTATAAATCTTTTTTGTTAGATTTGTTCCTGTAGCTTACGATGTGCAATAGGTTACCAGTCTTCCAATGGTTTTTTTTAAATTACAAAGGCATTCACCCATAATGTAGGGAGAGGAAGAAAAGACAAGAGGGTGTACCTTGAGGTTTCTGTGAACTATGTTAAGGGAGTGTAAGTATGCCACAGCCTCGAGGACTTGTTTGATGACATTGGAAGCATCTCTCTCTGTGTAATTCCCCTGGTCCAAAATCCAGTCAAATACATCTCCTCCTGTCGCACTGCATGTGTTCAAGCATACACACAAAATAATAAAATCAGTACAAACATTACAAGTTGGTGTGACTGTTAATAACCTGTTGCACCACAATAATTCACTTTAAGTTCTCACTAACACGGTTATCAAAGGCCCTGTGCTCTTGTTTATTTGTCCATTAATAAGGCAATCTGTTTCTACTGCCCCAAAGCTAGCATTGCTCAGCAATAAAAAATTATTACTCCAGAAGACTTGCTCGACTTTGGAATGTAAAAAAAAATGGGTGTGATCATCACGTATCGCCCTCAGCACAGCAGGAGGACTATTGCCTGGACAAAAGTGTGAGCTATGAACAGATACCAACACACTGATGCACATGCGATGACTGTACTGAGTACGGCCCATCTCTCTGTATTTTAGCAACAGAAGGAAGACACTAAATTTCAATCAATGTTATTGCTAATAAAGTTGTAAACACTGAAAAATGCACTGGTTACAAGTGATGCGGATTGGGCTTGCATGGGCCTATTGATCCTAAGTTCTCTGTGGAGCCTCTTTTATAGCAAAGCAGTGCTTCAGGAGCACTGAGGAATGTCAAGTATTAATAAGAGTAAATATCTCATCAAACCTAACACCTTCCTCTGTTGCTGAGGGGAGCAACAGAGCACACAGTAATAAGGGCACATACTCAACCCTTACCCTCAAGCTGATGGATTTGTGTGCGTTAAGGTACATGAAGGCACTTACACAATTAAGGTGCACAAACACAAGTACACTTTGTCAGGAATTCTTACTCAAGAATGGCAAATGGTGAACCACTAAAACAAACACTCACAGCTCCTGGATGATGAAGTATTCTTTCCGGGTCTCGAACGTATCGATCAGCTGAAGGATGTTTGGGTGGTTGACCCTGGAATGGGAAAAAAGGATTCATTAACTGTAACTATGCAAAGGGCCTCACATGCCATGACAGGTTCCAACTATTCTTTGGCTTTTGAATAAATCTTAAGTCTTATATACAGACAAGATTGTGTGGGTGTAATCCTCTTTAGCTGGATAGATACTTCAGAAACAGTGCAAAGCAGGCAAAGCAGAAGTTATAAACAACTTGGTTTATATGAACCAGAGTTATTATATGGATTGTATGACTGGGAATATGAACAGAAATCTCATTGCCCTCTCTCTGCATTTCTCCATTATGCAATCATGCATCCATCTGTCCATGGACTGACTGCGTACAATTTGAGGATCATGATCTCGCTCTTGGCAGCCTTGCGGACTTTCCTGCCATCTTTCTTGAGGAATTTCTTGCAGACAAACACCTTGTCTGTCTGTCTGTTCTTAGCCAGGCACAGTTCACAGAACTCCTTCCTATGCAAGCAGAAAACAGAAACAAAGACAGACAGAGAATGACAGAAAAGGTAAGTAATACAATAGAAGAAAGAGGAAAGATGTAGGTACATGCTAGAGAGACAACACACACACAAAAATCTCTTTCTCTTGTTGATCACATCTGAGAAGAAAGCCCAAGAGAAATGCAGCATAATATTCAAATTAGAGAGACAAAGTACACTGGCTGATTTGGTTGTTGGATAGAATAGAAGGGTTGTAAATAACAAAACTGAAATGAGTCTATTACTTCTATCAGCAGTTTTTTTCGTGTGTGTTCTTCTGTGTTTAAATTTAAGTTTAAAGCTTCTACAAAAGAAGTAATGGTCACTGATTGTTAATGCACACTGAGAAGAGAAAAATGAAGAAAAATAATAACCACTCATTTATCATTAACACTGCCTTAACACCGCATGTACAATGTGAGCACTTAATTCTGAATGTGTGTGTGTGTTTTATATAAAATATAAGCAGAACTCTCTGAGGCCAGATGCTGCTTCTTACACTTATTGTTGTGTGTGTGTGTGCCTTTGTATTACTTATATTATGGGGACCTAAACATGTTAACACACTCACATTGTGGGGACTGAATTTTAGGGGGGAAACATGGTTTAAGGTTAGGGTGAGGTTAGGGTCAGGGTTAGCAAGTAGTGGTTATGGTTAAGGTTAGGATAAGTCTGCAGGAAATGAATGCAAGTCAATGTAAAGTACCCACAAGGAATGAAAACACAGCGTGTGTGTGTGTGTGTGTGTGTGTGTATTCAGGAAAAGAAAATGGTCAATATTTGGCCAGTCAAGCAGCAGAGTGATTTTCACAGCTCTTTGAAAACATGTCCAATTTTTTTTTGAGATGGCAAAGAATAATTAAATAAAATAAATTCTAGACTTTCATTTTCTGAACTGTCATGATCAAAAATATACAGATAATTGGTTGGCTAAATTTGAACAGTGTGTCTCTTAAGTCTGTTACACACTAGCCTCATGCTATTATCTTCTGTCATTCCTTCAGTGAAATCAATTGATATGCCAAACCAAATCTTCAGTGAAAACCGACCAAATTTAATTTGAAATAATTCATGAAGACACTTAAAAAAAACAAACAGTTGAGAATACTTAAATGTGTCCATGAATTCTACATGGGTGAGGGAAGAATAACAGCAGCAAAAATCCATCCTTAAAGCTTCATGGTACTTACGCTCGGAGGACCTGTCCGATTTCATATTTGTCTGTGACATCAGATATGCTATCATATGTTCGCCCATCTCGCAGGGCAAGGCATCCAAATGGCATGACGGCATTCACCTAACAAATAAAGGGAAAGACATTTCAACCATTGCACTACAAAGGGGGAAAATAACACATTCATGATTTTAATGACACCTTTAGGTCCTTTAGGTAACAGAAGGATAAAGGATAAGGGGATTGTAGAGCAGCATGGACAGGCATGTTAAAGAGGAGGTGAGGTACTGATGAAACGTTATGAAAGTCTCCAGTGGCTGAAGTCAAAGACACCAAGGGAGTAAAGTTACTGCCTTAAAAATATACAGTATTGAAGAACCACAGATACAGCCAAGTCAGTTTCTGAATGAACCTCAATGCTAATGCTTCTGGCAGCTTTGCCTGCGTGAAAGTCTTGTCAACAAATACTAAGCTACCCACTAAGCTTCTCTCTACTCTTCTGAAGTCTGCAGATTCTGTGCAACGTCTGTCAAGTTCAAGTTAAACTTTATTTATAAAGGGCAGTGTGCCTGTGTCCCTAATGCAGCTGACTGCTTCGACAATCACTGGAAATCAGGGCAACATCAACAGCTCTGGCTTTTAGTGACAGGAAAAAAAGGTTTTTGTTTGTAGTCTGCATGTGTGTATGTGTTAGTTTAGATTTGTTTTCTGATATTTGATCAGTAGTAGATGACCTTGCAAAAATTGCTGTGAATGTCACCCAAATTAATTTTTCATTTCTTGTCTCACCTCGTAGTAACAAAATCCTTCTATTAGCATTGCACCCAAAAATTCATTTCACAACAAAAAGCAACTTCCATTCAAATGATTACGTACAACAGATTCACACACACATATGAATTTCACCATTCGTTTTATGATGTCCACCTTAAAATAGCTTGTGACCCCACAGAAAGTCCATAACGCCCAGGTAGAAAATCAAGGATCTAGATAGTGAATCAGCAGTTGATATATCTTCTCATCACAGTCCTCAGGCAATCCTCACCCACACCCTGTAAACACACCATCTACTGTAGGAGAAAGATTTGATTTGATTTGATTTATTCTTTCAAGCATGTAAAGACAGTTGATATGTAAACACACATAATTTTACACATATCCAACAAGTGCTAATCCAATATCAATTTGCTTATACCTAGTACATGCTTGAATGGAGTAGGAAGAAGTCAGACTTATCCAGTCCTACCCCATGACATCATCTTACATCATTGGTTTGCAAGCAGTATCTCTACATAAATAATTATCTTCTACACCACACAAGTAATATGCTAAAAAATTATTACAAAGTGTACACCACACCCACAATGTTTCATCTGGTTAATCATTAAGCCTGTTCTTGCATATATCTTGATTGACACATACCTTTATATTTATGTTTAAACTCATCAATTTTATTACTATTTTTTATGTCTACACTTAAATTATTCCATAGTTTTACCCCACTTATAGAAATACAAAATCTTTTTTTGGTTGTACGTATAGCATGAATTTTTAAATTTAACTGACCCCTTAAATTGTATCCCCCTTCCCTTTCATTAAATAGTTTTTGAATTCCACCAGGTAATAAATTGTTCCTGGCTTTATACATAAACACAGCAGTCTTATATCCCACTAAATCAAAAAATTTTAACAATTTAGACTGTATGAAAGCTACATTGGTGTGATCCCTATACCCCATCTTATGCACAATTCTTATCACTCTTTTTTGTAATATATACAATGGTTGAAGTGAGCGTTTATATGTGTTTCCCCAGTTTTCAACACCATACTCCAAGTATGGTAAAATCA
>NW_018127886.1:821737-822926 GCF_001952655.1 Monopterus albus
GGTTTCCCACTGTAATTCCTTTTGTTTTTATACTGCTTATGAGGACAGTTCCTGTCATATACTTTCTTAAATATATTTAAAAATTGCTCATATGCTTTGTCTAAGTCTTCCTCTCTGTAAACTGATTCCCAGTTTTTCCTGTGTGCTTGTTAGGATTTAACAAATCTATATTGAAGTCACCACATATGAACATTAATTTATGACTTATTGTCAAGTAATTTTCTTCCATCCAGTCATTAAATTTTTCTATGCTGACTCCAGGTGCTCTATAAATATAGCTTATTACAACATTTTTCTTTTTTTCCACGAGTATTTCTACAGTCACACACTCCAGCAAATTATCCACCACCCTTGACATTTTCTCCACTTTCTTATAACAAAAGTTATTAATCTATGTACAAGGCCACACCACCTCCCATCTTATTCTCTCTGTTTGTGCATACCAAGTCATAGCCATCAAGGTCAAAATCCATTCCCCTTACATTATTCATTCATGTTTCAGAAATAGCAATTATATTAAATGTGTCAGACTACTAAGATAATGTCTTATACTCTGAAAGTTTGCGTATAAACTTTTGCTATTAAAGTGAATTAATGATAATTTGTTTTCAGTCTGGCACAGTGGTTAGCGCCGTTGCCTCACAGCACAAAGGTTCCGGGTTCGGGCCACGCCCAAGACCTTTCTGTGTGGAGTTTGCATGTTCTCCCCGTGCTTGCGTGCGTTCTCTCCGGGTACTCCGGCTTCCTCCCAAAGACATGCAGCTTAGGTCGATTGGTGTCTCTAAAAATTGCCCATAGGAGTGCATGTGCGTGTCTGGTTGTTCGTCTATGTGTTAGCCCTGCGATGGATTGGCGACCTGTCCAGGGCGTACCCCGCCTTCGCCCGATTGCTGGCCGGGATTGGCTCCGGCCCCCCCGTGACCCCGTTCAGGGACAAGCGGTAGAAAATGAATGAATGATTCATTAGTAATATATATTTTAAATTAAGGAACTACATTACTAAATGAACAATTACATAACTTTTAGAAATGAATGTAGTACAGTAAAAGTAATAAAAATGTACAACACAAGACATTAATATGAAATTTGACCTGATTGGCTTACTTGACAAATTGTACCAAGTTACTTCTCAAGTCTGTCTCAGATCGGTTTGAATGATTTCCCACAAATCGAAGCTATTTAATACAAA
>NW_018127886.1:823068-856884 GCF_001952655.1 Monopterus albus
TTCATTTATATAAATGTTAGATCCTTTAAGCTTCTTTGCTTGTTGCAGTATGTGTGCCTTATCTTTCTCTTTCATCAACTTTACCATCACCGCCCTCGGCCCCCGCTCAGAAGGTTTCCCGACTCTGTGAGCCCGCTCCATCTCAGTTTCTTGATGAATTTGTAGTTTATCCTTTAGTATTTCCTTCACCTTACATTCCGCTTCCGTCCAGCTTTCTCCAGCTGACTCCTTGATTCCCTCGAAGATCAGGTTTTTTCGCTTGGACTGTACTTCCAAATGCTCCATTTTATCCGTTATGGCTATTAAACTCTCACAAGTTTTGTAGACATCATCCCTTGTTTCCTTGGTTTGTATTTTCTTATCACCCATGGCTGCTTTAATCACATCCACATATCGTTGGGTAAACTGCAAACTGGTTTTTATCTCCTGTATTTCTCTGGTGATGTCGTCGAGTCTCTTGTTATTTGTCTCCATAAGTAGTTGCACAAAACCTTTGAAGTTGTCTTGTTGTTGGCTCAACAGTGCGGTGTACATCTGCTTCTGCTGACTCAACATCTCTGTTACTTGCGCCGCTGAAATATAATCCTCTTCTGCTTCAACATCCTCGTTCGCTTCTGATTTATTAGCTCTTTTCCCTCTTGGAGGCATTTTAATAGTTGTAGAATTTGTTCAAAGACTTGAAAATGTAGAAGATGTGAAAAATCGTAGAACAGACAAGAGGAGCAGTAAAGGCGTCTGCTCTCGCTTGCAACCCGGAAGTCCACGAAGATTCCACTGAAGCTTCAGCCATCCAGGCTGAAGGTCCTTCTCCTCTCTTAAATACCTGACTTAACCCTTTCCTGTGGGACAATTCATTTCTTGTTTCTTTTGAGTTTCACTATTGTGTGTGTAAGTGAGGGAGACAAAGAAAGAAAAGGACTGAGAAAATAATGTGACAACCAAGAACAAAAAAGACAATAGAAATCCTCAGAGGTAATGAAATTTTGCTGGTGCTAATTTAGGGATTAAGGAATAATAATAAGTGATGTAAAATCCCTTCTCTTTCCGTGTGTGTGTTTTTGTGTGTGTGTGTGTGTGTGTAGCATCCCCATGGCAAATGATTGGGCCAGAGGTGCTTCTGATCTATGGTGGTGGGGGCTGGAGAGTACTGTGTAATCCCAGTGCTGGCCCTAATCTCTAATCTGCACCCCTAATCCAAAAATCTGGGATACAGTGTGTGTATGGGCATGCAACTATGAGTGTGTGTGTCTGAGAGCAAGTTCAAGTGCAAAGGTTGATGTGGATATATCACATGTGCAGATACGAGCTGGAGCAGGAAGGTGCATGCTTGAGTGTGTACATACTGTATGTGTCCATATGCTCATCCTTGTGTGAGCTAATGTCCCAGCGAGACCAAGTGGAATTTAGTGGTGGATTGAAAATGCCTAGTTTTGCCAGAAGATTATGTAAGCACAACAACATTGCCATGACCAGGTCCAGGGCAGTGAAGGTGATGGTGGCTTGATATACAGTGACCCCACTGAAGTAAAAATAACAACTGGCTCAGCACCACATGTTGTTTGATAATGAGGGTCAGCAGATATGATTGACAGTAACTCTTTGAGATCCTAACTTTTAAGCAGAGTGTTTCTACACTGATTTTTGGTCCTGCTGGCCACCATGCTGTCTCTACATACAAAGATACATAATCTAATTGTATTGTGCCACTCAAATGTCAACATACTTCATAACAGTGACCCCAGACTAATGTTGAGGATTTGCTGAGGCACTATTACAACATCAGTTCAGTCTTTACACTGACATTCTCATTTTCTGGGTTGAAATTTAACATAACGCTCTTTTCTTTTTGGTAAAAACATGAATTTCCCAAAAGCTTGAGAGTGACTGGATCTATAAAGAACAGCAGCTAACTGCCTGAGTTTCAGGTGTGAAGAGATATAGGCTACTTTCTTGGTACAAATCAGTTTATGGTCTGTCCTTTCTTTTAGAAGTATGCTTGCCCTTTTGTTACTCTCTTTGTGCCAATGGTGATTGTTTCTCCAGCTAAAAACTCAGATGCCACAGAGCACTATACCTGCAGAACACTGAGTCAGTATGAACCTTGAAGTTGGCTGAGAGTAGGAGGAGACGGGAGCGTATGAGAAGAAAGGAGTTGAGAAGGGAGGAGTGGGAAAGATGGTAGATGAGGAAAGAGGTGAGAAACGACAAGAACACAACAGGAAGGGGAAAGGTACACTGTGACTAAGTGTAAAAGGTGAATAGAGAAAATAGTGCACATGAGAACAGAACAAAGTGTAAAACACAGAAGTGCAGAGGCAGATTGAGAGCACCTCTCAACCTCACAGCTTCACAACTATGTGCTTGTGAATGTTTGCACAGGTGAATGTGTCTCTGTGTGTGGGTGCATGTGTGCATGTGTTACCAGGCTTTGTGCGGTAATGTGTTCTGTGACTCATGTTTATGGGGGTATGAAGGGCTGTCCCTAAAGTCAGAAAGCACTTGAAGGCAGGCTGACAGCGCACCCTCTCTGCAAAACAAATTCAGAGCCCGCACCCTGAATATTTGCTAGATTGGTGCAGGGAACTCATTATCAAAGATAAAATTAAATCAGTGAACTGCAGTGCAACATTTCAGCCATCCTCAGCGACACTGTTCTCTTATGCTGCGTTGAATCAGTAAAGCAGGGCTATGGTTTGGGTTCTTTGACATTTCATCCATGTTCATCTCTACCTTTAAACGCTACAATCAACACAAGTGCATGCCATGAAAAGATGAATAAAAAAGATATTAAACTGTTTCACTTCATAGTTGTTATTTTAGTATGCACTGAAACTGTCTACAAATGACCAGGTCATGTGAATGTGAATATGTTATTAACCCTTCTCAGGAATTTTTCGTCAATGTATAAAGTATTTTTAAACAAAAGATGTGCCATTTTTGATGTTTAAACAAATTTATAATTTCAGGATGAACCTCTTCTTCCATAGGGGCTTTTACCATACACCGCTACACAGGTGGACATAGTAATGGTATATCTGCAAAGCAAAACATTCTGGATTTCAGATTTAAAACAAACAAAGAGAGATCATGTTTGCATCACTCAGCTTAAATGTGCGATCCACATAGGTTACAATAAATGAAGGTTATCCTACAGACAGTGGCTAGAACGCTTTGGACATGGCAGCCAGACTGGGGCACAAACTCAGAGAGGTGGCACATAAGAAATACATGTAAAAAGTAAACAAAACCCCTAGTTTTATGAAATAAGAAACCATACATTATTAAGAATCTTACAGTTTATTCTGTATAAAATGAGACATGTGCTTAATGCTGGCCCAGGTGAGCCATCAAATAATGATGTAGGGATGCTGTGATGTAATATAAAATGAACAATTATTGACAACTTGTACATTGTACATTTTTCTTATGCCTTTAATTCACAGAGTCAGGTGTGAAGGCACGCCGTGCTCTCCGACACATCACAAGTTATCTTCATCACCTTATAGCTAAATGCTGGTGTATATCTCTGTGTCTGAATGTGTATATGTGCTTCTTCACAAGTGTTGTGTTTAGGCTGCAGCAAGGCTCAAAATGAATAGAATAAAATATCTTTTTATCAGCTCAGGGAGGAAGTGTTTCTGAGGTCCTTAGTGTCAAGGTTATGCTTCAAAATCTGCTATTTACTGGCATTCCTTTCTTTAGCTAACCCTGTTCTATAAAGTCCATGCTCAGTCCAACTCAGAAAAAAAAAAAAAAACCTTCCTTCCTTATCTGTCAAGGCTACCGGTGAATTTTGCTGCTCAGCACTAAATGTTAACAGAGTGATATATTGAAGAAAATCATTACATTAGTTCTATGTTCTGTGTGACAAGCTGCCATGACTACTCTGGGCTGTTGTCAGTCAAGTGGTTGGGTATGCCAGTGTGTCCTTGTCACTGTCAGACAGATGCAGCACAGCGATGCTTGTAAATAAACAACACTGTCATTATCAGCATCACCACAGTACAAATCCTGATATCTGCACAAAATGATTAAGCGATGCTGCATCGGCTTTGTTATTAGGTGACACTAGATCTGTGGTACGATAAGATAAACAGCTGCAACTGAGATGCGTGTGAGTGTGTTTATGAAATGTATTAACAAGTATGCCAGTGTCTGCCTCAGAAAAGTGAGAGCAGCAGACCTTGGGCTACTTCTGCCAGTGTGAACAAGAAATGACAAGCCTCGCATGTTAAGACTCCATGTGAGCACTCACCACCTGAGTTACACACATACGCACACAAACACACAACTGTACTGCACAGGAGCACACAAGCACACTAATTACACAGCTCAGTGGACTTCACTATATGACTCTGCTCTTACATGGCAGAGAAGCATACTGAGTATATCTGTCTCTCATTAGTATTTGACATGTCACTGCACCTGTACCATGGCAACTTGGAAACATGGGTGATCAACACTGATAACAAGTTCATCCCTTCAACCAAACAGTGGGGTTATTTCACTTAAAAGCCTTTTCCCCTGCTTCTGCGTGACTTTAATCTCATCGCTTTCCCTGTACCCATCCCTCTTTTAGTAGGACTCTTGTCCAGAGGTTTTATCAAGGCAGTTCCCAGAGGCAGGGGACTCACATGATTTGACCAAAGTCAGCTACCTTTGACTTGGTATTTGTGACTAGAAAGATGACTTGAAATTACTACACTTTCTTAAACTAAATATGAGCATTTTTTTCTAGATATCGAGGAGTTATGTTTTATTTTTGAACCACAGCTGGTAACCTGGCAACCTACCAGAACGCAGCAGACCAGCAGAGGGCAGCTATCCTGCAGAGGACTAGTGCAAAATTAATGAAGTTTGGATTCAAAGGTTATGTTGTCAATGGCAGTAGTAAGAAGAGAACAGAGGTATGCAAAGGTTACAGCACAAAAATCAGTGACATGACCACCACAACATCCAACTTTATTAGTCACTACAAAACTCAAAAAGAAAGCTGATGCTTTCAGCAAACATTAGCTGACTCATTTGGGAGAGGTAGAGCGGGTCGTCTCCTAACCGGAAGCTTAGTGGTTTGATTCCCAGCTTGTCCAGCCCACATGTCGAAGTGTCCTTGAACAAGACACTGAGCCCCCAGTTGCTCCCGGTGATGAAACCAGTGTGAGTGTTTGGGAGTGTGAATGGCCAAATAGTGCGAAAGCACTCTGAGTGTTCTACAATGCAGAGAAACGTGCTATACAAGTATAAGACCATTTGTTATCTGGTCAAATGTTAGCTAGAAAGCTAATGTTAAGTTTATGCTGTTAGACTTGGCCTTGAATTGATTCTGCATTTTTCAGAGTTTCTGATGGCCATGAAAGGCATGTCTTTTTTATTTAACAGCTAAGGGTTAGTTTATAGCGAGCAAATGCACAGTTAATAATCTGACCAAGAGAGGGAGGAAGAACACTGGCTGTTACAACTGATGTGGCAACCCATGTTCTAACTTTTTCAATAACAGAGAAGAACAGTGTGGACATGTTTACCATTCCTACACTTTACATCCACTAATCCTACTAGACTAGCCTGTCATTGTATGTGTGTGTGCACAATTAAACACAATTAAGAGACACACACTGTATACAGTGTAAGGAAGGAAGTAAATTTTCTGTTTCCCAAAAGCCCTCATAGGAGTAATTAGGCTCACCATTACCATCGGGCTCCCTGCCTTTAATTAGATTAGCTATGATTAAGCTCATATTTGCTCTCACCTTGATAAATATTTGTGTTTTTTCTGTGCAAATCAGTGTGGGTCTCTTTATCTGTTTATAACAAGACATCACAGCCTGTCCTCAAGACCTTCCGTGGTTTATTTGCCTTAGAAAACATGGCCAAAATGAATTTTTATCCAGCCTTTGTATTGCTTAGGGTTTAAAAATTTTCAACTAAATATTCATTAGATTCACATCCTTATGTAAGAATTGGACTGGGGGTCATTAGAAAATAATAACACAATGAATATTCTAGACACAGCTGAAATCACTTTCATGTTGTCATGTATATCATTTGGCCTATAAAACATACTTCCAGTAAGAATATAATGGAATTAAGGAAAAATTAGTGCACATATATCTACTGAGCTCATTCCTTGAGATGATGAATGTGTGTTCAATATTATGCAGGGCACTGAGCAGCTTGAAGTTGGTCCCAGGCCTTATCAGGATGCTGTGATGTGAAAGTGGGACAAATCAAAGAGCTGTGACGACACGACAGCGTACACAGGAGAGTAGAACTGAAGGAGATGCAGAGGGGAAGCAGATGAAGGGCCAATTATCAGCTTTAAAATCAAGTGCACTACAGAAAGCAAGAATGTGAATACACTCACATGTAAAACTAACAGCATTAAGAATTACACTTGTGGATGCCATACACTGTCTAATGTGTGTGTGTGTGTGTGTGTGTGTGTGTGTGTGCTGCATGATGCCCAATACATGTGCTACTTGTGCTGCATGATGCCCAATACATGTGCTACTTGAGTTCCCAGTATGGGAGCTGTGTGTGTTTGTGTGAATACGGAGGAAGGCAAACACAAGGCCAGAAACAGCCTTAATAAGTCAATGTTCTAATGAAAATTCATCACAGCTGTCTATTTTCAAATGCAGACACATAAAAATCTAACAAATCCATGTAGCATTACACACACACACACACACACCTAAGGTTAATTCTAGCCTTAAACCTAAAGCCAAGTCTTAACAGCCCTCTGAACACCAAAATGTTCTCACTATGATGAAATGTCCTCAAAGTGATGGTACTAAAGTAAAATGTATCCACACACAGGCACAACATTTGCATAAATAACTTTATGAGGGTGCTCATTACCATATTGCATTATCTAGCCACTTACCCAAATCTTAACCATCACAACTAGATGCCTAATGCAAACCTTTATCCTAACCCAAACCTAAATCTACCCTTAACCCCCAAAGGGTGTGAGAAAATGAGCACTAACCAAAATGTCTCACTTTCCAAGAATAAATTGCAAACCAGTCCTCACACTGCTGGCCTTAAAAATAAACACACACACACACACGCACACACACACACTTCTAAAAATATGTATGCAGACCACATGAATATCCAGCCTTCAGAATGATAAGACACATCTGTTTATACACCTTACACCACTCAGATAGCCTATACTTCCTTCCTCACACTTCATTTCTTCCCCATTCTCTCCTCCATATGTCTGTCCTCTGTTTCCTGTCCCCTCATTAGGAGAGTGGCTCTGTGCAGGTCTTGCACAGTAAGTAAGTGTGTCCTCAGAGAGAAGGGCCACAGAGTGCCTTTTTTTGACAAAAGTGTGTGTGCACATGTGTGTCTGTACCTTAGGTAGAATGACGCAATATCTGGCTGACAGGCTGCACATAGTCTCGCACAGACTGAGGCAGGTGCGAGCACTTCCTTTCCGAGTTGGACGTAAAATCAGAATTGAAAATAAGAGCTCCACATGATACAGTGAGAGGCAGAGTGATGGGATAAGAGTAGAGGATCATTATCAAGGAAAAAAAGGGAAACAATTATGAATACATTATACTAATATATTGCATAAAAGGTGCATTTACATGTTTAGAGGATTTCTCTCAAAAATGTTAATGTTGAATAAAAGCATGAATCTGATCTCTCTCTCTCTCTCTCTCTCTCTCTCTCTCTCTCTCTCTCTCTCTCTTTTTATCACTTTGCCATGGGATTTTGTGAGCAACTAATACTGAACACTAACAGGGCATGAATGGAATAAATGCAACATTTGTACAATGTAATGCCATCCTTTTCATTTTTTTGTGAAATGCAAAATCTGCTCTTGATTTTGACCCTATTTTCCCACTATGCTGGTATTTTTTATTCCTGGAAACTAAAAGAGTTACAAAAATGTTCTCCCAAATGTTCTCTAGCCTGTGCTAGAATGAGGATGTGAAAAAGAACTTTCTGAAAATGCTGATCTCTACAGTCATTTTCATTTTGTCAGCTTTATAGCCAGTGTGAAGGCCCACCTTGCTGTTGCCTCTAGTTTTCACTATCTTTATATCAGTTTCTGTTTTTGGCATAGGACAACTGTACAGAAACCGCAACTGACTAGTATGCTTGGAAAATAGAAAATTTTTTTTTTTTTGCTTGTTTTACCATGAACCACAAATCAATGCTTTATACTTGTACTGTTATTTGAGAACACCGAGGACATTTATATTCTGTATTCAGCTTGAGACAGCTATACAAAAATAAGTCAAAATCAAATCAACAGAACTGAGCTTTAAGTGAAGCATTAAAATAAAATAATTTTCTTGTTTGTCACCATTAAAGAGAACAAAAATATGAACCCTATATTATTTTGGTGTTTGTTGCTATAGTCAGTTAGAGAACATTTAGCAGCAGAACCAGCTCTTCAGCTACAGATATTTTTAGATTGTTTTTTATTGCAGTATCATAATGCGTTTCTTCATCTTGTACTTTGCTCAGTGACTTTAAGCACAAGCAAAATAATGTCTTATATCTCTTTACCATCAATAAATAGTGGATTTATACAGCAGTCATAAGTAAAAATAAATGTGTTGGGAAAAAGCTACTTCATGTGAAAAGTTTGTAATGCAGAATAAACTGCAATTCCAGGCAAATACAACCATGTCGCACATAAGTAACATGTCAGACATAAAACCATTGAATTAACTGCTCTGAGGTGTGTGTAGTGGTATAGAAGAGGGCAGTGTGGGGTCAATGGGGGATAGAGTTCAGTAAGGAGACAGCTGTGCCTCCCAGAGGGTAGGAGGTCAAACTGTTTGTGAGCAGGGTGAGAGGAGTCCTTGAGAATACTGCGAGCAAGTCGGAGACAGCGTTCCCTGTGGACACCCTCAATGGCTGGAAGTGGAATCCTTGTGATGCATTGGGCAGTTTTCACCACCCGCTGCAGCACCCTATACGGTTGGAGACAGAGCAGTTTCCATACCAGACTGTGATACAGCTGGTCAGGATGCTCTCAATGGCACAGCGGTAGAAGTTCACCAGGATGGCTGAAGACAGGTGCTTCTTCTTTAGTGTCCTCAGGAAGAAGAGATGCTGGTGAGCCTTCTTAACCAGGCTGCAGGTGTTGGTGGTCCAGGACAGATCCTCTGAGATGTGGGTCCCTAGGAATTTGAAGCTGGAGACACTTTCAACAACCATCCCGTTAATATGAATGTGCCTCCTTTCTCCCTCCTGTAGTCCACAATGAGCTCCTCGGTCTTGTCAGTGTTAAGGAACAGGTTACTGTCAGCGCACCACACCGCCAGGTGCTGTACCTTCTCCCTGTAGGCTGACTCATCACTGTCGCTGATGCACATTATGCAAGGAATAAAACATAAAAAGAGATGAGGGATTACGCAAAAACCCTCAGGTTTGACAGTGGTGGACAAAATATCCTTTATCCTTATTTATTAGAACATGTTCTCTCTCTTATACACACACCTCTGTTCACTCTTTTTAAGGAGCGGTATACCCCATACTTCCCATAATCATCACCAAGCATCGCCTCCGGGGGTTGATGTGGACCACCCTGCTTTGTTTTACCATTGTATTTTCTCTCTGTCAGCCTCTGTTTAGAAGAGGGAGGGACTGCTGTTCTCTCACACAGTCAGCTGTGTGTTTATACATGGTGCTTGTAATGCTAATGCTTGAGGTGTGAAGATGCGGACATTTAACCAATCACTGGCAACTGCTCTGCGCGCATGCACACCCTCCCCTAGCAAAGTCCTGGTACTTGATTTTACTACTACCTCCTGAGGGGTGCTGAAATTTAGCTCCCAGAGTGCACCTCCAAAGCAGGCGCAACACAGTGGAAACAAACACAGAACCCGTGACAAGTGTTACTCAGTGCAACACATTTCAGTACGGTTCTATAATGGAAAAACCCCTATACAGACACTAATCCACCTACCCATGAGCCACCTACATACACACACATTTGCACATGCAGGTGCACACATACATTGTTTAGCCACTGGCTTTATTGTTAGGAAGAGATTTTACCTCTCAGGGGAATAAATTAAACTGCAAAACCTTTTCCCCAGCATCCATTTCTGTGTGCATGCAGGTGTGTGTTTGTATAAATTCATGTGAATGTGTGTATGTGTACTTCCACTGATCACATTTACATTAATTAATTCCTTTTGTGATCAAAAATGGCCTTTAGACACACCACACAGTGTACCTCTCCATAAACCCAGACTTCATTTGAGATGCTCAGTCCACACCCGAGTTTCCATCCGCACACATGCTCACATTACCAAAGTAAGGGAGCGAGGGAGACGGTGAGACACATACTGTTGCACACACAGTCTAATACACAGAGACTTTCACAGTTCCTGACACTGTCATACAACCCTCTAGCACTATATCTGCAGCAAAACAAAACAAAAAAGGTCTCCCACTGATCCTTCACTCCTTCACTTCCTAAACCTCCCTCTCCCTTTGTTTAGTCTCTCTGTTTCACCTGTGTTAACTGAGATGCCAGACACACATCATCTGACTGAAACATAGCTCTAAATAAATGCACCCAAGTCCTGACAGTGTGCAGGCAGCATTCTACTTTATTTTTGTCTATTCCTGCTTGCTTCTCTGTGTCGTGCACTTGTGGAGAGATTCTTCAGTGGGGAATGTGAAAGACATAATGTTGCGAGCCTGAACTGCTCCATCAACCACAACACAAGAAAAAAAAATTGTGAGAGGAACTTCATTGTGGTGGCTCTGCTTCCTCTGTTATAAAACAGCAAGCACAGCTTGTCAGGTGCTTTGTGTTTTTTTATCTCTACTTGTTGCACAGCATATGCCGGTGAATGTCAGCTATTTTGTCAGAGCAAATGCCAAGTTTACTGTATGGTAGATGTTGAACCTGTAAATTAAACGGAAGTTATAAAATGTATATTTTTCCATTGAACTTGTGAATAAAATGCAATACTGATTTTTTATAATTCTCACTAAATGCTTCAAAATGGTCACTAGTTCACCTTTGGAACCACATATATGAGAAATTCATTCCCTCCAGCTTGAGTTTAAACTCAAGGCTAACTGATAATTAATTTTAACAAAGTTCAGTGTAACAACTTCTAAAACAATTATTTGGCTGATCATCATAATCTTCCCATGAGTTTCCTTTGAGTTTCAGGGGACACAAAGAAAGCAGAGCTATGTACACAGATTCTTTGGCAGGGAATGTGAGGCGTTAAACCATCAGTTTGTTTGAGGTGGTTGTTTCTGTTTTCCCACGTTACCTTTGCAGTAATCTCCTACCTAAAAGCTCCTGTCTCACATGCAGATACACAGTTCTGTTCTAAATAAAAGCCTTAAAAAGATATTCATAATATACACCTTACTATTCTTCTGTACTAGCACCTCTGCGTGTGTGTGTGTGTGTCTGTGTGTGTGTGTGTGATGAGACAAGTCAGCTCAAGCATTCAAGCCTTGAGATGAAAATGAGGTTATTTGGTCTCATGGGAAAGTTAGAGAGGGAGATGCAGAGACAGGGAAGGTTAAGATAATGGGCAAAAAGATGATAAGGACAGACAAAAGAGAGAGAGGTAGCATAAGGAAGAGGAGGCGGATGAATATTATCTGTTGGGCATGATCCGGCTTATGTATGTCAGCAGCATGTGGTCACACACACACACACACACACACACACACACACGACCAGTATGAGCATTACTTTCTAACCATTGTTTGCCACTAGTGGCCCACTCATAGCTGCTCCCTATCAAAGATTCCATTTTCCAAACCCTTCACCCAAAGAGCCACGATCAAATTCCATCTGTGACAGAGAGTAACACAAGACGAGTAAGTGGAAATTCGACGTCAGTCTGAGGAGAGGACCTTCACAATATGACATTATGACTCAGGATAGAAAATCATTTAAAGACAGCTTTGAACATAATCCTGCACTGATAACAAAAATTAGTTGGTTTCTGGTTTCAGGATAATATTCAGACAATTAATGACATTGTCTTTACTTTTATTTTGTCACTTCTGATAACAAACAAAATATGTATATAGAACTTTTACTTTGAAGTACTATATCACCATTGCAATCATGGGTTGGTAAATTTAGAAATCGTTCACTTTAGCACTACCTTAAAACGTAGGCCTGCTGTATTTTCATGTTCATCAGATTCCTCTTGGTTAGCTTCAATTTGTGACCACTGGTTCTCTTTGTTTATTATATTTTTGCTGTGCATATTTTGTAGTTCTGGGTATACTGCAGATGTGGTTTGCATCTCTTATTGCTACAAAAGAGACCAAAAAATGGTGGCTGACTCTGAAGCATCGCCATCCTTGTTCAGTCTTACACATTCAGGAGCGGCATATAAACTGTGATTAGCCTGAGGCTACTGCAGGTCACTGTGGGCTGTTGTGTAGTTCAACAGTATGCTGTTGTGTACCATCCAGCCTTGTATGAAATATTAACCACACATCCTCTAATAGAGCTTAATTCAAATGCCTTCATCTGCACTGTATTGCAAATATCAAATGTCTATCCTCGATGCCCATCATCACAGTCAGAGGCAGAACGAAAAGAAGGGAATGACAGTCCCTGCGGTCAGAGTGACATCTGTTTTCTGTATGACATGCTGTTAAATGTTTTAGAAGAATTTTAAAAAGTGATTGTGTTCTGCGTGTTTTGTGGCTGGACTAGAGCAAACTTTGCATAATGATGATAAAATGAACAATCTCATTTTCAAGACAAAAAACACATTATTATAACTCTTGGGACTGAATCACTGTGAAACACACAACCAGTAAGGTAATAAAGCAGGCTTATCCTGCATACCGCATAAATAATTCATTGAGTAAAAATTCCAGGGCAATTTTCATTGATGCACTGAATCATTTTATATTAGGAATGTACCTGCATGAAAAGTTACATTACCTAAGAAAATTGCTTAGGAGAACATGTCTGATTATATACACTTTAGTAGGCTGCTGTTTTGTATGGTGGTTTGTATAGTATGCAGCCAATCCTGTATAAAGACTACTTCATTGGTGTATAGTAATGACAATGGGACAGGTAGGTCAACCCTAATGACCAGAGAACTTAACCTGCAGATTTTTCAGTGCAGGTAGCATTATAAATAAGTAAAGTGGGATAATAGTATAGAGGCCAAACAGAAAGTGTATTGATTGGAGGTTACTAAATCCTTTTAATATATATTTCAAATACATTCCTGGAATAGCCATAAAAGGAGGGGTGAAATACTGTAAATTAACAGTAGGTGATGTATTAACAGTGAGAGAGGAAGCAGAACAGGGGCTCAGAGAGCAAGTAACAAGAAGAGAAGAAAGCGAAGAAGAATGAAGAGTGAACATTGGCGCCAGAGAAAGAAGAAGATTCAGAGGAGAAAATAGCATTAAGATGAAGATGGCAAAAAAGTAGGAATGAAAAATGGGAATAAAGCATGGAAGGTGGCTCATGCACGAAGGAATGGGAGTGAGAACATTTCCATGAGAAAGTCGGTGTGCGTATGTGCTAGTACTTTGGTGAAATATTCACTGTGATAGAAGACTTATAGAAGCAAAGTCCCATCCCTGGAGAGAGGGAAGAGAGGAACAGAAGGGAGGAAGAGCAGAAAGGAGGAAGAGAGAGGAGCAGTGATTGAAGTTTTGGATAAGCGTCATAAGACTGAAGACCATTTCAACAAAGAGGTCTCTGCTGTGAAGCTTCGTGTAGGACTGTCAGGGCCCTCTCTATTTTTAAACTGTGTGTGGGTACAGTATACTGCTCACACCTTATAGCATCCAGTACGTTTGTGGAACTGAATGGAGGCTTATGTTGAATTTTCTACAGGGTTGTTAGTTGAGGAGAAAGCAGTCTCTCATTATCAGGTAATGGTCCTGAAATGGAAGTTCTCTTTTCACTGGCCCCATTCATGGGACTCTAGTGTGTCACTGGAGCTGGTGTCTTCACTGAATAAAAGTCCAGATTTGGTTGACACTGATCAACCCAGTTGCCAGTGAAATATGTTTATATCCTATTCATTTGCTTTGCCAAATCCACTTAAGTAACTGCCACCTGGATTACATTTATTTGTTTCACAGAAAGTTGGCTGGGGAATGCACATAGGTATATGCAAGGAAGTGCAGGATTCTGACATCAGATGCCTGCTAGAGTTATGCTACACAAACAGTTAAGGTTTGCCTACAAACACTGAAAAAGCTACTTTGTCAGTGGTGGCTTTTTGGCCACACTAGCACATCGCTCTAGTAATGACAATGTCAGTCAGTCAGTCAGCTGTACATAATTTTGTACACATATTCATGGTTCTTCTACTATATTATGGATTTTGATGATCTCCCGACGGATAACACATTTTTGGTTTTAAATGAAATTGGCTGCATTAGCATGAAACAAACATTGGTGTCTTCTTCAGAATGAATTTCATTTTTTGTGATCACTTAGCTTTTGATCTATTGCTGCCATCAGATTAAAATTAAAATGAGGTTTATGATCAATTATATACAAAACTAATTATATTCTTCTCAACCTCAGCTGTACTTCATGTTTAGTGCGAACTAACAATTGTTAGCATGAAGATGTTAGCATTTAATTCAAAGCACTGTTGTGCCTACAGCGCAGCCTCAAATCTGCTAACATGGCTAGTTTTTCATCTCAAGGCTTGAATGCTTGAGCTGACAGCACCGATACAATAATCTTTCCATAAATGTAAGTTGGTGCCAAGTAGCAGATGTTTTCCAGAACTATAACAATTTGGATTGACTATTACAGGAACTATGTTGTTTCCACAGTGGCCCCTACATTCAACCTTAAGAACTGCAGGCTTTAAATTTAATCCCCTGCCCCTGTATGACAGGGACTATGTGTATATACTCCGTAATCATGGACACATAAAATAGAATAAAATAAAATAAAATAAAATAAATGCTGGCTTACCCACAAACCAAAAGGTTCTATAAATACAGTGTGGAGGTAATGTTTGTCGTGTAAAGTAGGCGGATTAACTGGAACCAGGTCAGAGCAAAGACAGACCATGCTCTAGCTTTTCTCCTATGTAACTGCTGTTCTTGCCACCTTTCTTGCTATTGCTTTTCTAGCTCTTTTATTTATTTTGATTAGGCAGATGGGGTAGTGATTATCTTCTCCAAGCCTACACAATCCTGCACTGCCACTTGTTTCCTCAGCTTCTCATACCATGTCCCTTCAAAGGCAAGCGTAGAGACCCCCTGTCACTCTTTCTGCAGGTTTTGAATTGTCCATCAAGCTAATGCTGATACATTCAATACTCCATACAAGTGTGTAGTCAAGTGTGCATTTTAATTACAAATTGTATTTTTACTGTTATAAGGGCACAAACTATACACTCTGGCCATGGCAAAAATATCCGGGACGGATTTTGACTGTTTATCACCAATGAAACTGTAAACTTATGTTTGTGCTTCATGAATGAGTACAAGGAACAAAACTGTCTAGTGCTGCATCAGGTAGCAGTTCTATTTCTCTATTCCTAAAAAGAAAAGGCCACGTTTTCTGCTTTGGAAGCATGTTTAGATCCTGTCTGTGGTGCCTAAGCTATACCTGTACAGTGTGCTTAAGCATCTGGTTTAAAATGAGTGATCAAATGAAGAAATCAGTGAAAGACTTTTGAGACCTAACACATCCACTACAGTCAATACCTTTCACTACCTGCTTGTCTCTTGTCTTGAATGTCATACATGGCTAGATGCATTGACACAATCAATGGGATGCTTCTGTACAGAAATAATAAGAGTCAGCAGAAAAGAGCCAGGAAGAAAGGGGGAGTAAATAAAAGGCAAGGCCCAGAGGGAGGAGATGTGCCAGGATCAGAGGAGGACAGGGAAAAGCTTGAGTTTTATGCGTCTGCAGTGCAGTCATCTTTCACCTGTATCTAGCAAAGATCTTGGCTTACATAATACAATGTGAGGATAAAGCGTCCTTTATGACAAGCTGGGCCAATAAATCCAGATCAGTTCTGACCTCTTTTAGTTCCTTACATCTCCTCTTCTATGTGGTTATCTTTGTTGTAGTGCAGCCATCAGAATTCAGCTTCTGAACTCTCTACAGCCCAGAAAGGTTTTCTGATTCTGTTAATGCTTGTTGAAGGATCATCACAGAAGTGAGGCCTACATATTCATCTCTTGAATCAACCCATGCATTCAATCAAAGTGGAAAAAGTGGAGACACTTAGTGCTTCCCCGCTGGTACCATGAAAAAAGCATTGGAAATGTACTTTGCTTCCTGTATCTGTCTCCCTCTACACTAGCCATTCCCTCTTGTGCAAAGTCCCTGCCATAATTATTCTCAATTAAAAAGTGCTGTGCAGCAGCTGGCCTTCAGCTGCTATTCAGGGGAACAGCTTCCAGAAGATGAGGAGATGTAGCTTTGGCAGCTATCATTACGATCGTATAGAGAGGCATAGTTGAACAACTGATGAAGAAGCGGCTTGGTGGATCCATCTTTACAACAGCTTGGGGTGTTACATAAGGGGTGATGTAGATGGGGCTGGTTGGGGAATAACAAATGATAAGTCCCAATGACAAATATAACGAGCAAGCAATAAGTGAGAGCTTCACATAATGACACCTCTGATACCTAAACCATAACTTCCTTTGTGCTTCTGTTTTTTTTTTTTCGTTTCATCCTTACAACAGGATTACACTCAGCTGTATGTACAGTATGTTATGGGTTTCATTTGTACCTTTTATGCCAGTTTCTGCTCTGTGTCCTACAGTAGCTCTGCTGGCCCAGATTTTAGCCCAGTTTTAGCACTTTCTTGCTGAAGCCAAACAAATGTTGACCCAGTAAAGCCAAGTGTTTTGAGTTTGGACCCGTCTGGACCAGCATGAGGAAAAACCCCAATTAACAGGTGAGTGGACTCAGTTAATATGAAACTGGGCCAGGCAGACTATGTCAGTATATGGCCTCCAGAGGGCTATTTGGAGTACTGAAGACTACAGTTGGGTTTTACTGTCTCCTCCTCTCCTTTCTGTTCCTAATTCCTCTCCTACATAAGACCACTACAGTCATTCACACAGCAATCAACTAAAGACAAAGGTAAATGAGATGGAGATGGAGATGGAGAAAAGATGACAAAACAGAGGCACAGGGAAGTGAGAGATGTGCTGAAAAGAAGGAAAAATGTGAAAGAGAGGAAAAAAGGCTGAGATGAAGCGCTGGGAAAAGTGTGAAAAGATATAAGTGAAGGAAGAGAGGAAGATGAGGGGAAAATAGAGAAATGGCAGATGAGGACATCAAGACAGAGAGGGCAGCATATACAGGCTCTGGTAATGAATGCCACTTTCATGAAGTACTCTTTCTGGCTCTCTATCTCCATTGCTCTTTTTTCTGTCTAATTTATCTTTTCTTGATCCTCTCCTTGTTTGTCCATTGCTTCAAGTCTCCCTCTTTCCTCTAACACGAGCCACAGGGATTGGATATTTCATTACTAATTCATTGTTTCTTCCCATATATGTATTGACAAAGCTTTGAATACTGGTTGATTCAGTATCCTACAACAAAGTTCAGAGAACCATCTTTTATCTTAATGATTAAGCTGCTTCCAACTCCCGGTTATGGAAGATTCTCTCTGTCTTTTTAACTCCTCTGCTCAGAAGGTTTTACAGCATATGTCAGAGAATAGTGAGTAAAGTTTTGCAGTCAGTAGCTACTATATGCTTTCTTATCCAGCAATTTGAACTGAACATTTGAAACACCAGAAAGAACTCAATCCCGGCCGGCAATCAGGCGAAGGCGGGGTACACCCTGGACAGGTCGCCAATCCATCGCAGGGCTATTTATTTCATGTGCTAAAACCTGTTAAGTAGAAAGAAAGCAGTATTATGGGGATGTCACTGACATTCACCCCCATTCACCTTAAAACTAAAGATTAGTTGCATAAAAATGATTTCAAACCTTAGTTATTAAAGAGCTGTCATCCAACATGGCATTACAGCAAACTGTGATTGCATTCATGTGCTTATGTGTATGCAATGCTTTGTGAAGAACCATCACACCTTGGTCTAATGTTGAGCTGCAATAATGAAGATTTCATGAGTTGAAATGTTCCCTTGTGTGCTGGTACATGTTGCCTGTAGGTACCGGACTTATTGGTAGAATCTGATTCATTGCTTTAATCAGAGTTTGTAGTTATGTGGTTTCTCTACAGTTTGGCTCTGATATTTATTGCCCCACAGCAGCAGTGCTAGTGCAAAAAAAAAACAAAAAAAAAACAACCTTTTATGGTGTGTGTGCACATGTAAGTGTGTTTGTGAGACAGAGCTGGTGATGTTGCTGTGTGTTATTGGAGTAACACATGTTGAATTTCTTTCATTACCTCTGCCGGTGAAGCTGGTCGGTGTGTGTTCGCCCCTCTTTCTCTTTCTGTCTGCAAAATATTTCAGAACATTACATGTGAATTTGGCTGAAATGTGGTGATCAGGGATCAGCTGATTCTAATTTGGCAGTGACCTTGAACAGAGATTCCTGCCATTGTAAATTTGTGTAGGTTTTGTAGCTTTAATTGTAATGTTGATTTAAGTAATACTGGGAGGAGTTTGGCTTTAAATAAAAATACAACTACATGGCAACTTTGTTGTGCAGCTGAGAAAGGTCAAGCAAAACACTGGACATATACAGTAAGCTACTATATTAGGACTGCCAATCACATACACACACACACTGTAGGTTCTAGCACTAATCTCTAACTGTACAGATATCCTAGTAGACTAGGAGAAAGAAAGTATGTTGCACGTTGGGGGGTTCAGTAGGGGACAAGGGATCAGCTGCAGGAGACAGGGAACAGATGACACAGGAGTGTGTGAGAGCAAGATTGCAGAAGATGAGTAAGGAAGGCAGGACATGAGAAACCTCTGGCACCAAACTCAGTTAAGGGGAAAAAAAGCAAACATATGTTGTGTGCACAGTTTATCCTGAAGCTCATCCTTATGTAACATAGGTGGCATGTGTGTGGAAATAGGCAAGATTTGATTTACAGTATTTTACCCTTGGCACTGTGGCTCCACTGTCTATCCTATGAGTCCATAATTTTTTCATCTAGATCAATGTTTGCCACAAATGTTGCCAAATCCTTGACAACAACAGTGTTATCTCCAAGCCCCTGGGGCACATGAGGATCATTACAGGCCACTAAATGTGGTGGCAGTGAGTGAACACTGTGTCACATTACACGGAGGGTTTGAAAAGTCATGTTGATGGATCGATACACCTCTTAATCTCCTACAACCACCATCTGTAACCTATCCTGGCTGCTGTGATGGAAAATCTCTCTGGCTGTAGACATGGTTGCAGACTGCAGCAAAATCTCGGACTCTGTTCTCTGTGCCTCAGCAACCGAAGCTCAACGGGCAACGTTCCCATTCAACTACACAAGAATCAGAGGATGTTCACTACATCCATTGTTAACAGCTATTATAGCTAGCATAGCATTAGATTATAATGGGATATTGATGCCCGCATTGCACCAGATACTACACAAACCTGGTTTTAGATTTCCTATTGATGAAATCATAAATCTGTAAAAGTGACTGTTAGCTGCTGGGGTGAGACCAGATATGCTGTGCTCGCTCTCTCTCTCTCCAGCATTAACCAACCGTACTAATGTACAGTCAAACAGCTTCTCTATATTTAAGGTTTTCTGTTTTAACTATTACATTTCCTTAACATTTTCAGTTCAGACTGAGTCAACTCAAATAAATACTGTATGTGGGCTGATCATGACCACCAATAATACTACTGTAAACCTGAGTATCACTTGTCCATCCTCATTTTCCTCCTGCTTTTCTATCATAAAGGCATTACCTATACCTGAAACATTCAAACTGGTGAAAGCATTTAACTGAGTTCAATACATGGGAATGTTAACACTCTAGCACATCTACGTATATATCCTTGATTACACAACCAGTGGCACCTGAAGGATTATATTTTATAGTACACACAAGAAGCACCTACAGCAGCGTAATGTCACCATGAGAAAAAATGTTTGCTATAATGAAAAACTTTTCTCATTCTAATGTAATCCTGTATTTTCTTGATACGACATACAGTAGGCTATTGGAGTGAGTGACAGCAGCGCAGCAGGACCTGCTTAGCTCATTCAGTTCAGCAACGCCCAGCATTACTACTGTATTAAGTGGTGCGCTGAAGGTGGTCCTTGAGAAACACAGATCTGACACTTGAATCCATGCACAATAATTATCCCACAAAATAACATATAAATGCAGGTCAGGAGCAGTAATACACAGAAAATACCCTGCACAATTCCTGATGATGTTACAGGCATTGACAGCAGATAAAGTCAGTGCGTGCACTGCTGTCACTCACTCCAAGGGAATGACAGCATCATGGTAGGGAGTAGGCTACACATATGATATGCTCCAGGGGTGTATGATATGATATGAGATTTATCTCCTTGAGCCACAAATTTGAAACTATATTTCTATATAGGCTTTAGCCTATACTATATGTTGATCATGATTGTCAGATGGAAAATTTGAGCAAAATCATTAAAAAAAGGGGGCATGCACAGTGCATACAGGATTACAGCCGCAGGCACCTTGTGCACAGCCACACAACTGTGTCAGCATTTTTTAATTTACTGAGTAAATCCACCTGGTAAATTAAAACTGTATAAAACTACTGAACCAATCATCTGAATGACAACTAATTTTTTTGTCAGATAGCAACATTTTCAGAAGATTCTCACAGAGCAAAAACCTGCACCAAAGCTTCATCTCATCAAAATTTAATTTTATAATATTTTTATATATAATATAAAAATATTTGCATTTGTAGTAGTGATAAATAATCATGTGATACCTGTTTAAGATTCAATAAGTGCAGTAGGTCAAAACAGCAAAAATGTAAATACAAAATAAAAGAACAAAGAATAATACACAATCAAAAAGTCTTGATGGGGATAAAAGCCAGTCAAAAGTGAAATTGTCTACATTATTATTTTATGGTAAGATGATTTACAGTCTATCCTCCATCCATTATCATCCTGCTGGTATACTTCATCCTCCACAGGTTTCTGACTAGCGAGTGCACATCAGGTTTCAGTCAGTTGAAAATCTGCAAAATGAAGCCTGGACTTTTAAAAGTCAGCAGGCTTAAACTGAGACAGATGCAAGTTATAACCTCAACTGCTATTTTCATTTTCAGAAAAATGCAGTACAGTACATGCACACCTGAACGCGCACACACACACACACACACACACACACACACACTGTATATCACTGAAAGCACCTTTGTTTCATTATGTGCGTACAGTGTCGACTTGTCAGTTATCTGGCTTGTCCAATGAAATCCAAGGATGCCAGGTTTTCTGCCATGAACACTAGAGTACAGGGTGAAAAAACACAGGATTGATTTGAAAGCCTTTTGTCCTTTAGGCTGCAGCCTTTCCACAAACTCTAAATGAGGTCTCGAGAGATGAGTTCAAACACAAAACACTGCAACTCGCAGGCTGACTTAAAGGACAGTGGCTACAAAGAAAGCGGAGGGAGACTTCTAGATAAGAACTGCAAGGATGGATGCAGACTGAAGCAGATAGCTATACAGGTTACACAAAGATGCACCGATCCCGTTGAAACCATCATGTGGCAGGCATATTGTGAAGATGACAGTTCAGCAGCCAGGTGTGAACTGCGAGAGATGCAGCACCTGAAATGTTGCCTGACAGAAGGTTCTTCACACCTTGTTACATAAAATCTGCATGAGCTTTTCTTTGCCACATACAGGCTAAAAGTGACTGTGGCTGGAAATACAGAGGAGCTCTCACAAGTCAAATGAGATAAATATGTGAGCAAACCCCTTTTTATCACTTCCAGCCTCTATTCTGCCACCACTTTGTCTGCTTTTTTAGTTCAGCAACCTCTTTAATCTCCCTCTCTCGCTCTCTCTGGGGTGCACTAGTGTAGTTAGCCTACACTAGATTTTATATGATGTTCTCGCTTCACTCCTCTGCTCTCCTGATTTATCAAATTGCACAAATACAAAGCAAGTTAATGAGGTTGTTGGGGATGCTTTCCTAGCAAAAATTAAATATGATATACCCTTCATTGTTTAACAAACAGTTAATCAACAGGGATATGTTGCAATTAAATTATTCGAACTTTAAATGTACCTTTGGTTTCTATTGCTCTATCACTAACATCATGCTCTAAACATACTGTGGCCCATACATTAAGGGCAGACATTTCTGTAGCCTCAACAACCTCATGTTTCAACATTTTAGTTCCTTGTGTTATCAGTTATTTCAAATGGCTGTTTACTGTAAAAGGTAATAGCACCTGGCTTGGTTCAACATAAGCCTGTGGTCAATATGCTGAGCTAGGATGGAAAAAGGAAAAGTGGCTGGTACTGCTGGACTCTTTAATGCATACTTAACAAGTGAATAAGTGAAAAAGCTCCAGCTGGGAGCAGCTTCACAGAACCAGCCAGTGATGGGAAAAGGTGTGTGCATGAAAATGTAAACGCACTGCTTCGCTTTTGATTCAAATAAGACCAGTGATTCTTCATAACTATTGCAAGTACAGTCAGGGGAAGTCAATGGTGCAAATTAAGTTGACCAGCTGTAACTGGGAGTCGCTTTGGGAGGAGAAAAATCCTGTCACTAAGTGTTAGTGACTACTGCTGCGCAGAAAGGCTGGAAGTATGAGGAAATTAGACTACCGTTTGGCTATAGGCTAAAGAGGATATAATATCAAAGTTCGGTAGGTTCGTTACAATAGACTGACGATTTATCAGCACTAACAAATTCAACAAGTCAGCTGTTATCAACTGCATGGCGTTTATTCTGACACAAGAAGAGATACTACTCACTTTGCGAGGGCTTGCTCTCTTTATATGATCTGCCTGTATCAACTGGAGATTTTCACTGCAGCTGTTTTACGCACGGTGGCAGGACAGCGCACACCAAGCAACACGGCAGAAAACATTCCCTTTATCTCTTCATCGACTGCTGTCTACCGCCAACCGGGATCAAATCAAGATGGTAAAGCAAAATGAATTCTCCACGCTTGAGTTTACGGCGTGCCTTACCTTGAGTTGTCGCGGCTCCGGAGAAGTGTGGGTGCGTGTGTTTGCGCCACCCTATCCAAAGTAGAAACTCTGGTCCTACCTGGTACCTTGATTGAAACAGGAAAAATAACGCCAGTAACGTTTCTTTGTTGATGCACAAAAACCGCCAGAGAGATTAACTAACCGCAGCTCCTGCTCTGACACGACTGTTCTTCGATGAGAATTAGTTTGCTTGTTTCTGACTGCCGCTTTCCCTCCCACTCCCACTCACTCACTCACTCACTGTCTCCCACCAATGAGAGAAAAAAAATCTTTCATCTCTCCCCCTGTGTCTCTCTCTCTCATCCTCTCTCTGCAGGTGGGCATCTTTGAATAATGTCAAATCATTAATAAAGGCTGTCCGAATGTGCCCCCTCTCCCCAAACCGCACATATTTTTATGATTAAACAAAATTGTTTGTGTATGTGTAACAGTTGCTCAGGCTGTCCGGAGTGTGTAAGCAGTGGATTGGGAGTGGTCGGGATTAAATCGTGGGATTATACCTCAACATTCATCATTTCATCTGGCACACTGGAAGCACACTGGTGGACAATGACATCAGTCTTTGGCATAGGCAGACAAACAGATTCATGTGGGTAGGGATGAAGAGAAAGGCACCAGAGAAGAAAAAAAAACAACAAAAAATGATAAGACTGGGGAGAGGAAATCTTCCACCTCTGATCCACATAAATCTAAAGCTTCATGCAAAACCCATAAAACTGCTGTTATAGTTCAGAAGCGGTCAGCCAGATATTTCCTGGGTGAATGGTGCTGCATGCTGCCCTGTGTTTGTATTTTTGTGTAGTGGATTCATACACATAGCCAAGTTAGTTTATGTGTGACTGTGTACTGACAGATGGCCACTAATGACGCAGAAACTAACTACTGGGTTTCTGTGTCTGTGAGGTTGTATGCCCATGCACATGCCTATTAGTCGACTGTTACTGTGTGTTGTATTGTTGAAGTTGATGCAGACGCAACAGATATCTCATTCTGTTTACCAGCCTTCTATGAAACCTCTCCTTTTCTAACTCACACATGCACATATCCTTGCAATCGTCACCTACAGGGTCTGTACATAGATTTACATTAATTTCCAGGAGACCTGAACCATAACTGCTATTTGCCTAACCTTAATCAAAGCCATCACTTGCTCTAACCTTACACCCCATCATTTTTGTTAAATTAGTCATGGGGCCCGGCCTCTGGTCCCTGCAAAGCACTGCTCCCAGAATTCTGTCCCCACAAATACACTGTATATAAACAATGCCACACATACTTGTGCTTCTATCTTTGTGAGGACACTTATTGACATAATTCATTCCCTATACCTAATTCGAATCTCAACCCTAAAACCAAGTCTTGGGGTGGCTGTGACTCAGGAGGGAGAACATGTTGTTTCCCATCCAGAACATTAGTGGTTCGATTCCTGGCTTGTCCAGTCCACATTTCAAAGTGTCCTTGAGCAAGGCACTGAACATCCAGTGATGTTACCGGTGTGAATATGGGAGTGTTCACACCCAAATAGGGTGTGAAAGTGCTTTGACTGTGCTGCACTGTATAAAAAAGCGCTATACAATTATAAGACCATTTACCATAATGTTCTCACTCTGCAGCAAAAAAGTACCATTTTGGTCCTCACTATGTAGCAAGTACAAGAACACACACACTCTGTGGAATTATGGTTTTGCCACAGGCGTGCTCTTGTGTATGTCCATGGGAATGCGCTGCAGCAGTGTGTGTGTGTGTGTGTGTGAGAGAGAGACAGAGAGAGAGAGAATAGAATATTAGCATAAAGTCTTACAAGTGGAGGTTTCTGATGGTTCACTGAGTTCACCATCATTACCGTACATACAGGCAAACTGTAACCACAGTGTTCTGACTAAGATACCTTAGCTTATCCTGCCATAAGTGGTAGAATGGGGGAACTATGGTCTTCATTTAACTAAAATCATAATTAATGATACATAGAGACTGATGGAAGGAGGACTCAGATCTTGTCCTTATGGTCAAGTAGCAATACAGCAATGAAAAAATACTCCACTGCAAATATAAGTTCTGATACACAAGCTTGTATTGTTTTTAGACTTTGTACTCAATATTTTTATGACAGTTATTGAAATGAAACTTGTGAACTGTCTCTTTGGTGGTGCTGTTTGTAAGTGGCCACAAGCCAAAAAGTTTGGTTTTATCCTTAACAAATGAAGCTCAAACTAATCATATGTTTTTGTGATGTAAAATCTTAATTTGTTCTAGAGCTGTCAGATAAATGTAGTGGAATAAAAAGTGAAAGGAGCAGAAAACAAATACTCTGGTACTCTACCTCAAGTTTCAACCACTGGTATTTGAATAATCAAATAACATGCACGTCATCAAGCGGTGGATGTTGTTGACAACGCTGCCAAAAGTCTTCTGAATGATCATAAATGGCTGGGAGAGCATTAGTGCAGGATTCCTACAAGGCGGGCAGAGAGGTGTGAGATGACCATTATGTTTCATTATGAATCATCATCCTGAGTCACGGCATTTATAATGATAAGCACTCACCTTCACCTTAGTGAGTGCAGTAAAACTAAGATAGATTCTCTGTTAAAGACCCTCCGCTGCTCCACATGGCCTGTTATCTAGTGAGGCACAGAGAAGAGGTCAACTAAATAGTGCCATTAAAGTGAAACAGAAAGCACAGCTGTTGGGATAAAAGTAAAATGCTTTTTAGCTTTGAGCACTCAGAGCAAACATCCTTGTGCTAAATGTGCCGTTCGGAGCGTCAGGAAGGAGAGCTCAGAGCTCTGGCTCTCCTTCACTCGGTTACATTCTGCTTCCCCTTTCTATCCCCGCTCACACTGTTTTATCTCTGTTCCTTGCCTCTCCCTGCTGTCCCTTTCTGCCACACTTGGCCTTAGCTCAGTGAATATGCGTGTGGTTATATGTGTGTGCACGAGCATGTTTAGATCTGTGACAGCTATTATAAACCTCACAGGCTTGAATAGATTTCCAGAAACAACTGATGCATTTTAATAATTACCATCCTGACTCAAGCACAGTTCTTTGTCCATGCATGTGTGCTTATTACTACAAGCTATCCTGGCACACAGTTGTCTTACATACATGGAATAATGGTTTGGTACATGGATTTACATGCACATTTTTTCCCTTACAGGCTTAATTTAAAACTAAATCTCAAACAGTCTGCAAGCTAGTCTTCTAGCATGCATTTCAGTTTTGGCATCAACTAATATAATACTATTAGGGCTGTAACCATTTACTGCTTTCATTCCCTTGTTGCACAAACATGAATGTGAATGCTTGCACACACAGATGCACTCACTCACCATGTGTTTCACTGGATTGCCTCCCACTTCCTTTTGTCGGAAGCGTGCCCTTCCTCTCTCCGTCTGCCATCCTGTTCGCCCCTATCCTTTCATCTCGTCTGCCCTCTTCTAGCTCATTCCATCACTCATCAGCATCCTTCACTTGCTTACTATCCTTTTTTAAAATTTCTTTCTGCTACTGCCTCTTCATCTTTCTTCCCCATTTGTCTCCAGTCTGTCACTTAACACTCCTCTTTTTTTTTGCTTCTTTTCAATGCCCGGCACTGTTGGGCTGCAGGCCAGCGTGGGTCAGAGACAGGTTGTAATTACTTTACCCCTCCTCTCTGACAATGATAGTGAAGGAAGCAAGAGAGAAAAAGCAAGAGAGAAATAACACAGAGACTAAATACAAAAATAAACAGATGGGTTTTCATAATCAGGGCCAAAATGCATGTATCCCCCCAATTCATTTCTTTTTGTTACTGCTAACAGGCAAACATTAACAAGCCAGGTGCATTTCTTTTATCCTCACAATCATGTTCACATTCATGCAGAATCCTGTCAGTAAAGTTCCAGTTGATTTCCTCTTCTGACAACGTACATGTCTGCACAGTCTGGCATTGAGAAATAAATAATACAGTAATATAGGAAGGCTAGTGTAACATAGGAGAGATGGCCTTAATTGGTGCAGCTATATTTAATTTATAATTTAGGATGGGCAATGCTTCCTTGATTTCAGCTCTGGATTGGGATACATTTGCATATACGTTTAAAAATCAGTAGCAGTGTGAAAGAATTTCTCCAGACATAATTGAATTCAAATGACAAGAAAAACTAAAACAAAGGAAAGTGCTGTGACTTCAGTGGATGTTTTTTCATTAAATGTTTCTTTCATATCAGTCCTGGATCACATTACAGTTTTCCCCCTCACAGAGCGACAGCTAAATGGCAGTGGAACTCATTAGTTTAAGGTTGTACAGACAGGAGTAAGAATTGTTTGAAGCTCTCCAGCTAGATGTATCACTCTGAACACTGTCGGTAATTACCCAGACTCGTGAGGATGAGATGGTTTCAGGTGCTTTTAGGCCAGTTTCCAGATGCTATTCTTATCCTAGGCGATCGATGGTGTTTCTCCAGCTGCCTGGGGGTCACAACTTACTGAGACAAGGGTCACCAATTATGGAGCACCGGTAACTTATATCTCCTTCCCTTTTCAGTAACTAGACAGTTTTTCACACACACACACACACATTATAGGTGTGTAGCTCTTGTACTCATGACTTAAATGGATCCATGCACAACCCAGTAGATTGTTTGCTTTAAAAATAAATTCATGATAGTTTGGATTATGAGTTGGATGTTAAAATCACATTACAAGACAAAAAATCAATAAGAAATTAACAAGTAAATAAAATAAAAAGCATGAATGATGAACAAGTTAAACAATTGTAGTCAGCTGAAAAAATAAAACATTCCTGGCCAAGCTAACATTAAAATCAGAAGAGAGATGCACATGTATGAAACAATAAAATAAAGTCATCCAAAATAAAATAAATACCACTGAGGCAATACTGAAATGAAGGACAACCTAAATGAGCCCTGAAATGGCTTGGAGGAAACACTCAGAGGGGAAGGAATGAGGAAGCGAGCTACTGCACATGTTACTGGTAAGCTAACATCTTCCACAACTAGGTTGATTATTTTAAGCACTGCGAGATTGATTTAGAGGTCCTGTGGGGGCCTTGTGGATCTGTGTGAATGAAAATCAAGGTGCACACAGACCAAAAAAAAAGGAGGGAGAATAAAAGTTAGGACAGTAAAGATCACAGTGAAAAGGGGGTATAGGAGTTGGATAGAGTAGAGAAGAATAGAGGTGGTCTCCAGATTCCTGAAGTTATTAATAAGAGTGTGCCTTCAAGGAGACCAGTGACGATTTAGGTCAAACTATTTCCTGCTCCTCCTGAGTTGCACCAAAGTCACTCAAAAATGGCTCCAGAAATATGTCTCTCTCCAACGTATAGTCTTTGTTTTTAGGGAGCAATAACCCTGGCTGACAAAACATGTCACATTGTTTGACGTCACCTTTCTTTGCCATATTGGCAGGGAAAGCAAATGTGTTAGCAACTGGGGTGATAAGAATCCTATAAAAAAACAGACAGAATAAAAAAAGAAAAATGATGATTATATCATGTCCTTGGAGATGCTACATTTCTTAATTTCATTCACTGGAATACTTGATAGTCTACCAGTTGGCAATTCTCCCACAACAATCAATTTTTCCTCTGTCAAACAAGATGTGCAGCCACTCTTTGTTTGCTGCTGCCTCTCTATGTGAAGAGGACTTCGCCTTGGCCACTTATTATATGACTAAGGAAGCAAGATGTTCACTCCTGCCTACAGAGTTGTCTGTGTGCGTGCTTTCACAAAACCATGCAATTTAATAGCAATTCCCTCATATGAAATGAACACAAATACCTTGCTCACGGGCTGAGGACCAAATTTCTCTCCACAACAGCTGTGATCTGGCTTTGTTCATTTTACACCTGTCCCACTGAGGCTTAGTTTTGAGTTAATGATATCTCCTTGGGGTCTGGAAGGGTTATAAAACATTGCTGTTCAGCTGTTGACTGTTCACAGTTGCCTGTGGGAAAGACTTACACTGATGAAGTCAAAAGATAAATTCACCCAGCATCCCTCTTTTGAATGAGAACAGAATGTAAAATTGTGTTTTTCTGCCATCTAGTGGTCAACTGAAGTCACAGCATGGACCATGGCAGAATAAGAGTAGGGCCGAGCTCTGAATGCAGCCTTGGCTTGGCTTTTAACATATAGTAGGGCCTGATGCAGTCCTTTTAATTTATTGAATGTTTGTCATTTGTGTGTCTGTGTTATTGTGCTGTTTTATTTTTGCACTGAACTTATTATTTTATTTTAGTTATTTATTGTGATTTTATTTTGCCCATGAAAGTACTTTCATCAACTGCCTATGTAAAGTATTTAGGTCAACTGCATGTTTTTAAAGTGCTATATTTTGATTTGACATGTGGCCTGTAGATTTGGAATCATTTCAGTCAAACTATTTTTTTTTCTCTTCTCAGGTAGATCTATGAATTGTAAGTCAATTACAGTGGTGTGAAAAAGTATTTGCCCCCTTACTGATTTCTTATCTTTTTGCATGTTTGTCACACTGTAATGTTTCAGATCATCAAACAAATTTAAATATTAGTCAAAGATAACACAAGTAAACACATCATGCAGTTTTTAAATGAAGGTTTTTATTATTAAGGGAAAACAAAATCCAAAACTATATAGCCCTGTGTGAACAAGTGTTTGCCCCCCTGTCACAACACTGGTTTATCGCACCTGAGTTCAATTTCTCTAGCCACACCCAGGCCTGATTACTGCCACACCTGTTCGCAATCAAGAAATCACTTAAATAGGACCTGCCTGACAAAGTGAAGTAGACCAAAAGATCCTCAAAAGCTAGACATCATGCCGAGATCCAAAGAAATTCAAAACCAAATGAGAAAGAGAATAATTGAGCTCTATCAGTTTGGAAAAGGTTATAAAGCCATTTCTAAAGCTTTGGGACTGCAGCGAACCACAGTGAGAGCCATTATCCACAAATGGCGAAAACATGGAACAGTGGAGAACCTTCCCAGGAGTGGCCGGCCGACCAAAATTACCCCAAGAGCGCAGCGACAACTCATCCAAGAGGTCACAAAAGACCCCACAACAACATCCAAAGAACTGCAGGCCTCACTTGCCTCAGTTAAGGTGAGTGTTCATGACTCCACCATAAGAAAGAGACTGGGCAAAAATGGTTTGCATGGCAGAGTTCCAAGACGAAAACCACTGCTGAGCCAAAAGAACATAAAGGGCCGTCTCAGTTTTGCCAGAAAACATCTTGATGATCCCCAAGACTTTTGGGATAATACTCTGTGGACAGACGAGACAAAAGTTGAACTTTTTGGAAGGTGTGTGTCCCATTATGTGTGGCGTATATGTAACACCGCATTTCAGAAAAAGAACATCATACCAACAGTAAAATATGGTGGTGGTAGTGTGATGGTCTGGGGCTGTTTTGCTGCTTCAGGCCCTGGAAGACATGCTGTGATAAGTGGAACCATGAATTCTGCTGTGTACCAAAATATCCTGAAGGAGAATGTCCGGCCATCCGTTTGTGACCTCAAGCTGAAGCGAACTTGGGTTCTGCAGCAGGACAATGATCCAAAGCACATCAGCAAGTCCACTTCTGAATGGCTGAAGAAAAACAAAATGAAGACTTTGGAGTGGCCTAGTCAAAGTCCTGACCTGAATCCAATTGAGATGCTGTGGCATGACCTTAAAAAGGCAGTTCATGCCCGAAAACCTTCCAATGTGGCTGACTTACAACAATTCTGCCAAGATGAGTGGGCCAAAATTCCTCCACAGCGCTGTGGCAGACTCATGGCAAGTTATCGAAAACGCTTGATTGCAGTTGTTGCTGCTAAGGGTGGCCCAACCAGTTATTAGGTTTAGGGGGCAAACACTTATTCACACAGGGCTTTGTAGTTTTGGATTTTGTTTTCCCTTAATAATAAAAACCTTCATTTAAAAACTGCATGATGTGTTTACTTGTGTTATCGTTGACTAATATTTAAATTTGTTTGATGATCTGAAACATTACAGTGTGACAAACATGCAAAAAGATAAGAAATCAGTAAGGGGGCAAACACTTTTTCACACCACTGTATTTGTACTTTATTGTGAGTTCCCTTGTCAGAGCCCCCATGCCAGTTTATTCATTAAAGGGGTCTTGTTGTGGTCACTTTGCCACAATCCCTAAGTGTATTGTAACATCTAGAGTGTTTAGTTCAGGTGTTTTTGCTGGCCCTCCATGCCCAACTCTCTTTCCAAACTGGCTGCTCTGCCATTACTATTTAGATGTTTATGTTTTGTCTGACCGAAAGTGGCCGTCTGTAAGTAGATTTGTGTAATAGGCATAGAGTTAGACTGCCAGGCACATACAACTCATAAGAGAGACTCTCAGAAGTTTTATCTGCCATGCAGTCAATCTCTACCGCTCGCTCCTGTGTTGTCTATCTGTCCATTCAAAGAATTTCGACGACATTAATCTATGAAATGTACGTGGTTTTTTTTAACTTCTCTAACCTGTGTTTCTCTCCTGTAGTTGGTCGCCGCACCACAACAATTTACTTACATTTTCATAAAGATATTTCCCCACCGCCTGTCATTCCGTCTGTTACTCCAAGATGGCCACCGGTCTGTCGGTTTGTTACGTTAAATATCGGGTCATCATTTCAACATTTATCTGCAAAAGGTATGTGGCTAGGCAGCGCAGTGGTGTGGTGGTTAGTGCTGTTGCCTCACAGCAAGGAGGTTCCGGGTTCAAGCCTTTCTGTGTGGAGTTTGCATGTTCTCTCCGTGCTTGCGTGGGTTCTTTCCGGGTGCTCCGGCTTCCTCCCACAGTCCAAAGACATGCAGCATAGGTTGACTGGTGTCTCTAAATTGCCCGTAGGAGTGATTGTGTGTGTGAGTGGTTGTTTGTCTGCGTGTTAGACCTGCGATGGACTGGCGACCTGTCCAGGGTGTACCCCGCCTCTTGCCCACAGCTGGCTAGGATTGGCTCCGTGACCCCGTTTGGGAATAAGTGGTACTCAAAATGGATAGATGGAGGTATGTGGCTTTTCCTTACTTCTGTAACCTGGTTGGCTTCTCCCCACAGGTGGCCGCTGCACCACAATGATTTTATTTTTGTCTTGGATATCCTCGGTCAATGTAGCGCATCCAAAAGGTATGTGTGGGATCACTTGCTCTCACTTTTCTTGCTCTCTCTCAAAAACATTACCC
Source organism: Monopterus albus (assembly GCF_001952655.1). Lineage (NCBI taxonomy): Eukaryota > Metazoa > Chordata > Actinopteri > Synbranchiformes > Synbranchidae > Monopterus > Monopterus albus. The sequence goes on from NW_018127886.1 coordinate 855,346, forward strand.
GTGTGTCATGACTATTTCTGGCTAATCTGCTTGAATGTGTATTAATGCAAAAATACTTTGATTTTCAGGAAATAAACAAAACTGTAAGTCTCATTTTTATTATTTTTTCTTGTCGCGGCAGCAGCTGAGTGAACCTTTCCTCTGGAGTAGATTATATGCAAATCTGGGTTCCTCTGAAGAATCTTGACAGTGAGCCCCCCACCTAATCTGTGTGTTTGTCCAGCAAACTTTGTTTGTCTGCACATCTACATCTGTCTTTGTTTTTTTATGTTTGTCTGCCTCAGTTTCTGTTCATGCACACTTGTCTCGTCATCTTGTGTTTGCATGTTCTTATCTGTCCATGAAAGTAAATGGAGCCATGAGTGTCTGAATAAAAAGGAAAGGCACTAAACTTTGTTTAGACAGTCCTGTCCTTCAGTGCCTCCTACAGGTGTGCAACATGAGGCACCACAACAAGCAGTGCTGGTTGTGGCGTGGCTGCATGGCAGAATGCTCATAAGGTGAAGACTGACAAGATGCTGCTTTTTGTCTCTGTCCAACATGGTCACCATGGAAACTTACAGTATATCTGTCTTTGCCTCTCATATCATCCAAGTGGAGGAACTTTGGTCACTAACCATCTGACGATCTCCATGATTTGGAACCGGTTTGCTGCTGTAGCACCTCCAGATACTCTCATAAAGGAAGTACTGGAGGGACTTAGCTTTCTCTCTCTCACTGCCTGTTTGTCCAACATGACCACCTATTCTGTGTTAGTCTCATGTCCTACAGGGGTGGAGTTTAGTCATTAACCATCTGACTTCCTCATGCCCCCCACCAGTTTACCAGGGCCACATACAGTCAGTGTATCAGTCAGGCATTTTAATAGTCCTGCACTACTTGGGTTATTGGGGTAAACTTTGCCCAAGATCGGCCTAAGGCTGCCTGTTACCCTGTGCTCACTTTATACATTAGATTAATTGTCTGTACCACCGTTTGGGACACTGGCTTTTCCTAGGTCAAGGTCAAGGTCAAGGTCAAAGTGTTTATTGTCATATGCACAGTTAGGAAACATGTTTCCCTGTACAATGAAATTCTTACTTTGCCGTCCACATGAATGCCAAAAAAATACAAGTGAAATATAAAGTAGATAAATAAGTAACACAAAATCTAAGGCACTTTAAGCAGCAAATGCAGCAATATAATAAAAATATATAAGAATATAATAGAGAATGTATGCTGCATGGGAGCAGCATGCGCAGCAGTCAACAGTCAATGTGCAATTATGCATGTGCAAACTGAGAATGTAAACAGTACAACACGTATTTCTTGGTAATAAACTCCTCAGCTGTTTAGGAATCTGATGGCACAGGGAAAGAAAAAGTTTTTCAGTCTAGTGGCCCAGCATTTCACACTTCTGAACCTCTGGCCAGAGGGTATGAAGGTGAACAGTCCATGCTGGGGCTTGGTGGGATCTTTGAGGTTGGAGGCAGCTTTCCTATGCACCCTGCAATAGTAAATGCTCTGCAGAGAGGGCAGTGGAGTCCTGGTGATCTTCTC
>NW_018127886.1:858284-867892 GCF_001952655.1 Monopterus albus
AGACGAGATCCTGTGGTCCCCAAACCGGACTCCCTCCGGCCCCTGGCTGCACCTAGAAATTCTGTCCATAAAAATAATGAACAGAACCGGTGACAAAGGGCAGCCCTGCCATAGTCCAACGTGCACTGGGAACAAGACTGACTTACTGCTGGCAATGTGAACCAAGCTCCTGCTTCGGTCGCAGAGGGACCGTACGGCCCTTAATAAAGGGCCCCGGACCTTGTACTCCCGAAGCACCCCTCCACAGGGCGCCGCAAGGGACACAGTCGAATGCCTTCTCCAGATCCACGAAACACATGTGGACTGGTTGGGCAAACTCCCATGAACCCTCCGCCACCCTGAAGAGGGTATAGAGCTGGTCTAGTGTTCCATGGCCAGGACAAAAACTGCAATGTTCCTCCTGAATCTGAGGTTCGACTATTGGTCGAATTCTCCTTTCCAGTACCCTGGCATAGACTTTCCCGGGGAGGCTGAGGGGTGTGATCCGCCTATAGTTGGAACACACCCTCTGGTCCCCCTTCTTAAAAAGTGGGACCTCCACCCCGGTCTGCCAGTCCAGAGGCACTGTCCCCAGCCGCCATGTGACATTGCAGAGGTGTGTCAGCCAAGACAGCCCTACAACATCCAGAGACTTGAGGTACTCAGGGCGGATCTCATCCACCCCCGGTGCCTTGCCACCGAGAAGCTTCTCAACTACCTCGGTGACTTCAGCTTGGGTGATGGACGAATCCACCTCCGAGCCCTCAGCCTCAGTTCAAAACCCCCTTATGAATAGAGTGAGATCAAGTACTGTGACGTCGCCCGGTATGGCGCAGCCGGGGCCCCACCCTGGAGCCAGGCCCAGGTTCGGGGCTCGAATGCGAGCGCTTGTTGGCCGGTGGATTTTGTCTTGCTCACCTCAAGAGAATGGTAAGATACATGAAAAAGCTGGGTGAATATTAAAAACCTGCCTATTTCTACTCCTCTCCCCTTACCCATCTAAGAAGCCATCGTTTATGCACACACTATATCTCCCAGGATCTTACTAAAAAGCAATTAGTCCTGTTTTACTTTCTTGTTACATGACAGTAATGATTGGCCTGGCAATAGTCAGTAGGGCGTCCGACATACAGGGTGTCGGACGATGATCTTAAGCTCCAATTAACTTTTATAACTGTTTAACAAAATGCATTTGATTTAAACCAGTTCTAATGATATGAGTCAAACTGAGCATACTTCAAAGGGGCTAGTGCTTTACTGTGATGAGTCTTAATATCGTGATACTACTTTTAAGCTCATTATAAAAATGTGTGACACCAGTCATTTCTTGCTTTTTGACAGATGATCTTCTGTACTCCACAAGGACACAACTGGACAACTGACTGCAAATATCATTCTGCATACATGATATAAAATAAAATTCCTGACCAGCATCAATTACAAAGCACCAAAAAAAAAAAAGTTAGTTGCATTTATTGCAAGGATTTGTTATAGTTTTTCCATTCATCAATATTCACAAGCATCATATTTTGATTTTGGCAGGCGCCGCCCGCATGTAACTGTCACAAAGGTCTGTGGGTTTATTTGGACTACCTAAACACTTTCAGGGCTGACTGACTGGCAGGGAAACGACCCTCTTGTTCACCGGGGTAAACTCCAACACATGGCGGGTAAGCTGGGGGGCTATAAGCAAGCCCACACCAGCCTGCTGCCTCTCACCGCGGGCAACTCCAGAGTAGTGGAGAGTCCAGCCTCTCTCGAGGAGCAAGGTTCCAGAGCCCAAGCTGTGCATGGAGGTGAGCCCGACTATCTCTAGCCGGTACCTCTCAACCTCACACACAAGCTCGGGCTCCTTTCCCACCAGTGAGGTGACATTCCATGTCCCCAGGGCTAGTCTCTGTGTCCAGAGATTGGGTCATTGGGGCCCTTGCTGTTGACTGTTGCCCAATCTACTGTGCACCAGTCCCTTACAAATCCTCTTGCAGGTGGTGGGCCCATGGGAGAACGTCCCCACGTCGCTTGTTTGGACCGCCACGGGGCCCGGCCACCAGGCACTCGCATTCAAGCCCCAACCCCAGACCTGGCTCCAGGGTGGGGCCTTGGTTGCACCATACCGGGCGACGTCACGGTCCTTGATGTAGATTTTTTCATATGGGGTTTTGAACTGCTCTTAGTCTGACCTGTCACCTAGGACCTGTTTGCCTTGGGAAACCCTACCAGGGGCATATAGCCCCCGACAACATAGCTCCTAGGATCACTTGGGTACTCAAACCCCTCCACTACAATAAGGTGGGGGTTCAAGGAGGGGTTTGTCAAGTTAAATGTTAGATAAACTGGGCTAGATAAACTTACCAAACAGAAACAGCACTTTGTATCTTAAAGTGCTGTTATAGAGATTATCACCGCCTAGATTTTGATTAAAAATAGTTTATTGTACTTTAGCATTAGGCCTCTGGGTCATCTTGCTCTGCTAAGTTTCAAGAGTGAGTTTTGTCCTTCAAGTAGTCCCAGAAATACAGGCTAGATCATGCAGCCCTACTGAGCTGGAGCTGTGTGCCACTGTGAGAGAAAGGGTGTGGGTAGACGGGCTATAACCTTTGATATGTTGGAGAAAAGTACATTGTACTTCTTTGTTGAATGGTTGCAGCTTACCAAGCTGTTTCCTGTTCCATGACTCCTTTGCTCCAGAGTTAATCTCGTCAGAAACGCCAGGTATCCACCTCAGTCCACTTTATTAAATCTTTAACTTTGCATTTAAGATTGAGTAATTTTATTTTATTTTTTTAACTCTGATACCCAACCTTAGGAAACTGAAGCTGGAGAAAAAACCTGCTGACACAGGACCAAGAGGAGGCTGCTACAGGTGTCCACACCAACCTCTGTGGTCCTGAGCGTTGAGACTCACTTGATGAGATCTTGAAGGGACTGTCAGCTGAAGCTCAGTCAGCTTTACCTGAGTCCACCTCCATCTTGGATGAGATGACAGCAGCTACTGAACTGTAACCTTTCCTCTGGAGTAGTTTTTTGTTGTTGTTGTTGTTGTTGTCACAGTGTTCCTTGACTATTTGAAAACTTTTGCTTGAATTTTGGAACGTTACCACAGAGCTGCACAAGGCTGGCTCATTTTTCTATTATTAAATGTTGGTGGAAGTATCTGGGAAGGCTTAGTGGTTAGATTAATGAGCGATTCTCCATATGCAGGAAGTTTTGCTTTATGTTCTAAACCTGTCTTGATAAGTGTAGCTGTGCCGTTTTCATAATCATCACCACCCAGATTTTAATAACTTTATTTTACTTTAGGGTTAAATTTATGAGTTGTCTTGCTCTGCCAAGTTTTCAAGGGGGAGACTCATGCTTCAGGTAGGCCTGGGGAGGGAAAGCTTTGTGTTTGTGTGCTTATTAGATTTTTTGTATGTGGGAGGCCTTATCCCGCCCCTGAAATGTATTATCACTGATGTGGGGATACATTTAGCAGTTTCATAGCTAGATGGGATTGTTGTCAGAGCTCTTTTGCACGGTGGTTGCAATACAGACCGGGAGTGTGTTTTAGGTCCATGGGAGGGAGGAAGCCTGGCAGAGACAGATGGCTCCGACTCTAAATAAGCTCTGATACATTCACTTTTGGGTGCATTTGCTTTGTTTTCTGTGAGGCGATGACTATGAAAACTATCACTCACCCCAACCGGTCGAGGCAGTACAGCTGCCCACCGAGAGTCAGGGTCTGTCGTAGGTTTCTTCCCCTAAAGGGAGTTTTTCCTCCCCACTGTCGCCAAGTGTTTGCTCAAGCGGGATTTGTTGGGGTGTTCTCTATAATGGTGATAATACTAAGGTTGAGACCTTACTTTGTAAATTTGTCCTGAGATAATGTTGTGATTTTGCGCTATACAAACTGAATAGTACAGCTTGACACCATGTAGAGGCATAAAAATTTAAACAATCATCAAAATTCAGTTAATGAAGCATCAGATATTTCTTCAGCACACCTTGTGTGAATCATAAAAATTGTAACTAAAATAAATGTGTAGTGAAAACTACAGCTGTGAAGTTGAAGCATGTGTCTGCAGACTATTTTTTGGTGGAGAAAGGACAGGGGTAGATGCTGAGGTCAGTGTTTCAGATTCCTGAGTCAAAAGTTGTTCAGGATTCTTCTCTCCAGCACCAAGGACAGTGTATCACTTTGTAAGCTTTTGCTGAAGGAAGGTGACCAAACTTCCTTCTGAAATCCAGCAGGTAAATTTTGCTTTGAAGAGAACAAACATAACATTCAATATACTGTATAACTCAAGCTACACTAACTTAAATGCAACATCTTCTGGTAAAGTCGTAGTAGTAATACATAAAGTTAGATTTACTGCACTAAACATTTTTAAAATTAGGCTGCTGCTGACTGTCGCTCCACTCCTTTGGCCATGTGTAACATTAATGACCTGTATATGAAGTTCCCAGACTCCTTCAAAAATCTGGTAGTGTGTGTCTTAGAAACAACATGCATTATGAAACTAATCATTTCTTGAAAGTTCTCTTGGTAAATTTGCTTTAAGTAGAAATACATAGTTATAAAATAGCATCTTTAACATTACACTTCCTGCTGCTTTGTCATCTGTTTACAATTGTTTTACCGCCACAATGTATTCTTGTATTTCGACATAGCCATCATAGATTAAGACATTTTAATCCTACCAGTCTGCAGAGCTTCTGGTAGTACCCCCAGGAGTCATCAAATTAATAACAGGACTGTTAGAGCTTTAAAGTAATTTTAAAATTCTGGGTGTTTTTTTTTCCTCCAGGCATTACAGCTCATGTAATCACAAGTTAATTATTAAGCCAAAAACAATGTAAAAAGCTAAAGGCAATGAAACAGAGCACTGTGACATCTTAGACCACAGAATAGCAAAATGGCATCAATTGATAAATTGAATTATAGCCTGGTGGAAAATAAACAAAATCAGTAAATGATCACTTGCACCATGTAGAGACACTCCAATTTGGCACAACCCTGATTTCCAGCTGCATAATAACCCTACGGTATCTATTTCCCAGCATGGCAACACAAAGGAATCACTCACTTACATCACCTATTTGAAAATAACCAGTTCATATAATTTAATACACTGATCCAGAAGTACGGAGTTCAAAGAGAACAGTTCCTCCAGTACAATCAGCTAAAATCCATAATTAAATCAAAGATTAGTGTAACCAATAACCCACTACAACCTTCCCATTAATTGAAGAAATTATGAAAATTACATCCTCCAAAATAATGTCCAACCTATATAAACTCAAATCAAATATAGACTCAACAATAACAATACCAAAACTCAAATGGGAAAATGATTTAGCTCTCCCCCTCAACTCCGACTTCTGGACAGAAATTTGCAATAATATCTTTTCTATGACCAGCAATGTAAATTTACAACTTATACAATACAAGACCATTTATAGGACCCATATTACAGAAAGTAAACTGTTCAAAATGGGTTTTACCGACACAGACATCTGCTCACAATGCACTCTAGATTGCATCGACAGTTACTTTCATGTTACTTGGACCTGCCAACCAGTTTATTCCCTCTGGATAGCAGTGACAGAGAAACTCTCCACCATCTTGTGCTGTAGAATCCCTCCTTCTCCATCACTTTGCTTACTCGGTAATATCATAGAACTCGACCACCTACCAATTAAATATAAAAACCCACTCCTCATTTCTCTAGCTATTGCCAAGAAAATAATCTTTCAAAATTGGAAATAAAAAAAATCACTACACATAAACCACTGGACCAACCTTCTGATAGAATACATCACATTAGAGAAAATTTGCTTTTTATGACACATGGAACCCATTTTTAACATATTTCAACTTGAATCAAATACCTGGGGCTGAGGCCACGCACATTCCCACCAACCTCTGCAAAATGTAACAAGCTGATTTTTTAATAGTACTGTTATCTTCATTATTATTGGTATTTTTTTTTTATCTACTTCCCCTCCTTTTCCCTTTCTTGCATTTCATAGACTGCATAAGTTGGAAATACCCACACTTCACACACCACAACCTCGTTAAACACTCTATATCCTCTTGTAATGTCATGTAACTGTTGTCTTGTCCCCCATGTTCGGTACTGTTTTGTTAATGTGTTACTTTGTTTCAATAAAAAAAATAATAATAATAAAATGAAAAAATTATTATTATATCATATTATATTATAAATCGAGACCTTGGCAGTTTTTCAGTTTCCCAAAGGTGGAGTAAAATTGACAGGTAAATGTATTTATTTTTCTTTAATAATAGTGCTGAAATATAACTGACATGCAGAATGGCCCCAAGAAAATTATTTGTTTCATTGTAAGCATCTGTGAGGTGTAATAAAAATTAAGTCCAACTCAATAAAACTGTGAAATAACTTTGATGGTATGGCGTGACCTGCTGACCTGGGGGCATGGCCCCTATAATATAAAACAGGTTTATGTTTGTCTGACCCAGTTCCAGGGCCTTATCAGAGCGTGTAGAGTTACCCGTATGGTATGATCTTAAACACAGAATTTAAGCCTCAAACATCACATGTAGATGTTCTGTTGATAAGGAAGATAAAGAAAGGGCTGAACAGAAGGGCAGTCTGACCTGTCCTTTAGGTTGGCCTACTACTAACTGAATTCTGAACCTTTCCATCCATGTTTTTGGGGCCTGGGGTTGAGCACAGCGCAACAAACCTCACAGAGGTTGCAGAGTTGCAGAATTCAAAACCAACACACAGTATTGTATGAAAAACCTTCTGGTGCATCTTAGCTAGATTTTGCAAGAAAAAGGTAACATGATGTTAAATATTTTCTGATTTATTGTGATAATACTCTGAATTTATTTTAAAATTAGCTTTAACTTGTATACTCGGCATTTTCACCTGTTTTACACTTTGTGTTTTGCATTATATGTTTTACTGCTTCACAGTCAGTTTTCTTTTGTGGACAGATGAATTGATTTTTATTTTATTTTATTTTAGAGACCCAGGGCATAGATATAACCTTGATAAAAAAGACTTTACATTCAGGTATATACTATGATTTGGTACCTGTACAATGTTCCTGCAGAGTATTGAACTGACACACACGGCTGATGCTTGGAGAGATACAGCAGTCCATATGTGAAATTGCTCTCTTGCCTTTTGACGCTCACATAAATAATAAGCCACCTGTCTCAAAAAAAAAGCTAGATCTGTATCAGGACAGTTGGTGAACTGGTCATGACCCACTTTGTTGCAATTATCTGATGAGTTTGTTACGTAAACCCACCATGATAAATGTAGAGCAAAAAAACAGAATGACAGAAACAGGTTGTAGGTCAGAAACAGAAAAAAGGCTAAATCTCAAACTAATAAGGTTATATGGTGTGTATAAGTAAAGTAAATAAACTGTCACTGTAATTAATGTATTTTAGTAAAGATTTACAACAGTTTTATTAAAGATTTAGCAGTTTTGTTATTTGATGTCTGCGGTATGATTTAGTGTTTATCCAGTGTTTCTCTGCACTGCAGAAACTTGTCTAGTTTTATATATTTAAAGACTTGATGATCAAGCCTTGCACTGACAATTAGTGAAGATCATTTGAGCCCGGGTTCGAATCAGGGTTGCGTCAGGAAGGGCATCCGGCGTAAAACACGTGCCAAATGTCAACATGCGAGTTGTCAGTGTGACAATTCGCTGTGGCGACCCCTAAACGGGAAAAGCTGAAAGTGACTTTCTTATTTGAAGTGTGCACTTTCACTTTGTACACAATAATTAAAAAAGCCTTAAACTCTTACATAACGTGAAGTCAGTCATGGACTGTTAGATTCATCAAAGGAACATAGCTGCAGTAAGTGAGTGGCAATGACAGGTACTACTACAGCTACTACAGTACAACATAAAAGAATTCAATTTAAAGCTATCAAACACAACTCCCTGTTCACCAGAGGTACCACAAAGAATTGTTGTGATAACAGTAGTGGCAGCTCATAGTTTTAAAGTCTGTGGTTATCAGAAGTCCTACAAAGAATTATCCATCCTTCATCCATAACTGTGTTTGGTCAGGTTTACTGGCGGCTTTATGAGGTTAAAGTCTGAGGCCACTCGGTCACTCCCATTCTGAATAGATGGGAATAATGGAAGTGTTAATGGCTTAGCTAAGGAGGACATAACCTTTTGATAGAAAGGTGACCCAGAATCAGCCAGATGAAATCATTAATAATCATATTAATAGTCATTTATCTAATGCAGTGTCTTTTATCAGTTTTTTTTGTAATTTGTTTTATAATGAAGACAAAATTTAAAAAATGTATGTTCATATATCATAACTAATTCATTTTCCAGCTTATTATTAATATGCACAGATAGGCCTTCATGCTATTAGATGAGTGTCTCACAGTGTACACTCACTTTTGAGGGATCTTGGTGCACCTATCAACTGAAATAAAAATCCGATATGGTACAGTATTTGGACTTCTCATGACCAAAAAAAAAGTGGACTCAACCACGTGGATCAGTTTTGACCAGGCACAAATGCCACACAGGGTCTGCAGCCACAGTTGTATAACTTGTTGTTGTTTGTGGTTTGTACAGCTATTGTCTGGCAGCATCCTTGACCTTATGTAACATTGTGTCACTAGCATGATGCCCCTCCTCCTCTCAATTTTCATGCCAAATGGAAGAGCCCATATTCTTCAGTATGACCTGAGAAAATTTAAACTATGCATTCACACACATGCACACACTAAACAGATGTGCATACAGTCTCTGTCCCTGTGTTTATGTGTGATTCGAGACTACTTTTAAATCTGACGTGATTTATGAAATGATGTTGCGTTGTGAAGCCTGCTGGGGCAGCCAGGGCGGATTAGGGTTTGCATAAAAGAGGATGGTCATTCTCGATCTTTTCAGATGTTCACAGAGGAGAGGAACGGGGGGAGCTGAGAACTGAGAAGACACAGTGAGAGGAAGAATCCAGAAAGAGAAAGATCGTCTCACTTGAGGGAGAGAAGACACATTTATTGGATAATTGAACTCATCCCTTCTACAAACTCTTCTTATTTAAATGCATATTGTCTGTAATTTTATGTACTACTATGTCAAGGTGTGTTTTTTCCTCTTCAGTTTTGATTTGCATGAAATTTAACAAACTGATATTGTTGCAGTTTTGTTCTGAGTGCATCTGCCTTTTTTAAATTTTGAGAGTGACTGTCAGATTTGTATGTGTCTGTACTTTCAGCATGCCTTTGTTTGTGTTAAAATGGATGCCGCTGTGTGCACTGATGGGTGGAATGGTGGGTGCATGTATGCTGAAGAATCATACTTTATGGATTGAGAGGCAAGGCTGCACCCAGTGTGTGGCTATCAACACTACCATCTGCAGTGGCTACTGTTACACACAGGTGACAGCTGCGACACATTCTTACACTTTTCATGGAAACTGATATAGAAAAGGCAGAAAAAACCTATGATTAAGTGATGTTGTCATGATGTTACACATTGTAAGAACATCTGATGCAATGCTCGTGTTGCTTGGATTTATTTTGATTTAGCATCTGGAATCTTCTAAAGCACTAATTTTGCTAAGTTGTACTGTTGGTTCAATATGAAAATCAAACTTCAGAGCTTTCACT
>NW_018127886.1:868451-870607 GCF_001952655.1 Monopterus albus
ATATATATATATATACATATATATTTTTTTTCCTTTCCTGTTTTATTAGTTCTTTCCAGTGGGCTTAACGTTGGTTGCCAAGAATTGTTTTTCCATGTTTCATCCATGTTTTTCTTCTCCCCACTCTGTGTAGAGTGCCATCACCAAGCTCCTTGTGAACCCAAGATAACTGTACCCTATTGTGTAGATATAGACTTTCGTTTGGTTTTCATTCATCAAATTAGATATTTAGAGAGCATTTGACTGCTAAATTTAGAAGGGTGACAGCAGAGAGAGAGGGACTCACATACATTAGCGAGTAGTGAGTCCTCATTTGTTACATTATACTAAACAACTTGTGTAAAAGGTTGACAGTGTCATATTTTTTTGTGTGCTTAGCTTCTAACAGCCCTGCTTCCCCACTTTCAGGATACTAATCTGAGGGGACGGTTTGGGAGGACTTTCCTGATCCAGTGTAGCTGTGTTCCTCTCTCACTGGTGTACCGAGCTGCCTGTGTTCCCGGTTGCCCTAAGGATGTCAACCCAGAGCTGTATTATCCTGTGGCCCGCCATTGCAGCTGTGGGCGCTGTGACACACGCACACACCACTGTGTTCGTACCAGCCACCGTTCTTATGACCGATGCCCTGTGACACTTGGTAGTACCACGAATCAGAACCTGACAATATGATTACAAGCAATGCACATACATGCTGTTAACCTGATGAACCAGCAGTGTTTCAGCTTGTTGATGTTACTGTAGTGCAGTCAACACACGGAAATATATGAGTGCATAATATGTGTATTTGCATATTAAACTGTTTCATTCCTGCACCTGCTGATGTGCTCAGTTTGGTATGGATTCATCATGGTTTCAGTTTCACACATACTGTCCTTGCATTTTGTAGCCTACCTGTCTGCACATAATGTATATACACATATTAAACCATTCTCAGTGAGGACTCCTGTAACTATGATGGTTGTGTTGAATAGTCAGTTAGCTCCTAGAGAGCCATGCATTATACCAAAGAATACTGAAAATGAATGCAAAATGCAATGCACACTTTGCTTCCATACATTACAGAGACCTAGAATACCACAAACATTCAGCACAATACAACAGAAAAAACTGTAGGCTCTATTTTTTTTCTGAAAAAAAAAAAAAAAACTACAAAATGTGCCTCTTTTACAGAAACAAGAGAACTCATAGCAAACAACCAGGTGATCCGTTGAAAGTCAATCGTGAAAGTCTTACCAAAACTGGTGAACATTCATACATAACAAAACGTTCAACCGATTCTATGTTGCTTTTATAAGATCCGTATAGGGCTAGATTTGGTCAGATAATCTGGTCTTAATCGCCTTTAGATTAGCTGCTGCGTGCATCTTCTTCCATCCATGAGTCCTGCAGATGCAGGGCCGGCCCGTGGAATAGGCAGTATAGGCAAATGCTAAGGGCGCCGGAAATGGAGGAAGAAAAAAGGTGTAACTTCCACTATTCGGAAAACTAGACTTCAGAAAAGAATAAGCCCACCACATTAATTTAACTGCATAGCAGCAAAGCCTACTAAGTAGTAGTAATAATAATAATAATATTATAGCCTACTTGCCTAAGACGCCTCCCCTCTCTTCCAAATAATCCGACTTTACCTGCTACACGGTGTCGTTTTTTGATGGGTCAACAAGCTCAACATGTCAAAACGTCCCAAACTGTCTGGTGCCCAGGGGAGGAAAAAAAGAAAAGAAGAGGAGGAAAAACTCGACAAAGACAGAGGTAATGTTACGGTAAAGATGATGTCAATGATATTATTTTGCTGTTTCCGAACGATGACTGATAACGCCATAATCGCCATTAACAATTAGCATAACAACATGGTTTGCTAATCAATAAATAGCTAGCGCTATCTATCTGTTAACGTCGTCAGATAATGTTATGGAAGGGCCTAGTTGTTATGGAAAATAGTAATGTAACTACCCCCATCATTCCTCCTCGGGCAAATGTGTAAATATTAGATCTATTCATCAGGTGTTATAACGTTAATTGCATTGACATGGTTATCTGACGTTTTCTCAGCTTGTAATAGTCAATCAAAATGCTCTTCATGTTCCATAGTTGTAAGCCTAGCTGTTTGTTGTGTTACAGTTCATACTGTCTAAAGTGCGTTTATCATGTTAAAC
>NW_018127886.1:872436-890552 GCF_001952655.1 Monopterus albus
CTTATTTTGCACAGTGCCGTATTTATATTGTATTTTTAAGTTAATGTCACTTGTTTACACTTTTTATTTTGGGAGTATTAATAGGTACTTTATGTAAGCTATTTATATTGTATTTCATATGTTCAGTTCATTTATTTTATTTGTTTCTTTAATTCTTTCTAAGTATTTTGAATGTGCAATTGCTTTATTTAAATAAAAGAATGTCCAAGACAAAGCTATTACGTTTCTTATGAGTATATACACTAGCAGTGGAATTTACTGTGATGCAACGGGGCGCCACCTGAAATCTTGCCTAGGGCGCCAAATTGGTTAAGGCCGAGCCTGTGCAGTTGTACAGGGTAAGAATCGACATTTTAAAGTTGCTACTGCAGACTTCATTTGTCTTTGACTAAAATTTAAGTTGGGTGTAGTTTTGCATGTCGACAGTAAGGACATGCCCCTATCAATAGGAGGACAGAAATGTCCCTACCAATATTTGAGCAAACCCGTGCGCTTTGCTTTTGGAGTGAAGTCATATTAGGTCATTATGATGTTCTTGACCTACTGATAACGCACACGTAACATGCAAATATCTTATTTGCTCGCAGACAAGGCGATAGCTGTCAGTCCAGTGTACTGACAAAGGTATGTAATAGTGGCTGACTTCGGTAAAGGTGGAAAGATATTCACAGAGTCGAACTTTCCGGATCAATAAGGATAACGTTGCTAAAATACAAACGACACCTCTTTTGTTGCGTAGTAATGTAGACAACAAGCGACAAGCTCTTTTTTTTCTTAAAATGAGTCATCCAGAAAAAGTGTTATTTTTCTACTGGTCTCAATGTACAACAGGTGTGAGACCAGTGCGCAGGGACCGTCTACAAAGTGCGACACTGAAAAGAGAGAGGCCTATTACAAAAATATTCAATAACCTTACCCAGTGTAGTGTCACAAAAATTACTTCACACATCAATGACCGTCTGTTGGTTATACCAGAACCCTAGGTCATAAAGAGCAGGGTGAGTCTACCAAATGTTCACAGTTTGTTTTGGTGGACATTCTTTACAGTGTTACACTGTATTCTGTGACTGTTGAGACCCTAACCTGCTTAGTTTCAGCTATATTAATAATGTTTTACTATGTTATCTAAAATAATAATGGGTCACCTAATTTGTAGTTGAAATATCAGAAACTGGTCGTGGCTTTTGTTAGTCACTACTGTACGTCTTTTATTTTTCTATAATTGACCCCCAGCCCCCGAATCACAAATTAGAAAATGTTATTGTTACACCCAGTGACCACTTGGGGCACCATTTAACAGATGATTCATCTTTATTTCAGCTGTTTAGGCGTTTTTTTTGTGGTTGTTGTTTACTATGGATGTGGATATGATGACAGTCACTGTGCAAAATATATGTGTCACTGGCAGTATATTAGGTACGCCTAATGCAACACTCCTGCAGTGAATCCTCCTCCATGAAGGTGATGACTTTTCAGTTTTTGTTTAAACTGCTTCAAGGAGGCGTTGATTCCATTGTATGATCATTTTGGAAAATGTAGTTTGTGTGCCTGTAGAACTTTATTGCATTATACAGAAAATGTACATGAGTGAGGTTAATCAGAAATTGTGTTGCACAGCCAACATTAATCCTGTCAATTATCAGATCCTCTTTACTTAAACTGCTATAAATTTAGACAGACATAATGAATTGGGGCTTCTTTATTTATGATTTTCCTCACTCCATAAGTCCTGTATATGATTTTGTAACCATGATACTGTGGACAGAAGCCCTGTTTAAAACTGGAACTAATTTGTCCACACAGTAGGGAGGTTCATGCCAGGAGCTTTTTGGATTGTGGTGTGGTTTTGGTAAGCTGATGACTGACTCTGACTCCTTTTTTTTTTTTTTTTTTTTGGCTGGTAGTGCAGTGGGTGGAGAGTAATGTCAAATTTATCCTCTGATCTGCCTCAGTATATATAACCCTCAGCCTCTTTCCACTCTTGTCATACTCTATGTCTCAGGGACTCACAGCCTGCTTTCCCTTTGCGGCCTCCTCAGGAACCTTTGCTCTCAGGACAACAAAGAACCATGGCCCAACAACAGCAGATTAGGTATGAACATGATCAGACTCTCTAGCATGATATGTAGGCTGGTCACAGAGAAAAAATGTGTAACATGCTCGATTACTGTATTCAGCTAATTTTGTATAATGAACAGTTCTAATTTGCCATATGTTGTGTTGCTAGAGCTAACATGACGCCATAGGATGTGTAATGCTTCATACAAACATTTGCTCTGCTGACAAGCTATTTTTGGATGACCTGGTTCCCAGAGGCAGTCACTGTATACGCAGTTCTATTGCAGAGCTAATGCCTCACATACAACACACACACACAATTTAAAAGGCACAGCAAATTACAGACAATGTTCTTGATCTTATACTTTGGACAACCAATTCTTCTGCCGCTTCAGTTTTGTCACAGTGCCCCACCTTACTCCAGTTGTAGAAATGTGAGAATAAAAATGATTGTTATGCACCTGTCTGTTTTGACATGCCCCTGTATAGCCTCCCAGCTAAACTGATCAATGGAGGGATAGCAGGCATGGTAGGAGTCACCTGTGTGTTTCCAATTGACCTGGCCAAGACCCGCCTGCAGAACCAACGTAGCGGGCAGCAACTTTACAAGAACATGTAAGTCCCTCACAAATCAAAAGATCAGTGATTTCTGTGCTCCCAACTCCCTCTCCACCAGTTACTGTCAAAACATGCTCCTCCTCTAGATTTGGTATTGTATTATTACTATTATTACTTGGTATAATATTATTGTAGTGCTTCCCCATTAACTCCACATACAGTAGCCTTTTCTTACACTGTCTCCTTCCTTAAAGCTTATTTGTGATGTGTGCTGTGATGTTGTGAACAAGTTGTACTGTTAAGATATATTGCCTCCGTATTTAATTTTTTGTGAACACAGTAGATAAGATGGCTTATCTGTTTCCCTGTTTTTCTTCAGGATGGATTGCCTAATAAAGACAGTTAAATCCGAAGGCTACTTTGGCATGTACAGAGGTAAGATTAGTCAGACTGTCAATATTTGCTCTTTTTTGTAATGTGATTGCTACAGTGTCACGTTGAATCACTAAAATTGGCAAAGTTAAATTATATACTTGTCATCCTCTGTGATCTAGTGAGTGTAATTAATTTTATTTACAGACATCTTGTTGTCTGTAAATTTGTTGTACCTCTACTTTTTATTTTAAAAGCACTTATTTTATGTAATGAGAGTGGTTACTTTCCTGTTTAATTAGAATCAAGTTTGTCATGAGTATTGTTCATTATTGCAGGTGCTGCAGTAAATCTCACCCTGGTAACCCCCGAGAAGGCCATCAAACTTGCTGCTAACGACTTCTTCCGCCACTGGTTGATCAAAGACGGGTGAGAAGTACTGTAGCTCTGAAAAAGTGCCAGTGTCATTCTTGGTTTCTAATTTTTTATTTATTTGGTGTCTTTAGTGGCAGGTTGACAGTGTTCAAGGAGATGTTTGCAGGATGTTGTGCAGGAATGTGCCAGGTCATTGTCACAACACCAATGGAGATGCTCAAGATCCAGCTGCAGGATGCTGGCAGGCTAGGTACTTACAGGGAAATGAGCAGCATAGACTACCATCATTAAAAATAATGCTTTGAGGTGTTGATGAAACAAATTGATAGAATGTTCCTTGTATCTGCTAGTGGCCCAACAGAGGGTGATGCCTGTGGTATCAACTCTGAAGATTGGGGGGACCAGTGCTGTTCTTAGCCGTTCTTACAATGCTAGCCCTGCGCGAGTGTCTGCCACACAGATCACCAGAGAGCTGCTGAGGACCAGAGGAGTCACAGGACTGTACAGGGGACTCGGAGCCACCTTAATGAGGTGAGATGAAATTTAATGCTTGCTCTTGTTTAATTGTTTTTTCATCTCTTGTCAGTGCCTTCTTAATTTGAATATGCTTGTTTATTAACTCTTCAGGGACATCCCGTTCTCTGTCGTGTACTTCCCTGTCTTTGCACATCTGCACCAGCTCGGTCAGCATTCGTTTGAAGACCCATCTGTGCCCCTCTATTGGTCCTTCATGTCCGGCTGCTTGGCTGGATCCATTGCTGCTGTGGCTGTCAGCCCTTGTGACGGTGGGTGATTCAGTCTATGCGAATAACTAACCAGTGTCTTGGGGGACTGGGAGCTGACCAGAAGCTTTTTTTTAACTGAAATTTTGTGCGCTGTTTCACATTTTATAATTCTCAGCTAAAATAAGTTTTGTCTTGTGCAGTGGTGAAAACAAGACTGCAATCACTCAAAAAAGGAACTAATGAGGAAACCTACAATGGAGTAGTGGACTGTGTCAGGTAATCATATCTCAGTCTTTGGATTCCTAGTAAATGTTACTAGGATGAATCCTAGCACCATCAAACATCGTGCCTCTCCCTCCCTCTCCCCATGGTTGGTATGACTATTATACACACTGTGCTAACCCTGCGCTCTCTGTTCCATTGTAGGAAGATCATGAGAAAAGAGGGTCCCGGAGCGTTCCTCAAGGGGGCTGGTTGCCGGGCCCTGGTTATTGCCCCACTCTTTGGCATTGCTCAGGTTGTGTACTTTGTAGGAGTTGGAGAGTTTCTGCTTGGGTACACCCCATACGGCATCTACTCTGCATAAGCAAAAGCTGTTTCCATATCTCTCTGCCACCTCATTAAATAGCAGGCAACTATGCCCTGGATGTAGCCATCTCTTTTACTGTGTACCTTCTTTATTGTTAGAGGTGTTTAAGGTAAAACACCTGATGGAATCAGAGAGATGCCATTTTTTATTTCAAAATGGTTTGAAATTTTACTAACTCTTATTTGAGAGACTGAGATTGAAACTTACTTATCTGTATTTGCTTCAGTGGAGCCTGTAGTGAGGAAAGAATTGTTTCCCTCACTGAGGGACTTGATAATCAACACTGATTATCCATTTATCAGACTTGACTCCTGTGGCACCAAACCCTTCACCCTGTTTCCTTAGATTGAACCCCTACCCCTAAATCAACCCCATATCACTTACCCTTCATAGAAACCCTAACCTGCCTTCCTCTCCAACTGCCCCATCTTGGCAGCCACTACGCGATGGCTGTTACATGGTGTTGCAAGAGCAGCACCAAGTAGTGACAGCAGAATATTGAAAGTTTACTTGAAAAGCTTTAATCCTGTTTTAAAGGGTTGTTGTGTGAAACTGGGCCACGGATGTTGATCCCAGTATATAGTATATTTGTTTTTGAAGTACATTTATTTATTAATTTGGTAAATAAGTTATTTCACAAAACAATTTCCACATATTGTCATATTATCAATCTAGTAGGGAAAAGACATGGTAGTTTATGAGCACAAGATCTGGACTGCTCGTCCTCTGCTGCGTCATACAGGGGCACCAGGGTTTCTGTTACAAGAAATGGTTTCCCATATTTTTCAAAGCAGTTGTGGTTAAGGTGTTTTGGGTTTTTACTGGGCTCTGCAAATCTTTCTGTAGCAACCTACATTGCTGTGATTATGTAACTTTCAAGCTTAAATTCTGCACTTGACTGTGAATAACTGCTTTTTATGACAAAGATGTTGCTTGATGGTGGTTTATTAGAGTGATAAGATTTTATTGGTGGCATGTACTGTGCTTTTGGGACCAAGTCTTCAGAGAAAGTGCTACATTGCGCTGGGCAGATTTTCTTGACGGACAGAGATACAGGAGCCCACACAAATGTACAGTATAACATTAGGCATTTAGAAGCTGAACAGTGCACAATGTTGGACTGCACTCTCTCTTCTGGAAAATTTAGTGGGGTTTACCTCTGTAAATATCTATCCTGTAGTTTTCCATTTTTCTCAAACTGTGCAAGTCAAACTCTAACTTGTAGCCTTTCAACGTGTAAGAAATGTTTCAACCAGCTGGGAAGATTTATTTTCATTTGAAAGTTACATATGTAAATTCAGTCTTCTAAATTCTGAATAAATATGTGTAAATGCAGGGTTTGTTTGTGTTATTTCTGGAGTCTGTGTAGCCTGAAGTGGGACGGTGGGTTATTGAAAACCAGCAGCAGGTTGCCTGTAGATATTAATACCTTTTTCTGATGCAAGCTTGAAAGGTGTTACCCTTCTTCCTCACACATGCATCACACGCATGCATGGATAAGATTGTGGTAGTGGAACGCGCATGCTGCTGTGTTGGGTAATTCTACCCTGGGTAGTCCTGGACTCTTTGCTGACATTGCACGCATACCTGTCCCCTGAACTAAATATTCAACTGTTCTTTTAGCTCAAGTGCAGAAAGGTGAAACTCTGACATAAGACTCCTGGGACTAAACCTGGAAACCTACTTCATCACAGGGGATATCAAATCCATGTAACAGAGATCACTATACTATGTAATGTTACAGTTGGAAAGCATCTTTAAAACAAAATAATCAAACAGTTTCTTCCCATGCTGCATTAAAAACCATAATCTGCTTGAATATAATAAGATCTCACCACCTACTGCACCCCATTTCTCCTAGGGTAAATTTCCATACTACAGTACATTAGTACTGTTTAGCTGAGGATTCCTTCAAAATGTATAACTACTACTAAACTTTGGCTATTTATTATATATAGAAAGAAAATCCATATAAAGTATCTGTCAGAATGGGAAACATAAACGCCAAAATACTTAGAAAAATACACATGAAACACTTTTTTTTTTTTTAACTTTAAAGGTTTTATTAAACTTCAAACACCTATCTTCCTGAGAAGCCTGGAATGATATTAAAATAAATTAAAACACAATCAACTATGAAAGGCTTGGCCATGTAGACAGTTGATTTTAGGTGCACAGTACGTCATGTCTCCACATTTAACACAGCAACAACCTGTGGACTGAGTAGCATTAAACTAGTTCAATCTATTTCAGTGGCCTTGGCCCACTACCTACTGGCATCCCAACATCCTGAGGTGCTAAGCTTGGTTGTCTCCTCACTTGTGCTACGTTATACTTACATTTTTATAGTACCAAGAGGATTTCAAAACAGTTGGCAGAGAAAGTGTTGCTTCCACCACTTCAGCTGTTTTTTGGCTAAGAAGTCACAGCTGAGCATGACACATCAAAACACACCAAAACAATAATGGAAAGCCGGGCCTTATGTGCTGCTCATTGAACACGCGTGCCATTTAACTGCAGTCCAACTCTACAAACATATGTACATATTCGCTATGTGCACGTGTTGAAAAATAGCTGTCATCAAAGAAAGACACATTAAGAAGCGGTTTTAGCTGTGTGGATTTTCTCTGGCTAATTACAAACACTGTCATGATTACAACACTGTACAACTACTACAAACCTCTGTCTACACACAGTGTGTTAAATAATAATGATCACATTAGCCACAAATAATGTACAACTACAAATAAACTCACATATATTTACATACTGGAGTCCTGATACTTAAAGTCAAAATTAATAGTGACCTGATTTAATCGGGAGAAATGGAACTGCTTTCAGGTTGGGTATCTATTCAGCCCTGCTGAGGTCAGTGAAGTAAGAATGATGAGAAGTTGGGTTTTGTTATTTGACCGTGTACTTTGAAGGCACACGAGGAAAGAGAGAAATGGGGAAAGATGCAACACCTGGCTTGGATGACCAAATAATTTTAGCTGAGCACTTACTACATGTTTACAAGTCCATGTGATCTCAGTTTCTTAACATACAATCGACGGAGCATCCACGGTATTCTCATACATAAGAGAGCCTATATATTTATGAAAAAAGTCTAGGAAGTGGTATTTTCTTTTGGCATGACCAGGGGATTTGGTTTGTAGTTCAGTTGGCATAAGACTGATTTTAAAATCACGCTGAAAGGATCAGACTAGTGTGTCTGCATGTTTTAGCTCCCTAACTACAATTCTTGTATTGTTCACGCTCCTGCTGACTGTTTTGAAATGCAGTGTATACAGTCTGTGATGTTTTTGTGTACCTTTCCTGCCTTTACAGGCAGCTTTTCCAATAATTGCTGCTCGGCAGAGGACTCTTGAAACTTACTTGAGTTGTCTAATTCACCCTAGAGAACATTTTCTAAAGGTAGCAGCACTGTGTGGAAAGTGGTTAACTTTTAAGTTAAATATCCTGAGATTGCATAATTGTGATACTTACAAATTTGGGGAAATACACTTTCTTGCCAAGACCGCTTTAACATTGGTATAGTAAGTAGACGGTTACTCTGATTCGACCAATCAAGACTCCCTGTGAGATGTCAGACAACCGTTTTTAGGGCTCTGGTCTCATGAGACACAATACTGCTGTGTTTGTGTGTCTGTGCGCATCCATCTGTGTATGCTGATTTCTATGCACACAGCTGCTTTCACCTCAGATTGCTCTCGTAGGCTTCAGTTTCCCACAGCCATGGGGTCAGTGTCAAGGCTGTGTGAAAAAGCACTGACACTACTGTGACACTAAGTGGTTCAAAAATTTTTATGGCAGCCAAATGGGCATGAGTAAAAGATAAACTGACAGACTGTCAGGTCAGCATCAGAATTTATACTGTTCCCACTGGATATGTGAATTGTCTAAGTCTTATTAGACTGTTATAAAAGGTAGAATATGCTGTTTAATTAGCGATGGCAAATAAATAAAGAAAACTCTAGAGGAACAAAGATCGGGCCAGGAGAGCTGGGCTGAGCACCATAGTGGAAAGGAATGTTTTGAACATGCTTAGTTGCCTGGGTCCCTTTGTGGATGATGGACAGGGGTTGATATTTGAACAAATTGTACAGTCTTTCAGGTTTGGCTAAAGGAGGGGTGAGGGGTAGAAGTCAAGGGTCAAGCTTAGATGACCTCCCTGCTGTTGTGAATGGCACAGCAGAGAACCATACTGAAGATCATCCCAATGATCTGTTGAGAGGAAATGATTTTAGATGAATCATTCTGAACCAGAATCTGTATTTGTGTGTTTTCAACTCTTCTGTGATCCCAACTCACCATGACTCCAGCGATGCCGATACCCACATAGCCAATGATGTAGAGTTTACTGTCGAAGAAGTCTTTGATGCCTGTCTCACAGTCCTGCAGTCCAAAGATAAGAGGAGTCAAGCAGTGTTAAGATCAAGTGAACAGGGATGCTTTATATTTGGCACCATGACTCCATCATTAAATAACAAAGAGACTAAACTGAATTTTCGTTCTGTGTCTAGAGCTAGTGACAGATCTTACCTTGGTAGCATGTTCGGCATCAGGGCAGCGGCTTTCTGTGGTTCCACAGCAGTTCAGCTGAAAGTTAGAAGAAGAACATTAGAATCAGAAGCAAATGCAAAATTCTTTTTAGCAATATGATTTTCTGCCAAAGGTTACCTTTTTATTTTTTTACTTACTACTTTCTGGTATGAGCTGATCAAAGTGCCATTATTGTTTTCATTGTACGTTGTTACGTAGTAGTTCTGAATGTCTTGGATAATCTGTGCAAGAGAGTATAAGTGAATAATGTGTTGTGATGTGTTTGTCAGTCTTATTGTTGCATGCAAAATATCATATTCAACTACTCAAGCTATGAAATAATGTACCTTGTCTTTGTTTAAAAATCCAAACACCCCTGCTGCTACCTCAGCTCCAAAGATGATCAACAGGCAGGCAAAAAACTGGGAAAAAAAATCCACATAGTGGGCTTGTAGATAGGCTATAGATGGAATAGCTGCCTACTTAAAAATATTTAGTTTTATATATTACTGTATATTAAGAATTTCATGATGAATGCTCATGTGTTTGTATAGAATTGAACTCACTGAACCCAGCAGGCACTGAGATTCTCGAACAGCTCCACAGCAGCCAAAGAAACCAACTAACATCACCAGACTGCCAGCACCAATCAGTATATACACACCTGAGGAACAGAGGGATAAGGGTTGTCACTAACTGTACATACACTAATGATAATTGTAAACAAAAAGGCAGGTAAATAAAACCTTAAGTCATGAGGTAAACAAACAACAAGATGTTATACACTGAGGTGCATTCACTGAGCTTCCATGACTTGATTCCCGAATACATCTCTGTTAACATGCTTAATTTAGCTGCTAGCTCATATGGCAATTATAATTCACAATCACCAGCAGGGGGCAGATTAGAGCTACAAATGTACACTCACTCAGTGGGCAGTTTATTGGGTACACCTACCTAAAATGAATGCAGTTTAAAAGCCTACAACTGTCCTGCAATAAAAACGGTTTTTGTTTAAACAGTTTAAGAGAGATGTTGATTCTACTGTATAATCATTTTGAAGGCTGTAGTTTATGCTGCTGTTGAAATGTATTGTTTCTACTATTTTGTCCACTCTATTTAAACATCAGTAAAGCCAGAATGAATTGCAGAAACACCTCTCTGTGTAACACAATACAGTTCAACAGCAGCACACACGGCTGCCTGCAAAAACTGAACATTATCGCCTTCATGAATAGAGGATTAGACTCTATTAGATTTAGCAAGGTGTACCTAATAAACTGCCAAGTGAGTGTAAGATGAAACTGTCACTCTCTAGATTGCCAAGCAGAGCTCAGACAGTGGCATGAACATTTGAAACTGTGCTATTTCTGTGGTCAGCTGAACAAATGGCAGCAAAGTGGCCAGCTCTCTGTCAGATCCTTTTTCAGAGTGGAGTTGCTTGTGGTGCCTTTTAACAGGGTCCTCATATGAGATGCCTTATAAAAAGCCTCGTGAGCCTGACTTCAATGGGATGCTTCATGTTTCATAGATGCCCCAGTCTCCCATTAACCCTGTCATTAGGAATATTATATCATGGGTCTGCAGGGAGGAAATCAACAACAGACTGGTTCCACCAGTGTGCTCTCATACAGGTGGGGTCTGTTGCTAGGTGACAGCTCTGTAGAGGACAGGGTGAGAGAGGACGCATCAGCCCACAGGTGATGTTGTGCTCAGGTGGGAACAATAGGGGACAGTTCATAGGATCCAGGTGCGTCAATGAAAATATTTGATGACTTTGGAGGGTTGTTCCTTTTGTTGTTAGTTTGCAGCTTGAGGTGTCACATGATCAGTTAGCATGTTATCTCAGCAGGTGACAAGTGATGCTGAATTTAGAAATGACAGAGATGCTGTGCTAGTTTTATTTTTAGATAGTTAATTTAAAGTTGTTCTCACTTCCTTATCGCACCTCATTTCAAATGACAAAGAAGTTCTGTGTGGGCTTGACGCCATAGGAACGAGGAGGAGCGACTGATGAGCGCTCGCAGCTGTCAAAGCCACATGTCGTACTATTCTCGCAGAGGACCTGACAGAAGCCTTCCACCCTCGGTCAAACCACACAGACATCCATGCACAGAGAAAAGGAAGTGATGAAATACCTTCATGGCATTATAGGGTTTTGTCTACTATTACATGTAATAACCACTTAACTGTAAAGCTGCTAGATTTAGAGAAGAAATTAAACAGAATAGTTTAGTCTGGAGACTGTTAAAATAACTGACATTATCACACAGACTGTGTAGTTGAGAGTGGGTGTAGAAAGGTAGAGCTAAACACATCTCTCTCCTCCTGCCACTGTGCGGTCATGTCATATGGCATCTTGCTTTTACTTAAGAACTTTGCCATGGATTCCCACCTGTTTCCATGATTGTCTTCTTCCATGTGCCTTTTAAACTTTCCCCATGTCGCCCCTCTGTCTGGCTCTTTCCATTTGAGCAGGGTAACTGATTGAAAAGTGGTTAGCAGCCACATGGTTATCCCTTGTGTATACGCTTCATGTGCAGTAATTTCCTGTTGTTCACACATCTCTAGTGTGAAGCACGCATATAGCGAGTAATGCAAAAGTGTGAAAGCAAAACTTGGTATTGGGACATTCACCAAACACAATCACATAGCAGACGTGTACAAGGACCAACTTCTGTAGGGCAGCACATACTTGTTCTTTATACCCAAGTTCTGTGTGTGTGGTAATGGAGTGTGTTTGTGTGTGACAAAGATGAGCACAGCATATTTATTAGGTAAGGAACTTAAAAATCATACAACAGAGCTTCAAACTTTTAGAAAATAAAGTCGTAATAAAATGCCAGCCATTGATGTCAGCCAGAATGAAAGTAATTGCTAAGACGTCAGAGGGAAACAACGAAAACTTTCCTTGACCCATTTAGTGCGGTTTCCCAGCAGCATATATTTAAAGTACAAACCAATGCACAGCTTTCCAAGAAAAACAACTGGCAATGCAGTGACACAAACAAAATTTATTATTTCCAGTTGACAACAGTCCTTCCATAATTCAACCTTCAATGAATTATTCAACACATAGATTGAATCGATGGCCTTGTGTTGAATGTGATGCAATATGTCAGAAACGACGCGCGATGCGGCCGAAAAGTGTTTGGTGAACTCATTAAATGGCCAGACAAGGAAGTAATGAACAAAACCCGTCTCTTTAATAAGAGAACTAACGTAAACAAAAACCATACAAGACACGGTGGAAACACAAAACTCACGGTCGGTATAACAGTCCGAGATCAGAGCCAGCAAACACATACAACAGAGGTGATCCAAAATGCGTTGTCCAAAGATAAATCCGTTAAGCCGATACACTGAAGCAGTCCGAAATAAGAGGGCAAGGCAGAACAGAACAATCCAAGGAAGCAGTCCGGGTCAGAAACACAAAAATACCAATACCGAAGAGAATGCTGGAAAGTCAGAGCTGGGGTCTAGAACAATCTGGCAGCGTCCTGGTGGGAGGACGCTGCCTAAATAGAGGTGTAAACAGGTGCAAACAATAACGAAGCAGGTGAAACTAATGTGAGTGATGAAGAACGTAAAAAGACCGAAACAAAAACAGGAAGTAAAATAAAATGCACATGGATGCACATGGATGCTGAAGCTCAAAAAATAAAAGCTGGATGGGAATCAGCGGAACCAAATCATGACAACAATATATTGTTACCAACCTACAGTGTGCGTACATTGACTGTGGAGATTAGCTGAGGTGTGCTGCGGTACTCACCAATGAAGAAGGTGTTTGGAGCCTTATCACCGGTGAGCAGAGACACAGTTACTGGGTCAAAACGCAGCCACAGTCCCACGGCCAGAACAAAGGATCCTATCAGCTGAAGGGAGATAGGACAGAAAGACATACAATAAGCTATACTACATGTTTATTACAGAACAATACATAGAGGAAAAACAAATAAATAACCTTCAAGCAACTGGTCTGCAGTCATGTGCTGTCATGACTCGTGTACGCAGCACAGTGGACAAGCATGTTTTCGGGCCTTCTACGAGCTTGTTCTTTTGCTCAACTGAATGTGATTTTCCACATAAATAAAGCAAATGATCTTGTGGAGTTTCCACTCCTGGCCTGTGGCGTTATGCAACAGGAGTATAATTAGATAGCTGAACTAAAATGGAATATTTTCTGTAAAACAATAGCCTGATTATCTGTCTGCTACATGTGTTCTAGAGAAACACACACCACCAAAATGCAACTTATGTAACAATCTCTGGCTTCCCAATAGGGAGAAAATGACCCACTTGGTTGTGGGCAGCAGTGTGGCACCTTGAGCTTAAACAGGCTCGCCTGTTTGTTTGCAAATGTGGTTACATGTTACTCATAGTTTCCTTCACCTAAACCATCATCAGTATACATTGGACAAAATCATAGTCCCTGTAATGCGCTTGCTTTGATTATTCTCTAAAGCGGGCAGGAGCCCTTGCAGTGAATGTTTTTTTCTGAGGTCTGAGATGCTTTCTAGTGCAGAGGCTGTGGTGGGTGCTTCACTGGCAGATCAATACTGAGAGGTTTTAATGATCACTGAGCCCATGGCCCCTGAGGATAATCCAGTCTAAAAGCCTTCTTAGCTGAGCTTCAGCATCCATGTGCATAAAGAAATAAAAAGATTTGTCTGAATGGAGAGTATTTAGGAGTCCTTGTCACATGGTCTTTCTGTTTCCTAGATCTCAAAATTTAGGTAGACCACTGTTTGATTCTGTGTCCTCAAACTGCACTGCCAAGTTAAGGCAGAAACAAACTGTTCTTTGTCTGTGTCTTAATTTTACTTTATGGCCTTTACCAAATATCCTCTGTTTTTTGGTTCTGCCATGTCACTTGTATTATACTGTATGTTCTGTGTCTCACTGTCGACACTCATCTCCTCCTCCACTCCAGGTACACGGGTTATATTTTATAATGTTAGTCTGAAGTAAAGTCAGTAGCTCAGTGGTAAAACATCAGAATGGGACAGGTGTTGGGAAACCGGCTTCCTCCCAAACTGAGGATTTAGTGTAATGCGAGGTGATGTATGGGATAGCTGAGCTCTTAAGCTTTCAAGATTAGCAGGTCCAAAGTGATAAGGCACTGTGAAGTAAAGGCTACTGATATGCAGACTTATAGATCCATGCTGGATTAGTCCAGAGAGGGGCTCTGGATCTATTTATCACTGGCATTTGTTGGAGCACCTGATGGTGCTGGTGGAGATGTGAGGTGAGGACTGCTGCCCACTGCATCCTGTGCTAGAAGAGCTGGGTCATCCTAAGATATTGTGGTTTGTTTTAGACAGCTGAAAAGATCAATATTCATTATTATGATGGCAGGTAAAAAAGACTTGTCAGAAACAGACATGGATGGATGTCACACTGAAAGATCTCATTTTAGCACAGGGGGGTTACACCCAACCCTGCTGTCAGTAACTGATACGCTAAGTACATTCGCAACACTGGTATTCCCAAGCCTGGCTATCCCAATGGTCCCATTAAGCCCCTCACTGCTTACATACCCCCCTACTTTACCCACCACTTCATCTGCCATCATTTCCCTGGCTGACACCAGACACACCCCTCTCTCCCCCTCGTCTCTCTACCTCCCAAATCTATGCCTCCTCGGCCCCGACCGTCGTCTGCCCCACCTCATCTCACTCCCTCCTTCCTAATCTCACCCAGAAGACAAAGACCCACTGTCTCATTGTGACTATACATTTTGGCACACAATAGGGGCAAAACACAGTGAATGAGAGCAAAAGGAGACAGTAAAGGAGAGAATAAGTTACGACAGTCTAGTCTAGAGACAAAGATAAATCTCTTATCAGGCTTCCTATATATGTACTGTATAGCCTACAGATGGAAGAGCAGAGTTCCACTGTGTGCTCCTTCTGCCCCGACGCCTCTGAGGATAGCTCGAATGCGTGGACATCCGTAGACAGAAACAGAAAGCTCTGTATCAAGGCTTCATCGAGGTTCTTTAACGGTGTTAGGCATACTTTTTAACAGTGTACTGAATATATTTGGGAAAACAGACACAAGAGCATATTTAAAATTTTAATTTTAGGCAGAAAGAAATTGTAAATTGCCACGAGCTAATTGGGGTGGAGTAAATCTCATTGTGCTCTGCCGCTGGGCAAGGGAGGGGAAGAGCAGAGGCACACATAAACCTCTACAACATAAAACAACTGTTTTTATAAGGCTGAATACTGGAACAATATTTAGTTTCATTGCCAATGCTGATATTAAAGTCAGAACCAGAAGTCCTTTAAATTAAAACTAATGGCTGTGCAGAGTTATTGCTCATTTTAGTTTATCTGACAATAAAAACAAGAGTATATCCCAGCTGCGTATTTTTGACAGTAGGTGAAGTACATCAGTTGTGATATATACATATTAACTAAACATTCATCATGCTGACTTGTAATAACACTGGAATTATAAACAGTATAAACATATTTTAATGTTTGGTAAAGGAAATACCATTTACCCTACAGGTCCTGATGTAAGACACTAGGCTGTATTATGTTCCACTGTACATGTGGGAAATATGGGTAGTTTGTCATTAAAAAACAAGCTGAAGGCCTCAGAGGTGCAAGTTCACATTTCCACTTTTTTTCTCAGTTAAATGCTTGACTTTTGTACATTATTTTACACACTTAAATCATTTATATTAATACTCATTTGTATGGATGATAACACTAAAATGTGGCAACGGTCTTGTTTGTAAATGTACATTTTCACTGAGGAACTTGTGGAGTCATATGTGATAGATAGATATTCTAATATGTATTGAGCAGGTTTTACACAATACAGATTGATTATTTAATCATATAGTTTAAAAAGCAGCTATTTTATGAAAAATAAAACAAGTTCACCTGTGCTGAAGGTTGCCATGCTCATTGCCATCCTCCCTTTTGCTCTTTACAGAAATAAATGCTGAAAAGAGCAAAGGGAAAAAAAAAAACTCCCATGTAGCATGTAGTGTTAGCCGACAAGCAAATCAAAAATATTGTTTGAAAAACAGACACAAAGAGTCTTAAACAGTTCAAGGATTCCAGAAAACAACTGCTAAACTGACCTTGTGTGTGCTAAATTGTTCATTGACTAACCAAAATCATTAAGTCAACAGGAGCCAAACCCAACCTGTGTTATATTACCCTGTGTTATAAACATTATTTATAATGAGAAAGAACACAGGAGGAAAATCTGTGAGAAATACAAACTGTTCTACACCTTTCACTATGAAGCAATGCTTGCCCTACAGTGTTTACCTCATAGGCTTAATTTTTGACTAAATAGGGCAGTCAGTGAACTGTGGCTCACAAACACAGGCCAGGCCAGCCAGCAAGGTATTAATGTTCCATTCCAAGCTGTTGTATTTGCAGCTATCAGTGGAATATATGCAAACATTTAGCCTGTGTTTCACTAATGTTTGGTTTATGGAGCGATGCAGGAATTTCACTGCATCATAATGGTGAAACATGGAGTCAGAGACACTTTTAAACAAGAGATGACTGTTTGTTTTGACAGATGACCATGACTTTTGGCTCAATGGAGGACTGGGACTGGGGAACCATATCTGCCCCTCCTCCACCCACTTTCATCACACACACTTGTCTCATCATTTCTCATTCCACCATCAACAGAAGAGGTTGGAGCCCAGAGAGGATTGGGATTCTGTGATTATAAGCATTCAGACAGCTGAAAGAGTGCAGGAAAAGTGCAGAACTCCTGTGCAGAGAGCACCAAAATAGGGAGATGTTTTTGTGGTCCTGTATAACACATAGAGCACAGTTCAACAGAATATTCCATGACACATCCTCATACTTATCTATTTTATATCTTTATCTGGGTCGGGTTCATACCAACTGTCCCTTTTTTGACATGTGAGCACACACACACACATGAATATCCCTCTTAGTCTCCCAATGAGCCTTTTCTTCCTTTCTCTATGTTTTCTATTTTTATTCTGTCACTATAAGCATTCACTTTTTTCAGCTGGTTCTCTCACATTATCACCTGTCTGTCTCTGCATGCATCCATAGTCAGATGTATCAAAAGGAGATTTCAGCAACAGCCACACCCATCCTGGATGCAGGGGATAATGTGAGGTGTAGAATGTACAACTCAAGGGTGGGACCAGCGGGGCTGCTTTATTTAGGTCTCCAGCAGGCTCTACTTTTTATCCAGGCAGGAGCAGCAGACTTAAGTTATGCTATTGTCCTGTTGTCACCGCAGATCCATTCACACTGCACTCAATGGCTGATGCACTCCGCAGATGCTTGTTGGAAAATCTCTCTCTCTCTTTTCTCCCTCACACACACAAAGGAACTTCCCCTCTAAGGAGTGTGAACAGTGAGTGCTTACATACACACATAGGTTGTCAGGCGACCAACTTCTTGTAGAAATACCTCAGGACATATTGACCAACTTCTTGTAGAAATACCTCAGGACATATTCAGGTTTTCTGAAGGCACATGTGCAAAGCTTGTGCAAATATCACACACACCTTTCACATCCACCTGACAGTTTGTCTTGAGTGAAGCGACTCTATTGACCCTCCTTCTGCTTGCCCATGTCCTGCTTTTTAAATAATTTAGAAGAGGAAGCATTTGGGGGACCTCTTGCCCCAGCCTGGGGAGAGTGTGACTTCACTTTATCAATCAGCTCTGTTTGTTAATGAAGCAGTGTGGCGCAAGGAGCCAGTTGACTTTGGTTTCCGTTCTGTCTAACACTTTCTGTCTTTTCATTCAGTCTTCCTTTCAAAAACACGCTTCCCCGGGAAAAAAGGGGGGCGGGTTTTTCCTCTGCGGAAAATCTGATTTGTGCCCGGTGAGCCAAAACTAAAAATCTCTTACTGTCACTCT
>NW_018127886.1:890575-926173 GCF_001952655.1 Monopterus albus
CAACTAAATAAAGCACACACGAGGTTGAATGCAAAGGCTGCTAACAATATCATCATAGTTACTTAATAACACACTGTTGTGAAAGTCATCTGTGAAGAGTAGCCTGCACTGATGCACATGCTCATTTATATTTACGCACAATTTCATCACCGCACATCGTGCACTTACCCAGAAGATGAAGTTAAACACAAACAAAAGGTATTTCACGCATTTCATTCCTCCTTCCACCGTTCCCATTTCAGCTGGATGTTGTAGTTCTTGGCCTTCCTCCCTGAAAAATGTTGTGGCAACTGAATGGGCTCCGAACAATGTGTCAATAACGGTTCACCCCGGTCATAACACTGATGAGTCTAGAGGCGATGTTACGGAGTCTCTCTGTCTCTCTCTCTCTCTCTCTCTCTCTCTCTCTCTCTCTCTCTCTGTCACACACACACACACACACACACACACACACAAACACACGGGAGCGTGCACGCACACAAAAACCGCAGGATCCGCTTAGACTGTTTCCAGACCGCCCCTTTCAATAAGGCAGAGGGGGGCCGAAGGGAGGACCGAGACTACACGATGGGGACTTGGCAAATGTTAGTACTCTTTTCCCTGTAGACCCTCCATACTGTTCTTACCTAGGATGTTATTCACTACATATTCACTATGCCCTTTATATATTTGATGGCACAATGTACTTAAACGTAAAATTTCATGGAGCCTACGAGCACTGTGATATGCTTTGCTACTTTAATATTCTTAAAATGTGTATGCAACTTAGTAAATAATCATGCACAGAACAGGCCTAACTGGAAAGTTGGTCTCATTCACAGAGCCACATTGGTAAGATAGCAAAAGCCTAAGCTTCTGAGCAGAAATGAGATGTTTCAAAAGATCTGTTTTGTTTTGTAATCATGATATTAGATAACAGGAATTACTCAATTTCCTTTTACAAGAAATGCAATGATGCAGCTGGTCTGCAACATGCAGTATCACAACCTTTCCCACACCTTTGTTCTCCAAAAATTCTCCAAGGCTTTTCATGTAAAATAGTTCCAGCTGCTCCCCACAGCACTAAATTAAACCCTGTAGGGATGAGTTAAATAGTTCAAGTTTACACAAATGAATCATTAGCTGTCCCTTCATTCAACTTAACCTTTAGAGATGTAATAAAAAAAAAACTTTAAAATAAGTATATGCCCTTGGAATTGTATTTTTTTAATCAAAGCAAAAGTCACAGCTTATTTAAGAAAAAAACATTCTTGTTAAAAATCCCGAGCCAATTTGCATAGTTAGTATTATTTTTACATGCTGGGTTACCGCATCAAAACAGCCCTTTGTCTTGGGTTGTTTTCTTTCTGGACAAAGTTAATCCACTGCTGTGTTGGGGCTCTATTAATTTTTTTTGGTGTTTATGGTTTTCTAACTTTTAAACACAGGAATCTTTTTCCTCAGTGTTGTCCAGTCCTGAGCAAAGCACCAGCTACTTCAAACAAGAATACAAACTGAGTCTGCCATTGATGAAATGGAATAAGTAGCCCCTACGTTCTATTTCTTCCCCCAGTGTCATTAGTGACTGGGAGCATGTAACTCAGCACCAACACCATGTTCAACATAAATATTTTCCCCACAGCCATGGAGAGCAGAGGAAAGATCCAAAGTGCAATTCGTTTTATCACTGGGAAATTACACGCTGGTTAGAACATGTCCTTATAGAGGAACAGAGTGGTCTACGGAGCGAGAGGGGAGGAGGGGTCAGAGAGGAATGACACGATGAAGAGAGAGGGAGAGAGAGAGACAATACTTCGAGGATGTACTGTATGAATGTGAATAATCACTAACAGCTACTGAAGCTCTTCTCAGTCATAAACACTTAAGCTGAACCTAAAACTCTCAAAGCAGTAAAGTCTGGGTACTGAGAGACTCATTAGGGGAATTGTGAAGGACAGAAAAAAAAGGCTGTGTTTGGATGCTAACCAGAACAGTGCCAAAAGGGGACAAGCTGATAAGACAGGGACAAGATCACTATGTCCCTGTTGGCTGGTTGCTGTTGTTGGCTGTTGGCTCAGTTGATATGTGGTCCTAAATATATGAACAAGAAAATACATGCAGATCATGACCTCTGTGGACATAGATAACAAATAACTTAGCAGATCCTTTTACAGCTGAACATGATACATAACAGGTTCATCACGGGGCACAGCTGACATAGTCTACAACTGGTCTGTTGTTTTGTTTTGGTGACAGGTGGATGTTATGACCCTATAAATCTTGTATGTTAATAACACAACAACAGAGCTTGTTAGAAATGTGTGGTCACTGTCAGTGGTGGAAAATAAAAGGAACTATCAGAGTTATTTTCCACTGCTGTCAATGGTGGAAAATAACTATGTATATTTACATAAGTACAAGTTTGAGGTATCGGTACTTTACTTGAGTATTATTTTGTGCTACTTCATACTTCTACTTCACTACATTTAGTTTATAACTTTAGCTACTTTTTACTTTTCAGAACCCGATTGATATAAAAATTACAGTATGATTTTAAGACTTTATTGATCTCCTGTGAAAAATTCACAAGCTATCCAGCAGGCATTCAAATAATAAGCATATAAACCAGTTAAGATAAATCCACCTTTACCTGCTGCAACATTAAATGTGAAGAACACTATAATACAGCACTGTAGCGCGGTGGTTAGCCCTGTCCCCTCACAGCAAGAGGTATGTTTTGATACTAATATTTATGTACCTTTACTTAATTAACATTTTGAATTCAAGACTTCTACTTATAACAGAGTATTTTTTAATATCCTGATGAAGGCTTCACGCAGAAATGTGTTGGTCTTCTTATTACAATTGCTCAAAACACTGCAAGTACAGCTTGACTTTTTGTTTTCCAATTTGTTTTTCCCTTGTCTGTGCACCTTGACAGTGGGCAAAGTTGTGCCAGACCTTTCTGCTGTAACAGAGTATTTTTACCCTGCTGTATTGGTACTTTCACTTAAGTAAAAGATCTGAGTACTTCTTCCACCACTGGTCACTGTAATCTTAAGAAGTTGAACTAAGTCCTTGCTTTTCTCCTTCTCTCTTGAATGGGTGGGGTCAGTATTAGCAGTTGTTATTTGTCTGTCTGTTACACCCACGTTTGGGTCAGTGTCTGCACCTTTTTCCTCCACTCTGAGGTCATTATTGATGACAGACTGCGATATCTGTTGGCAGTTAGCCTTATTTTGTTAGGAACTGAATTAATCTGTAACTAACCTGAAGTAGAATTATAAGTAAAATCATGCTTAAGACTATTTTAATTTTTGAAGATACCATTAATTAAGCCTTGATCATAACTGTCTGATTTGTTATTGACAACAAAAAACTGGCAGGAGTGGCTACCAGCCAAAGAAACTTCTATCTGTGGCAGCACAGCACCATCTACCGGCAATACAGTATGTTGCCATATATAGGAGCTGCAAATGACTGTGTGGCCATTTATTTCCAAGGAAAGTTATGTAGAGTAGGCAGCTACGCACTCCATTCATGAACTGGGAGATGAATAGACATGGTTAAGTGACTTGTTTAAAAGCTATTTGACAACAGTTTTTGACTGAAGGCTTATTTATTCACTGTATTCATCCATGTTGGCATACCTGACCTGCAAATCATTTTGAAAAGCGTGGCAGATTATGAAAGAAAATAAAATACTCTTCTTTGCAGGCTGTGAGTGTTTAGAGTTTGCATCCAGAATACAGCTTCAGCTTTCTCTCTTTACCTGCAGGTTGTATCCTACTGCCTTGTATACCTTCACAGCTACTGCAGCAAAACTGAGAAACACTACCTTTTGCTGGTCCTGCCAAAGTGAGAGGCTATCCGAGGTCACTGTCTGAAAGACGACTGATCAGACAGCCTTGCTGCAATGAGGTTTCCTGGCAACACACTCAGCTGAAAAACATCAGGCATAATCTGTGAAGCAGCAGCTGCATTTGTGAGGGTGAGAGCACAGCCAGGCACATGGGGAGAGGGATGGTGTGACAAAAGGTGCGGAATTAAACTTTCGGTGAGAGGAAACGAGTGAGAGGACCACTGAAAATACTCTCCTATTGGTACCAACATTTATTCGGTATAGTTTTTCATTTAACCATAAGGGGGTAGCATATTCTTGCAAAGCAAAATACTGAGTGTGAAGCAAGAGGACTGTTGTGTTGTACAGAAATGATAAAATTAGTTTGGGAATATGTGCTACCACAAAACATTATGTGAAAGACTGGTGACCTGTCTGCCTGTCACCCAGTGTTGGCTGTATTGGCTCCAGCATCCCCCTGAACAGACAGACAGACAGACAGACAGTTCTCTTGCCCTCCTATATTTTTACCCTGATACTTGAGGTACAGAAGGTGACCATACTAATATAAATTATGTTCATTTTTCTATTTGATTTATTACCTATTTGCATGTACAATCCCCATCCTTTCCTCATGCTGGCTTATTTGCCACAGCTGCATTTACACCAGTTTTTCAGGGTTATAGGAATTTCTCTGCACTGCTGGGAGCACCACAGCCAATCTATTTTCCTCTGTGTGCATAAAATGCAGAGCTGGACTTTCAGGCCTGCATGATGTGAACAACATTCCTTCACCCTGGGAATAGCCTGGACTGGTTATGGAGGCACAAGGTATAGTTGAGCTGAAAAACATAAAAGAAAATCAACTGGACTTGGTTTTATCCAAGAGGCTTCATCAGTAGCTTTCAGCTTACCATGACCACCTAAAGTATATAAATCAAAAATCAGCTGTCTGATTTTGTGATTAGTACAGATAAAAAAAATCCTATTGAGTGACTTTAATATTCAAGTAAATGCTGATGATGGCAACCTCAACAGTGCATTCAATTCATTATTAAACTCAACTGGTTTTTCTCAGACTGTAAATAAAACCACTCACTGTTTTAACCACACCCTTGATCTTGTTCTGACATATGGCATCGAAACTGAACACTGAAAACATAGTTTTTCCCCAAAACTCTCTTCTATCTGTCTGACCATTTTCTAATAAGCTTTGAACTTACATTAATGTATTATACACTATGTGGGAAAAATTCCACTGCAGTAGATGTCTGACAATGCTGTTACCAAATTTAAGGAAATAATTAATCATTATTTACTTAAGTGCCATTTGCCAACACAATGGAGGGAGGCCACCTTAACTTTACTCCCACAGAAGTCGATTATCTTGTTGATAGTACTGCAGCCTTCCTGCGTAATACACTTGATACCATTGTCCCTCTGAAAAAGAGGGCTGTGAAACAGAGGAGGCTAGCCCCGTGGTACAGCTCGCAGCTCTGCTCCTTAAAGCAGGCATCATGAAAACTGGAAAGGAGGTGGCGCTCCACTAAGTCAGAAGAGTTTTTCCTATCATGGAAAGATAGTTTAATAACATATAAGAAAGCCCTTCATAGTGCCAGAACTGCATATTATTCATCACCGATAGAGGAAAATAAGAACAACCCCAGGTTTCTTTTCAGCACTGTAGCCAGGCTGACAAGGAGCCACAGTGCTGTTGAGCTTAACATTCCCTTAGATCTCAGTAGTAATGACTTCATGAGCTTCTTTACAACTATTAGAGAAAAAAATTAATTAGATCCTTCTCACAACTCTCACAGATGTGCCATCAAGTACAATGGCTTTAAACATCTGGGAGACTTCATTTATATTTAAACTGCTTCTCTCCCATAGATCTCTCTGAGTTGACCTCAACAACTGCTTCATCTAAATCATCACCATGTCTCTTAGACCCCATCCAGACCAGGCTGCTCAAAGAGGTTTTATCCCTAATCAACATGTCCATATTAGATCTGATCTGTTATTGTACTTGGGCCTGAAAATCTTGCAAATATGCTATCTAACCATATAGTTACTCTAGATGACATAATTCTGGCCTCTAGTACTGCTATGAGGAACCTTGGAGTCATTTTTGACCAGGATACATCCTTTAAATCACACATAAACCTCACACATAAAGTTTCTACAACTGCCTTCTTTCACCTGCACAATATCTCCAAAATCAGGAACAGTCTCTCTCAAACTTCCCCTTGTCTCACCACTATGCATCATTAAGTGTGTGTCTTCTCTCTCCCGTAGTGTGTCCTCTCTCTCTCTCTCCCTGCACCTTTCTGCAAGTAGCTCTGGTTCTGGAGCTCTATGTTTCTGATGAGCAGTTTAACGGCCACATCAACCTGCCCAGTGCTTGATGGTTTGTTATGTGTTGTTGCTTTTCTTTTCTCTTCTTTCCTCTCTCCTCTATCCATTCACCCCAAATGGTTGAGGCAAAAGGTCGCCCTTTAAGAGTCGGGGTCTGTCAGAGGTTTCCTCCATTAAAGGAATTTTTTACTCCTCGTTGTTGCCGAGTGCTTCTTCAAGGGGGATTTGTTGGGTTCTTCCTCTATAATAATAATAATAATAATGATGATGATGTCGAGACTAGACTTACTTTGTAAAATGTCCTGAGATGACTTTTGTTGTGATTTGGCGCTATACAAATAAAATTGAATTGAATGAAACTCTAGCTAGGGAGCCTTGGATATGGGAGTGTTTAGAGCAGAGTTGCTGTGTCGGCTTACTACATGGTGCATGTTGAGCTGTGAGCAGTTCAGTACATTTGGAAATATGGCTGATGAGAGAGGTGATAATAAATTAAAACAGTAAAGCTGTGAAAAAACTGTGTGAAACCAAAACAAAGAACTGAACGATGCTTAAAAGTATCTGTGGAGTTGAAGGGAAATTCTGAGCTGGTTAATAATTCTTGGTGGGTTTGTCACTCTTTTGTATTTCACACAGTCATTATTCATATTAAAATATTGATAAGAGTAGTTTTAAAGCTAAAATGTTAAGATCAACACAATATTAAACTGACACAACAAACCAAACAAGTACTGAGGTGTTTAATAAATAACAGCATGAACACAACTCATATTTGAGTGTTTAAACCATAAATATGACATGCAGTCCTTATAACTTAAAACAACCAGGACTTCTTGGACTGAGGTAGGGTCAGGGGGCCAAGAGGTTGTATACTGAAGCTGTTTCTGAGTGTGTGTGTGTGTGTGTGTCTATGTGTTTGGAGGTGGGGAACAGGATTACAGTATTGGCAATAGAGCTGCAGTGGCAGAGAAATGTCTGTGCTTGGTTCATAGTTCAGTGGTCAGGAGTCATCCTCCGCAGTCAGTGCCCCAGTCGTCCTGCCCAAGACTTCCGGCTGAGCACACACACACATGCAGCATTGATGCGGATGAAACGCCAGGCTGTCTGTTCCTTGTAGATGGTCAAGGCGCTTACGAATATGTGTGTGTTGGTGCAGTAGGAGTTCCAGTGGCGACTATCAATGCCGAGGCAGCCTGAGTTGCCTGATTTGGAGCCCTGTTTGCCACCCCGTCCCCCTAGCCTTGGCCCATTTGCAGTCCCAGAGCCTCTGTGCGTGGGGGACCGGCAGGTGGTCTCGTAGAAGAACTGTTTCTTCACCACATTGTTGATTGTAATATTGGGCAGCACTGTCACCTCATTCCCACGTATGTCTGTGGCTTGTGTCAGGTTGCTCACCCAGGTATTTATGCTGTCACATACTGAGTACTCTCCTCGGTGCATGGTGTGCAACCCTGCTCTGCGCTTTACCCTGACCCCTCTCACCCCTTCAATGTCATAGCCCTCGCCATCCAGGGCGTCATGCGACGGAGGCACCTCGCTGAAGACAACACGGGGCGAGGAACGGTATCGTCTCTTGGAAAAAAGCATGGGGTCCACCACTGGGATGGAGGGGTCAGGGGGAGAATCTGATGCAGAGTGCCCAACAACAGGGCCCCTATCCTGGCTGTGTGAAGCTGCCCGATGGGACCTCTTGGTCCTGTGGTGGCTGGTCCTGTGATGCTCCTGTGAAGAATGGTGCTCAGAAATGTGATCCCCCGCTAATGTTTGCTGATGTCCTGCTCTGTGATTGGCTCCCATCTGCTGTCCTACTTTGTGGTTGGCTGCCCCGACACTCTGGGCCAATCCACCTCCCATATTCAGTACAGCCTGGACGCCGATCAGGAGGAGCAGGACCAGTGGTGACGACCTCATGAGCACACGTCCTACGCCAAACACAGGAAAAAAGTTCACATAATGCCATGCTGATATCTACAGTAAGTTACAATAGGTACAGTACATTTTCTAGTACGCAATCAACAAATGTGAGGTTTTTTTGTTTTAATTCGGTCTTTGACTCCTGAATTGAATAAACAATTTGATGGCAGTTCCTAGGTAGGTAGGTAGGTAGGTACTTAGGGCATTTATCATTAGTTAATGAAACCTTGCATTAGTTCAGGCAGAGCACTTGTGTGAGTGATAAGCATTAGCTATTTGCAATATGCTGTCTGGGGGAAACCTTGGCAAGATTGGTTGATATGGGAGGGTCGTCAGCTGATATAATTCACCTGGGCATTCTTAATACTACTACTAATAACAAACTTTATTTATAAAGCAATATAAAAAGCAAAGAATATCTAAAAATATAAATTATGTGAAAAAGCAAATGCTGCTTGGCTATCAAAGCTGGCCCATGTGCTCATGTGGTCTCTTCCTACAGCTTATATCTGCCCCCTTTGTAGGCTGAAGTGATTGATCTCAACTGGACACCAGTCTGTTGTTATTCACTTGAGTGTGGCAGACAATGTGCTGAAGACCATGGCTGCTTCTCAAGTCTTTTATATGAGCCTTTCTTGTATGTTCCAAGACTCTTATATCTGCTCTGAGGAGCAAGGAGGCTGCTGGAGGAGCCATGAGTGGGGATACATGACAGTGTCCTTTGCTGAAGCTTTTTTATGGACTGACATGCCCCTCTGTTGAAAATCATTCAGTGACTGGATGCTTCAGATCAAAGGAAAGGACATATCTAGTCTCTAAAAACATTTCCTCTCCTTTTCTCTTCTTCTTACATGGGCAGGACTAAGAAACAAAGTAAAAGATGCAAGTAAGGGAAACATGGACCCATAGAAAAGACTTGGGAAGCAGCCCAAGTATTTTCCTGGTTTTTAGAATGTCGCCATTTGGTTCTGGTGGAATCGGTGCATAAATACCCACCACTAGTATTTGTCTAGTGACAAGGGCTGAGACCAGAAAGTAGTACTAGCATAAATACATTATCAGAAAGGAAACTGGGATAATTGCAGTTGTTTTCCCAATTTAGTTAAGCAATGTTCTCTGTCTAGACTGGCGACCTGTCCAGGGTGAACCCCGCCTCTTGCCCAGTATCAGCTGGGCTTGGCTTTGTGTACCTGTGGAATGTGTCCAGTTGAAGTGGGAGCCCCTGTGGACTCTAGAGCCAGCTTCCACTGCAGGCCGGCCCCCTCATGCCTGCTATCTGGACCCCCTGAACCACAGCTCTGTAAAACACATCCAATGTTTCTTAAATTAGGCAAATTAAACATATGGGTTCACAGTTCAACTTTTATTATTTTTCACGCATTTTAATAAAACCATTAACTGTTTCACATAACAAATGTCCACCTTTATCATTAAGACTAAATTTTACTTCACAGATAGGACACACTCTCGTGGACTTTTTAAACGTCTTCAACAAATTCTTCATGTCTTATGTTCGCACAGGGAGTTATTTCTGTCACTCCTATTAAACATTGAATTATTATGAATTACACACACACACATATATATATAAAACATTCAACACTGTAAAAATCTACTTAATTTTAAGCCACATGTTTAAAACATAAAGCACAACTTTCCAAAATTGCTGCATGCTTAAGTTTATATCCTGATAAAGGGCATTTATTATTCCTGGCTTTTTTGGGTTACTTTTATGTCTCATTTGTGAATATCCAACTGTGTACAAAAAAGGACAATGAAAACAAAGTAGAGGACATTTTCTGACAGCATCCATTTTTTGTCAGACTGGCACACATCTTCAACATTACTGTAAATACAGGTACAAGCAAAATGTCCAAGGAGAAGTCAGTCAGGAAGTGAGGTGAACGTATTTAGTTGAGTAGATGAGATGATTTTGAGAGCATTGCAAACTCTGTGCCCTCATCTTTCTTGTTCTGACCACCACCGCTCTCACAGACATACACAGTTTACCATTACCTGACCTCTTCTCATCTAAAGTGCACACACTCAGTCACCATGTTTAACTCTTAGATCTTAGACTACTCTTACACTGGAATGTGTGTGTGTGTGTGTGTGTGTGTGTGTGTGTGTGTAGGGTGGGGGGTGGGGTGGGGTGTCACATCTCATTAGATATTACATTTAATGAATGTAAAGCACAGCATGCAATAGGGGATGTGAATACATACAAACAGTGTCTTTCTAGACACATGTTACCCCATGCATGTAGGAATACATATATGGTTGTTTTTATGAATAGTCTGGTGGCTGAGATGCTCCCTCCCACACAAACACAAACAAAGTTTATTAGTGCTGTAAATGTTTAGCTCAGCATGTTAAATTTTACTATCTGGTTGCGAGAGGTACACAGCCTTCTGGTTGATATAAAATGTTTAGGAAGTGATTCATGCTTCATGAGCATTTTTGCAAAAATTAAAACATGGTTTAGTTTTTTTTACTTAATTTTTTTGTGGCATCCAGCAGCTTTCAAATCCAAAGGTTTGCACTGAAACAAATATGTAGCACATAACCAGAAGAGGTCAGTGTTGCCTGCTCAGTCTAGAAGTCAAAGACAACATCAAGCAGCTGAGACTTACCAAAATGTCACTGACCCCAATAGAAATAGTAACTCAGCTGCATGAGAGAATTTCAGAATGTTAAGTCATTTTTCAGGTATTTTCCCACAAATCCTGGAGTTTTATTTTCTATTTCTTGGACGACTACACTGTATTTGGTTGTCAACAAGGCAGTGATTGAAAGTAAGTATAATAACATGTACATGTACTAACACACACACTGAATTTTACACAATTTTTATGGAACTCATTTTATTAGAATATTTGTATTTAATGCTACTAAGCACCCCCCTCACCCCCCACCCCACTACATTTCTGAGGGGAAAATGTATTTTTAAGTTTCCCATATTTCTTCGGCTATTGCCACAGGGTAGGTATCTATAAAACAATCAAGTAATTTTGAGTCGTTTGTGAAAACTGACCCACTATTGATATCTTTTATCTTCAGTAGACACAATCATACACCTACACACATATGGAGCTGGTCCAAAAAGGCACTGAGTTGATTGATCCAGCCTGACGGGCAGCTCACTATTTACATGGCCCAGGGTGAGCTGGGAGGATCCTAATGTTAAAAATATCTGGCTTGTGTTTAATGCCAGTGGAGCCAGCGTAAACACTGCAGCACAGGAGCACAGAGGTCAGAGCGGTTTAGGGGGAACCTCTGACTTATAGGATTACTACACCGCTGGATCAGAATTTGTCTGGCTATTCTTCTGACCCTCTCAAACAAACACTCAGAATAAAAAACACTCACATACCACCATTCACAAGCTACATTTGGGCATGCATCCCAAAGCTGTTTGTGTTATCATTTTGTGGAAGAAAACTGCATTCTACTCCAGAAATTGTGCACTAGCTGCATGTGGAACTTTAGTATCTCAGCCACACTTGCTGGTTGTTGATTGGGCCTAGACTAAAATGCTAGCAGAAATGGTCTAATGGATTCTACATGCTAACAAACATCCTAAATCAAACTGTGGGGGAAAGGCAATCCATATGGTAATGATAAAAGAGGAAGCATTCAGGTGGTGTGTGAGGCTCCCTGTACTTTCACATGCACAGGGAAGTGAGCTGCTTTCCTCTTCAGTATCCGAGCAGAAAAATTAGAGTACACACGGGAGATGCCCTGAAGAATAAGAAAGTCGGTAGGAGACAGTCCTGCTCACATGTGCCAGCCAAATAATGACAAAGGTATTCCAAATCCACTTAAGCAAATGCCACAGAAATGACACTGCATGGTTTGTATTTGCACACACATATTTCCAACATACTGTATTCATATTCAACATTATAAACAAAAGTTCTTCGATATCTTTTTATGATTTATGCCTTGCTACAGTTTGCACGAAGGAGGATGTTTATGAGAAGAGACTTTATAAAACAGCCTTATGTGGCTTACTTTCAATCTCTCCTGCCTTAAGGAGGTTCCCCTTCTCATTCTTCACTTTGCCAAACTGTAAATCAAGACCATTTCTGTTAAGTCATCGATCACTTTCAGATGCTACGATGGTATGCGCGTTCAAGGCACCACATGGCACAACCTGGTTAAATGAGC
Source organism: Monopterus albus (assembly GCF_001952655.1). Classification (NCBI taxonomy): domain Eukaryota; kingdom Metazoa; phylum Chordata; class Actinopteri; order Synbranchiformes; family Synbranchidae; genus Monopterus; species Monopterus albus. The sequence continues at coordinate 902,835 of NW_018127886.1, forward strand.
TTGCCAAAGTTTATAAAAGTATGTGGACAGAAGATATTAAGTCATGCAGCTGTCGGTTGTGACCTGGAAAACGGATCATTAGGCAGCGTAGGATGAAAACACTTCAGACAGAGACTAATTATGTAGCCCAGGGCAGTGGAGCCCAGCCACATGGTTACTGGTACTGACTGTGTAGTCAGTAACACATTTTCATTCAATCTGCCAGCGCACACGCTGCACCACTGATCAGACTGGAAACTACAAGCTGCCAAATTATTGAATGCGGTTAAAGGAGAGTAGAGCGTGTTGACTGTGGACAATGACAGTGAGGCAGGTGGACCAGATCATTAGTAGTTCAGGAGAGTCTGGCTTGCCATCAGTCGGAGGTAGTTTACAGTTAATGAGGGTTTCTTCCTATCAGTGTGATACAGTAGTCATTAGTTACAAGTCCTTGTCAAATGATATGCAGGAACATCATGTCAACGGTTCTCTCAAACAAACACACATCTCTCTCTAGGAGTGATGACAGCATCGTCGGATTATGAAGGGGTGAGGAAGAGAGACTGACAGCTGCAGAGACAGAGAAAGGAAGTGATAAAAGAGACAGAGATAGGGTGATGCAGAGAAAAACAGAGAAAAGTAAACAGCATTTCCGTGTCTCTCATCAGTTCAGTGTAGTGTAGTTCCTCTTGCTGTCATCCACTGGAAAAAAATATTAAGAGGGATGATTGCCAGGTCAGCTCGCTCTCCTTTACTTCTCCACACATCCAAACGTTTGCCAATATTAAAAAAAAAAAAAAAAGCTATCAAGCTATCAAATGCTCATTGATCAATGTTTGCAAAGGCTAGCTTTTGAGGTACAAGTAAGTTTTATAAGGTTTCCTTTGAAATAAAGCTCTAAAATAAGTTACCTTGTGCATTTGATGAGTTATATTCATAACTCTAATGCCTCTATGTCTCATCCAGCCCTTGTTTCATTCACAATAGTAATTGAAGCTTGGCATTTCTGAAAAGACAATCTGCCTGTCACAGTTTAGACAAGCTGCCATGTGAGACTAATACAACAGCCCAGACACTGCTGTGAATCAAGTTTTTGTCACGCAAAATGATGTCATTCAGCATCTCTTAAAAGCACAATTAAGTTACACGATCCAAGCTGTCAGTGAACTGGCTATTCTTGGAAACACTTTAAAAGTCTCATAGATGGCATACACATCACAGGTCAGACAGTATACAGTATATGACACTTTAAATTATGTGTTTTTCATAAGCCAGAAAATCAGTAAAAACATTTACAATACAGTGTATTATGATGTGATTTAATATAAACTGACTTATTTAAAGCACCTTCATTATTCAGTGCTGTACAAAAGACATGGGTTTTCTGCCATTCTGAGTAATTAATATTTCACTGTAATTCAGTATTATTGCACTTCAGATTGCAAAGTAGACAATTTTAAAAATCAAATGAAAATAAATGATAGGAAGATTGTGAAAGTGAACTAAGGAGTCTTGATAATCCTTAAACCTGATATGAGTACTGTACTTTATCCTTTCCCTTCATCTTCATGTTTTAAAGACGTTTGCTGTGCGAACAAAGGCACCTGTTGTGCATCAGGGTTACTTCAAACTGTAAATTCTGCTGCTGTGTTCCCAGGACATAGGAAGAGAGAGAGAGTGCGTCAGACTGACAGGTACGCACAACCTGTTAAAGCACTTGACTCCTTAGTGTGATGACAAATGACAGAAAATATGTAGAGTGGAAGAACCTTTACTACAGATTGTTGAAGTATGATCTGGCCAAATGTCATATGGAAAAAAGAGGATGTGTACAGTTCTTGATATTTATATTAGCATGAAGGATTTACTGAGTGCAAAATTGTAACTATGTCTGGCATATACAGCATACAGCTTATACAGCTTTCCAAAATTCTAATGTATTTCTCATAAAACCAAGTAGCTTTTAAATAACTGACCTTTTATTCAACTTTCTGACGCATCCACTGAATGTTTGCTAGCAAGAACTCAGAAATATATCAGAACCTCGATCAAGTTTTATGAGCAACCATTTAAAACACATTTATCTTTAAAAAAACCAAAAATGAATATGAGGCCGTGCAGTAAAAGAATTTCATGTATGTAGTTTTTTGTTTTGATCATTAAGTGTATATTGTATGTATGGTTGGTGCCTGTAGCATTGATAATTATTGTAATAATTTTGCACAGGTGCTTCTTTTCATCAGACGTGGCAAAGTTATATCTTGTGTATCTGTCCAGGGTATCTTGAGAATATCAAGGAAGCACTGAGCCAAGGTATGGAAACTAAAACGAATAGACTTTGGAAGTGAGCCAGTTTTCTTTATCCTGCTGTTTCATGCCTTTCTTGGTCTGTGTTTCTATCCATCTGTCAGTCTGTCTCTCATTTATCCAGATATTCCCTTTTTGCTCATGGAATCTGATGTAATGTTTGCCTTTTTCTCTCACAATTACAAAGTAACTTCCTGGATACATGGCTGTTTCTGTGTATAACAGCGATAACAGATTTCAACACTGCAAACATGTGTGCAGGTGCAAAGCATCACTCTTGTGGGGATTGTGGATCCTCTCTACCATTTCCTTGTGTTTTAAAAAATAAGGCAGCCATTTATTAATCTGATCCATAGACCCTCTCACTGAAGCTCCACCCCAAAATCTTGTTTCCAATTTGACCATGTCAAACCAAGACCATGTGTTTGCATACTATTTAAATCTATCCCATCAACCTGTCAGATAGCAGGTACCATACCACACATTTCACCATACAGTCTTGATGTCTTCCTTACTCTTTTATGGAACAATGCCTGTAATCCCATCCAGCACAGTTCCAGGAATCACAGCCCTTAAGTTTGGAAATTTCACACATCTTCAGCATGGCAAAACATTATACTGTATGTGGTAAAACTTTTAAGCCAGTTCTTGGCACGGCATTTGTTCCAGAGTCATGTTTTATTTGCTAGGGAAACCCTGAGACAAAACAGACACACGGCTGCAGTGTAACCTCAGCCTTTTCCCTACTGTCACGAACTGTCCTGCCATAAGTTGAACAATGATTCATCATAATGGAAAGACTGAGTCCTTGTGATGTTTGTGAAATGAATCCAAAACAAACAACATTTCAGCTGACATTAAGTTCAGCACTAATAAGATATAGAACAAAGGAACTGGTAGCAAATTAGTAAGCTAAGACAATACAAATCTTTGCCAAAGAATATCACTTTTAATAATGTTGTTGCAAGCATTTTCCTGTAAGTGCCTTCTTGGGTTGTTGAAATGTATTAAATAATACAAGTGTTTCTGGAGAATGTTCATGAACCAGGGAGTTATACTGTAGGTTTTGGTTGCATTTAGAAAAGCATAATTATGTTTTATCAGAAAGGCACTACGACAGCATGGGTGTGACATTCCTATGGCAGTGGAAATGACCTGAAGTTCGGAAACACACGTAATAGGTTTTCATCCATCTTTCAGTTCAGACAGTGGTCAACAGAAACTGGCTTTGCCCACAAAGGTTACTGCAGCTCAGCTTCAACAATTTTCAGCCAATGTTTGTGACACAGCGATCGTGGTGCAGCGGGTAAACCTGTCGTCTCCCAAACGGAAAGTTGGAGGTTCAAATTGGTGCCTGCAATCCACATATCGAAGTGTCCTAGGGCAACACACTGAACCCTCAAGTTGCCTGTGATGGCGGTGCATGTGCACACAGCAGCCCGGGTCCCTCAGCTCCAAACAAAATTTCGCTGTACGCGTTACAATAAAGAAAATTCTTCTTCAGTTCTACTTTCCTCACACACAGTGATTTCCATTGGTGTGATGTTGTCCTTATAAGAAACTCTCTGCTGCTCTTTTGACCCCAGCAGAACTCCAGGCATGAGGTTCATTTGGCAGTGAGGCAAAACTGCTGCCATAGCACCATGTCTGTGTTAGTGAAAGACCTTCTGCCCTTCTTTCTCCCTCCCTACATGTGGGCCCATCCCCAGTCAACCCACTCTCTCCCTGCACAGGACCAGCAGACGTGGGAGGCCAGTCCTCCAGGCCTTGAAGGCAGGATGAACACAATTATTAACATGTTTTCCAGATCCCTAGTTTTTATGACCTTGACATTCAACAATCTTCTCATGACAAGTGGTTAATCTTTTGGCATGGCTGTGGTAATAACTCCCCCTTCCTGGTGAGATTCTAAAATCCCACTGCGGAGCAATGAGAGGAGGCGGGTCAGAGGCAAGAATGCCTGTCTGGCCACAGAGAGAAGAAGACAGAAGGATGGAGAGGAAGGAGTCAGAGGTGTCAGGGGATGGGGAGAGGCAAGAAGACATGGAGGGTGGGGTACAGATGGGCAGTGGGATGTATTGGGAATTAAACAAATAAAAGCACATGTGATAGAAAGAAGTAGAGCAAAGAAGAACAAGATTGTATGGCATCAGACTAGAGACAAAAAAAGAGTTCAAGGACAGGGAGTTACGAAGCACTGACCCCTAAGGGACACATGGGGTTTTATTGCTGTGTCTCTTCTCTCAAGACAGGAAGTCTATCAACTTTCCTACTGTCCCAGAGTTGTTGTAGTTCATGCAGCTTGTTTAGGTTGCTTTCAGGGAGCCCACTGGAGCAGAGCTTGGAAAGTTATGTTGTCCAAGCAGAGGCTTACACATGTTGATACTAATACTCCAGGAGATTACAACTTGGGCAACAATGACACTTAGGTGAAATACACCTCAGTTGCGTTTCTGATAAAGATCACTGACTAATGTGAGAGTGAGTCATTCTGCCCATCAGCCTGAGTTTGATTTGACTCACCTTACATTCTGATATCTGTGCTTTGAATGCATCTTTCACAGCTGGTATCCTTGATGAAATTGAGCATGTGCTGTAGATTTGTGTGTGATACGTCTGTCTGTGTGCTGTTGTACACAAAACAGGAGGAGAGTTGCCATGATTGAGTCACCCAGGTAACTTTGCTACAGAGCGTAAAGTGAAATGTGGTCAAGTTTTCCATTACGCCCCATTTCTGCTGGGCTTTCATTTGATGCCGCGAGCATGGGTGTGTACCCATAGACGTAAAACGGGTATATGTTGCGTCAGACATTAGGATATGCATGTTCGGTATTCTTTTATAGTTAATACTTGGGATTCTATAATTAAACACTCCACACATTTGACATAAACAATTTCCTTGTTGAGGCATGTATGATAATAAGCTAGATTTAACATAAAAGTGTAGATAGTATTTGAGAGGTTAAGTAAAGTGCTAAGGCTACAAACCTGAGTTGAGCTATGCCTTCCACTTTAAACTGGTCTAACATGGATTTGATTTGATAAACCTAATTCACTTCTCTTTTGGCCTAGTGGTTTGGGGCAAAGGGTCAACCAACCAGCACGGCACCTCTGAGAAGTGTCAGGATTAAGTATCTTGCTCCAGGATACTGAAGCAAAATATGTAAAAACCTCACTTGCATGATGACATCCTGCTGCTATGTGGCCTTAAAGAGCCATCATGAATAACTGACAGTCTCTTTACAGCAAATCCTAATTTAGCCACGTGGCTTTATGGATGACAAGTCAGTCCAGACTGAAATATCACCAACTACTGGAGGGATTGCCATTAAATATTGAGGCAGTGAATCCTAATAACTTTGGTGATGCTCTTTCCTTTCATCAAGTGCCATAATCAGACCAACATTTGCATTGTTTTGAATAATTTGGCTTATGGTCTAATATCTGCAGAAATGGTAAAATTCTGTCAGCCTAAGCGATACATTAGCTTGCTAAAATGAACTATTTACTGTAAGCAATGGTTTACTGTGGCTCACAAGGTCTATCAGTGGCTAGCGGGGCTGTAGGCTCTTTGCTGAGGTACTATATCAAAAAAGGGTAAAGAATTCACTTCTCACATCTTTTATATGAGTAAACAACATTTTAGATTAACAGTAAACTGTGACTCTTTCCGATACCTATGTATTTATCTTTGTTTGAAATAATACAAGCCAAACTAGTACAATCCACTTTGTTATGCAGTTACAGATGGCCTTGTCTGGACTGTACTGAATCCTGTGAAGAGTGTGAAAAGTCTGATGTTATCATCACTCCCATTATTTGTTTGATTACAGTCTCACCCCTTTTACTAACAAACTGACCCGGCCATTTTTTGTTCTGTGTGGTCTTGCTCTGTCATCTCTCTCTCTCTCTGCTTCTGTCTTTCCCTTCCTCCCTATCTCCCTCAGTCCATATGTCCCCTCCCTCCCTCCCTCCCTTGAGTTGATGTCAACCACCTGTCTGCATGGGACCTCCCAGGCCCATCCTCTGTCTGTTAGCAGCATGCCATGTTCAGCATGTGAGCAGAGCTATGGTGAAAGAGATAAAGTGGCTACTTTGCAGTGAGTATGCATGTGTGCTGGTGTGTGTGTGTATGTGACCTGCAGCGGGGGTTTAGATGAATTAATATTTACTGCTGAGCTTGATACACTGGCTTAAAAGAGAATCCAGCTGGGAGAAATGGCTTCCTACAGCGTCATCCTCCTCAAAACACCACACGCCACAACATTAATCTTCAAAGCACAACTGAAACAAAGCCTGATGACAGATGCAACAGATAGTTTAAGGCGGAGAGATGAAAACTGCTTGTCAAGTCCTTCCCACCTTGTTAGTTTTTTAATCTGTCTGATTAAAATCACTACATTGTAAAAAGAATTTATTTCTGCTCTTGTATAGGAGACCAATCTGTTACGACTAGCCAGTGGCTCATCCTCCCGCATACTGTGCATTCCCAAATCAACATAATCCGAATAAGTGCAATAACTTCACGTGTATGCTTGGGGCTAAGGCATGTGTGTGTTTGATGCGTATCCAACACAAACACACATATACTGTACGTACACATGTACACACATGCTCAATTGTCATACTCGCATTCCACTAATGCTGGTGTGGTTTATGTATTTGTTTCATCTACTGTATGTGCGTTCTTTGTTTGAGTAAATTTGATCTCTCTAAATACCTAGGGATTTGTTTGAATGTTATTATTGTATGGCTATGGTAACATATAATGGTAAAGTGTTGAATAGCAAGGATTTGGAGTGATTTGGAATATTTGAAAAGATCAAGTATTCTTGTTTTGATGGCAAAAAGGGAGAGTTTCGTGTCCAGACAAGCTGTGGGCAACCTACCAATCGAGATAAAGGGGAAGGAAAGTGAGAGTGAGACAGTGTCATCACATCAATCCAAATGTACACACACACATTAAAAGGGGTTGCGGCGAAACAATTCAAAACATCAGACATGCACTAAATCAACAGATTAAGACCACAACACTGTTATTCTAGCAGTAACAACAGCCCCTGTAATTTGGTAATTTATCAGTTAGTGTGTGTTTGAGTTGCGTGCACATGCATGAGGGAGAGCAAGCCATGGCTGAAAGTCATAGAGGCATTTAATGTGGAATGGGCAGGCATGTCTGCACATTTAGATTTTTTGAAGCATATAGAGCACACACACACACAAATGTGCATCGACATAGAAAGAGAAACATGCAGACACAGGCAAACATAACCCTTTGATGGAGCACCTGTCGAAATCAGATCTTCAAAAGTCAAACACAAAGACTAAACTGCATTAACAGTTCTGGACTCACCTTTCAAAGTATAGAAAAGTCCAAACACAGGAGGTTATTATTCTTGATTTTGTACAGTGCAAAAGGAGTTGAAAACCAGGTCCATATGGGAGAAAGGTGCTGGACCAAACGGATCTTCTTTATGTCTGACAATAGGTCTGTCTAAATCAAATCAGTTACAAATGTCAAACAATGTTAGCTGTGATTCCTGTTGAATAAATTTTCTCCCAAACATGGTGAAAAGTTGTTTGTAATGAAGATGTCAACAAGAATTACTGCAGAAAGTAACTTATGAGGTGGCGTCACATGCTCTGTACTCTTCACTCCTGTGCCAGTGGTGACGACCCTGACCTGCAGCGACCTCTCGATGGCCATTTCTCTCCACAAACAAAAATGTAACCCCGAACCTGACCTCTGACCTCTTACCTCTCCCGCTGATTCCAGACAGAAAACTTCAGCTGGTTGACTTTACAACAGATGTTCTTACCCGATTCTGTGCATTGACCTGCCGCTCTAGTGACCCAATATATAGCCACAGCATGGCCTGGGTTTACAAAGTCAATCATTTTTTCATTTTTCATTTTAATCTTGTTCTAGATGATGAAACTTTACCTACAGTACTTCTCACAATGACAGAAAGATTTCTCTTTTGCTTAATCATATGTAGTTTTTTTTTATTTAAAATAACAGACACTGTCAACTTTGTTGTCTTCTGCCTAAATTTAATGTAAAACAATAGACGATAATACAAATTAAAAATTGTTATTCAAGTTTGAGATAATGCTTTAACTTATTTTCATACATCTTATCATACTGTGTTATATTTTGACTGATACATGACATGGCTACTACTACTACAATACTGCACCTTACATAAGGCCTAACAGCAGGATGCAAAGGCCCACATAACTTTCCAGTATTCAAAAGACCATTCAGCAAATGTTTGTGTTAAAGAAGTCAGGTTTTTTGGACCTAGGATAAAAAAAACTAATGAGATATTTTTTGGTAGCTACTACTTGCTTAATTAACAGTGCTGCTAAAATTGTTAAAGTCAGGAAGCCAAGCAGGAGGATGAGGTTGCTGTCAAAGTCATTACTTTTTGAAAAAAAATGTCAAAAAGAAGAATAGAGGATAATCAGGTAAAGCTTGTGCATGATTCATAGTCATCTACTGCAAACAGATGCTGGTATATACAGTACATGTATTCTTCACTAACCACTGATGGGCAGAAGACTGTGATTAGTGTGCGTCATGTTTTTGTGGTCTCCGGAAATCTTGTAAGATGGAGAGATCAAACAGCATCATTCTGTGTGAACAAACCCTTAAATATTTTTTTCTTGCCAACTGGCACTGTCCCAGATATTCTAGTAACGATTGCAGTGCTCATGTCAAGTTATGATATGTGGAGCAGTGCAGTATTTTAGGGCATTATTAGTAATGCAATTTGCCATGTATTACATCCCATCACATAGTTTCAGTCATTCTTAGTGCTCAGCCTATATTAAGCTGCAAGTGTCTGAAGTGTTACACTGCATTAATGATTAAAATGTAACTGCTAGGACAACCAAAGTTGTTTATGGAAACTGACTATTTTCTGAGTGCAATAATGCTATAAAATGATCTAAAGAGGGCAGAAAAATATAACTGAAATGGAGAACTTGCTGAAAGAAAATGTCACAATGCAACTCCTCATCTCTTATTGTGCTGTAACTCAGATAATCCTACTATTAACCTAGTACTGTAAGCTCAACAGTAAAGGTTATAGCAGCATTATTTGCTGTGTTAAGTTAAACATGCTAATTGCTGGACTATTTATTGTAAATTATTTATTTACATTTATCATGGTTTGTTTTATGATTGATCATTTTTATGATTTTAGTAGAACTTTGAAGCTACTCTACATACATAGTGAAACTCAAAGTGATGCCATTTGCTTCTCCTAAACTCTTTTTGCCCCTCCCCTCACATCCTGTTTCCTAGCAGCAATGTAAACTACAGATGCGACAAACTGCAAAATAAAGTCTCCGGTTTGAATCTAGCACTGGGTGACTAATGCGTAAATTTGTCAGTCCAGTAGAACACTCTGGTAATGTGACACAAAGCACTAACGTTACACAGAGCTTGAGTTACTCGGAAATTAAAATCATAGTTATTCAATACAAAGGTGAAATCATGATCATTGATCATGCTAGGCCATTAATGTTGCCAAAACAAATACATTTGCTTCAAATGCTAACACATCCAGAAGGAAGAACGTCACATCTGAAGCAAATCAGAGGCCTTTGGCTGCATTTAATGCTCTCCATCTCAAAAAGCCAAACTGATGTTAAGCCTGGTTTTGGCTCTTTCAGTGTCCATTCTTTCTATCCAAAGAATGTGACCTTTTCAATCCTTCTTCAATTTTAGTAAATGCACCTTTAAGAGTTGGTGTGGTTGGTTTTAGGCCATCAAGGTAAAGAGTGAAACTGACAGCCAGGTGTACTGTCACAGCCTCTCCCGGCCCAGGTGTCCTATACAACATTTTGCAGTCTGGACAACTCACATCATTCCATTCTTTATGTATTTTAGTGAGTGAGTACAGCGTCATGCCTGTTGATTTGGTGGCATCATGTCACATCTCCACACAACAGAGAATCAAGCAAAAGAGCAGTTGAATACAAACACATCTTGAAATCTGACAGTAATGTGCATGGTAAAGAAAACTTGTAAAACACAGGTAGGATAATAAATGATCAATGCATTAATGCAGTAAAATATATATCCCTTATTGCATATCATAAACCCTTTCTGTAAATACAGCTCTACAACATACCCAAACTCCTGCTATACCAAGGAATGAGTCAGCAACAAATATAAACTACTGTTGAGCTCGCCATTTAACTGACAAGAATCTAGCCTGTTTTAGTGAATGTCACATGAATTGCATGTAAACATGAACTAAATATGGTATCACTTTTTAAAATGCATGCTTTCTCTGGAGCATTTGCAGGTAAAACTCAATAACTACACCACACTTTAATAGGACAATGCTCCACTTTACTTCATGGGGGCAACTGACTAAACTAATGTATTCACAGTTATCATTTGATTAGTACCATAGTAACTACCCAAGAATTTGTGTGCCCCATTGTTAAATGTTACCCTTTATTTCATGCCTCTCTCTCTCTCTCTCTCTCTCTCTCTCTCTCTCTCTCACGCACACACACACACACACACACACACATATGCACACACATGCGCACACAAATACTAACATAGGGAAAGCTGTAATTCAGCTTCAAAGGGAAACCTGAGAGGGTCATGAATAATCACAGACATCTTTGTCTGCAGGGGAAAACAGCACTGTCCATCTGCCTTCCATACACATACATGAAGTAGTTCATGTGGCTTAAGCAGTTTTAACAATGTCATTGGGTGCACCTCTGGGTTTGAAGACTCTTTTAATGTGTGACAATTTCTATTTTAAGCACTGACCACAATTACTGATATCACAAAAATGAATTCTTTGGAACATAAAAAGATAGTGGGTGGGATTGCCACTGAAGCTAAATGATAAATATTATCATTAGTATTAATTATTCTGTGTGACTCACAGCAGGGTAGCCAAGATACATTGTAAACAGAAAGATTTAAGCATAGATCACAAGGGACAGGTGGTTAAATATTAGCAGTGGTACTGAAAAGAGGAGTTCCTCATCAATGATAACTAACTGTGGCATGCAGAAATGTTTAAGCTCTCTATAAAATGATGCTAACACGTCTTAGTGGACATATTTGTTTTGTTTTGTGGCATCACTGTTGTCAGTTTTGTAGGCTGTTGCCAGGCTGTCAGTCAGTGTCACTGTCACAGCCATGACAGAACAGTGATAATGAAATGCTTTGAATGGCTCTATGCTAAAATGTTCTCCGTCTGTGCGTAGCGTGTCAAGACAAGGGGTGCCTTAGAATAGAATGTAGTTGTCTCTTGTTTGGCTAATGATTTTCCCCCCAAAAAGAGGACACATGCCATCAAATTTATAAAGCTGAACTTTACAGGGAAACAAAATCTAACTTTAAGAGAACCACATAGACAAAGTATAATATCTGCTGAGATGTCATCTAAGATATACAGCCAGATTGCTTTTCACTTCCTCTGTTCACCAACAGAGAGGTGATGAAAACTCTGCCAGTTCCCCTCCAGAGCACACTGGTAGCAAAATTGAAGCTTGTAAACAATAAAATCTTTATTTTTGCACAGACCGGATCACCTTTCTCCTCAGAGAGCTTTACTTGCTGGCCTGCGTTTAGGGTTTGGGTACGTTTTCTTATGCAGCACAGAACGCATGCACACATACAGTACAATGCTCAAGAAGCAGAGAATGTTTATAGACTATGTGCATGTGATAAAAATATGAGCTGACATATCTCTACCAACAACTTTTTTTTTTAGTTCTAAACAATGCAACAGGTCTAACATGGCTGACCAAAGAGCTGCACCTGTAGGCCAGTGTAGAAGCTCTCTCTCTCTCTGTGTAATGTTTGTTTGTGTTCGTAAATGCTGGTCCATGGTGACATTCCTCTCCTGTTAAAGCCCGAAAGGAATTCCCTAGTAGGAGTGGCAGGCATGAGGTCTGTGTTTAGCGCACACGCTTGCATACACATATATAATTACACACAAATATACAAATTCAAATGTTAAAAAAAGGTCAGCTGCACACCCATGCAAGTCCCAGGCCCCACCCAGACATAGGGATAACCTCAGCAACATACTTCATGTTGGACATTGGAGCTCATCTGAATCTTCAAGTCCTTTGAGGGTTGTGTAATATGATCGGCGAGAAAGACAGATAGAAAATGAGGGGGAGAAAGAGACAAATAGAAAAAAGAGAGAGGTCGAGAAAGAAAGAAGGTAACCTGATGTCCCAAGAGTTTTCTGAACAGTGAACTGGTTCCCACTGAAGTTTGGAGAACCCCTCTTTTCCTCATCCTCACCTCTGTTCTCTCTTTCTTTCTATACTCTCTCTTCTTCTATTCCCCCTCTCCATCTGCATAAAACCTGAAGAACTACTGTCTTTGACTGAAAGAGTTAAAAGAACAAATCAACACAAACTTTACATTCATCACATTCACTCAAGTAAACATCTGTGTGTTGTAGTCAGCTAGAATGTTCTCCCCCCAAGATACGACTAACTGAGCTCAGCCTATTCTGAGGCTCCACTCTCACTCAATGACAGGTACTGTATGAAGAAAACTTCAGAGTCAATTTTATGTGAGAAACTTTTGTTGTCTCTCTTCTTTTTTCTGTCCTATTTGCACACCCCCCACAAATTCACACCATGTTTAGAGTTTTGAAAGAAATTGAAAGCAGGACTCACCACGCTGTTAATGCTCCTTCTCTCCTCTCTCTAACTTCCAGCTGAACTGTTATATTCCACCTCACTTTCTCCAGGCCAGGGGCAGAATTATCCCAAACTCCAAATCCCGCTCCTACTTTTAAAGCTGTGGGTCCAGGTCTTGGGCCATCCACTTCTGTCTGTCTCCCTCCCACACTCTTTGGGAAATGGATTGTTCTAAAGTTTAGTAAGAGGAGTCCCAAAGCTGCTCCCTCCCTCTTATATGGCTCACTGCAGGTCCTAGTGCCTACATTTTCCACGTGCTTCTGTCAAAAAAAAACAAATGCACAGCTGCTCATAGTTTACACCTACATGCTGCTGTTATTCATTCTCTCCTTCCACTCACCGTTTCATTCATGTTTGTCTTTTTTCACGCAGACCAGCGGAAATTAGCTTTCACCTGATGATTCAACTTCTGTGAAAACCAACAACATGAAATAGCAATGTCAGGGCAGTGAAAGCGTCACAAGATTGTCACTGTTGTTCCACACCTGAGTCACTGCTGGCTTGGCATAAATACCCTTGGATATATGTAGACTTGTGGTGCAGTGTGCCTCAACCATGGATGGACAGTGGTGGAACCAAAGTCAGTTAAATAACTAATCAGCTAGTTCAGAAATGCAGTGCCATGCGTTTGCAGTTCAAAGTGCATTGCAGTGCATAGAAAATGTGTACAGCTCAATGCAGTTTGTGGATGTACAATAATAGAACTTTGATGGTCTGTTGCAACCAGGAATTTATCTCTGCTTTTTTGTCAATGGCAAATGGAGAGAAAAATGGGAAATAGTGCAACAAGAAGAGTCAAATGCAACTGTGATACCCCCCCTCACCCTGGTAGAGATCAGCCACACCCTGCATTCAGAAGGGCCTTGAGGCTCCAGTGTCACAGCAGTCCCTTTCTGACATTTTCTTCTTCTCTTGTTTATGCATCTTTATTTTCCTCATCTTTCTGTTGTGCCTTCTCACCCTCTCTCTGGTTCTGTGTGTTTCTCTCTTTCACGGCTTCTCTCTGACCTGAACTGTATTGTTGGTAGAGCCCCTGGCGCTGAGCAGACAGCCATCCCACCCCTCTGCCCCAACAGACAAAAAGAGGAAAAAAAAGACAAAAATGAGTGAAAGGAAGGGTTGTGTGTCAGTGTCATCCCCTTCCCCTCCTCTTGGCAAAATGGAAACTCCTTCTGTCAGTTGAAATGGCAGTGTTTTGGTGATATTGAGAAAACTTTATTGGGTGCAAATGGGAAGAACTAACAGGTGAAAACTTGAGGGGTCTCTTTCTGCTCAAGAATTTTGACCCCCACTTGTGAGTTCAAACCTAAGCAGGCGTTTTCCTGAAGCTCTGTGTGAGACATTTTCTGATGTGTGCATGTGTGCACAAGCTTGTATCACTGTCAGAACTGCCTCAGCCCTCGTTATCATGGCTACGTTTGAAAAGGGAAACCCCAGGTGGTGAACTCTGACCCTGTTCACCACTCAAGGGTTAGTTAAGGGTCAGAAATGCTGAGGAGGGGTGAGCACTTTGGGCTGGGAGGGTAAAAGGGAGGTTAAGAGTGCACTGATATCCTCATATTTCAGGCATTTTGACACTGGGCCTACATTGGAGGATCTGCATGTAGAGTTCATGCAGCTTGTTTGAGGCTTAGACCTAAATTCAGTTGATTTAAAAAGTGGATTGTTGGTCAGGTTTCTTGATGTCAGGCAATTTGTCAAAGTTTGGGTTTAGGATAGAGGTCTGAAAGTTGTTGAATCTTTACATCATACTGTAATGTTTTGGTCATTCAGTGTCACTTATTTCTATAATTTATAACATGTATATGAATGAGACACAACTGTTCAAAAATGATGACAAATTTGTTGAGTATTTGTGTTTATTTAAAACAAAATGAAATGTATGCAGCCCCTCGGATGGACATGAAAACAAGGATGCTTGTAGTTGCATCAGGGTTTGGTGCAGTAAACTGTGCTGCTAAACATTATTATAGTGTATATGTGTGTGTGTGTGTGTCTGTGTGGGTGTAACTGCAAAGAGTTACAATCCAGCCCTAATGTGTGGTCTTCAACTTACAGCTCTATAAATTCCACTAAATGCCTACAAGGACTTGTTCTGACATTGCCATGCAGTGCATACTTATAATGATGCATTCTGCACAGTGATATATATTGTCTTCATTACTGCATGGTTTCAAACAATACATGAATTAGTTCCTTTCTGATATGCAGCCGTAGGGCACCAGCACAGCGCACCAGCATGAAACCCGTATCCAAATCAAAATACCCCGAATGTTTTCTCCCAGCACTTAACAACAAGATAATCGTTAGTCATGCTCAATATATCTTAGTGATATCTGAGGGAAGTGGTTGGACAGGTTACTCCCTGGCACAAAGATGCTGTTCAGGACACACACAGACCTGCTGAAACACACACATGCTCATGTTGAAGCACCCATCCCCATTCATCTCAATCATTCCAAGAATGATGTCATAGGCTATTTCTCTGAACTTGTGCGTCATGTGTCTGAGGTTATTAAGCTCCTCCACCGTCTAAAAGTGCCAAGTCAAAAGTAACTTAAAGGTCAGTTCACCTGAAAAAAAAAAGATCATATACCTGTTGGTCTCTAGTATGCAGATTATTTTTGTATGACAAGATTTTGAGTTATCTGTTCTTCAAATTTAATCTTAGGTATCATAATGTTTAATTAATCTCAAGAAGCAAGACTTATTTCCAGTCTTCCCAGTTTTTACTGATAATTCATAGAGCAGTTGTGAATTATTTATATGGGCAATTTTCTACTGACAAAGTTGGTCCTATGAAACCAGTTGTTTTATGGCTTATCCAGAGTAGTAACTCTCATTCTGGAAGAGATTTTTCTTCTGGATTTTTAAAAGACTGGTTCAAAATTTAGATATGGATTTAGATATAAATATGGGTTATAAGGACCTTTTAGTCACCATAACATTGCTAAACCAACAAATCTAATGGTGGCCTAAGACTTTTGTACAGTACTGTATGTAAATGAGAAAAATGCTTGCACACTCAAGGCTTGCATGATATATTTGTAAAATATAGCAAATGCTTTGACCCACTGGTCTTCTTCAGGGCAGGTAAGAAGACTGGTAGGTTGAAATGTTGGCCACATTTTGCAAATATATCATGCAAGCCTTCAGTGTGAGAGCATTTTTCTTAGCTATGATGTAGTTTGTCATGACCAGCACCTTGTCTTTTAGGTGCACATTCACACTAAGCCAATTACAGAACTGTACATATTCACATACAGTATATAAAATTCCTTTCTCATCCAGGGTGGCGTGTGTCTTCCTCAACCTGGGGTCCTCTACCAGAGGCCTGGGAGTTTGAGGGTTCTGTGCAAGTATCTCAGCTGTTTCCAGCACCACACTCTTCTAGACAGAGAGTTCTGAAGTTGTTCCTGGGATCTGTTGGAGTCACTCTTCCAGTCACAGATCAGAATGCTCCAACCACCCCTGGAACCACTCTGACCTTCACCTTCCATTTATATATATATATAGACACACACTTTACAGTGCACTGATTCATGTATCCTGTTTTTTTTACATCAGCGGTTTCCAGACTCTCCTCAATAACTGATTTGTCCTGTAACATTTCCCATAACATTCATTCTTTCTTTTCCTTGATGACCAGTAAAACCTTATGCCACAGAATCAGTCACTGATTGACGTTTTCTGGTCCAGTGTTCCATATATCATGGGGTAGGGGAATGAATCACTTAATTTCACCTAAACCATCGGTAACTGCGTGTACCTATGGTTGTATGTGTGTTATGTGCGTGCCATCCTGTGAGGCGACTGAGTGACTGTTCCTCCATGCATTGTTGAGTTAGAGGGCCCCTTCCTCCTACACCCTCATCATGGCCTTGTGCTGACGCATCACAGAAGACTCTTCACTCATTGACTCTTGTGTCCCCTTCCTCCCACGGCCTCGCTAGGCAGAATCCCGTTATTGTCCCACCAAGGACAGACTGCGGTGTACACAGGCTAGCAAACAGCCAGGCTTACAATCATGTGCACGATGCATGATGTACAGTATGTACAGAGGGATTCGGGGCATGGCATAGTACCTGAACCTGAAAAAATGTCCTACGTCATTTACAACATGATATCAAGCTTTTTTATTTTACAAGCTGTAAGGTTTTCCAATTGTTTCTACAGTTTGCCCTCTAACCCTAATCTCATTCAGTGGAAACCGAGCATTTCATAAAACCAAAAGTTCCTGTGTGTGTGTGTTTAGGCATATCTGTTACTGTGGTTTTGTGCACTGGGTAAGTAAGCGTATTAACCTTTAACCTCTCTCACCATTGTTTTTGAGACATGCCCATACCGAAAC
The DNA here is from genome assembly GCF_001952655.1 of Monopterus albus. NCBI lineage: Eukaryota > Metazoa > Chordata > Actinopteri > Synbranchiformes > Synbranchidae > Monopterus > Monopterus albus. The sequence goes on from NW_018127886.1 coordinate 920,182, forward strand.
CCATTCCCAGAGATTTTGGCAAAATGTTGACTCTACAGACATGGTGTGTTCATTTCACATCTGAGTCTATGCCAAAGTCAAGGGATGAGAGCAAGTCTTATGATTGTACACTCTTGTGCGTAATGCACTGTAGAATGAGCACTGATATGGGCTCTTAATTTTTGTCAGATGAACTCAAGAGTAACAAACTGTTAAGGTGAAAATTCATGTATAAACCCTCCAATACTGTCAATATTTTAATACATATCTTCTCATTCTCTTATTGTAAGTCCTTTTATTGTCTCAAGATTTAAAATACATGTACTGTCAAATCTGTCTTTGTGGAAGTTTTGTTACAGATTATTATATTGTCTGAAAGCACAAATCAAAGTAATTTTGTCAGTATCATCATTTTCTGCATATAGATTAATGGTCACAAGTGTCTCATTGCTCCATGGCAAAGTTCTTTAGTGGCTGGTTGTTTCTCTCACACACAGAGGGCATTGTGTCCCGTAATGGACCTCAGGCCTCAGGGTTTGTCGCTTCACAGCTCACAGCTCATAAACATGTAGGCTTAGATCTCTGCCTCAAGACACATTGTTGCAGTTGGATAAGTGCATACAGTATATTTCCCACACAGTCTAATACAGCCTATCACAGATAGGAGCCAGTAATGGTTTTAATAAAGTAACAAAAATGTGGGAGCAGTCTTAGGATGCATGGAGCCACATACACAGCATCTCCCATGTGGAATAAATGCACAAAATGAAACCAGCTATGAGCAGGAAACCACTTGGCTCGCATCCTTACCAACATATCAAAATCTATTTTGTGGTCAGCCTTCCAACAACAATCGTACAGTCATGCCCAAGATAGCACAAGGACACTGAACCAAATGCATACTTTTTAAAACTAAATCCAAATTCCATCATGTTTTCCCACACACTTCCCTGATTTTTTTTTCACTTCCAAAAACAGTTTTCCCTCTTTTATTCAAATTCCACAAATATGAGCAAGAAGGCCTCAAAACCCACAGATTTTCTCTCAATTGTGAAATGTCTGTGATTCACATGATACCTCAGCACACGTCAGGACACGTCTCGTACACATCATGTCACACTGATAATTGTTTCCTCTCAATTTGTCCAAAAAAATTCCACTGTCACTTTGACTCCATGTTTGTGGTCATTAATGCAATTTAAGTTCTGAGTGAGCAAGCACAAGCAGGTAGCTGCTCCTTTGCGCTGTTGGCAACACAGACTTGGTATCATACATAATAACATGTAACAGCCATGGAAACAATTTTTAAAATTATACAGTATTCATGTCACAGCGTATCACCAGATTTTTTTTTTCACATTGATCAGTGAGGACTGTCGCATTACAATGTCCCACCCATTCATGCACCACAAGATTTAGAAAATCTTTGTAAAGCTGGTGTAATCACAATTTAGTTTTAAATTTAAATACAGCAAATAGTTAGATGTGTGTGAAAAGGTTGCTCATATGAACCCAATAATCACTTGACTGTTTCTTCTAAGCTCACTGGAGTATTTTAACATTTTTCAACATATTGCGTTCGGCTTTATTGCTAACTTAAAGTCATTTCAGACTTGCACTCCTATTCCACATGTAAATGTGATGGCAATATTAGAAGCTGGCCTCTTTCTGAAAAAGGTGGTGTGTGGCTTTAGCTTAAAAGTCATAATGACAGTTTTACCTCATAACAACCATCCATCCATTCATTTTCTATACAGCTTATCCTGAAGAGTGTCGCGGGGACCTCATAACATTTCACAATGAAATTAAACATTATGTTTTTGTGTATGCTTTTATATATGTATATATAAAAACAAAATAAAAGTTAAAAAATCTGTTTTATAAACTATCAATTTTGATGTTATTATGGAAATTCTTCCATCGTATGTCCAGCAAATCTCTTTTTAGAGCTTACAACAGCACTGTTAGGCTTTATAAAACTGCCAGAATTTTGTAACAAATGTATGTTTTCCTTAAATATCCAGTCACGTCTGTGTGAAACCCATAAGTTACATTAATTTAAGTCACCTGTGTCTTAATGACAAAAAGACATCTTTAACAGCTTGATGAAGACAGCAGTGTTTGTTTTATGTCTGTAAAGGGCTTTTTCATTGTCCATGGAGTACTTAGTTTTCTTTTAAATCAAGGTTTATTTTGCTTTTGTTGCCTCTCACTTTCTAAGACTACCTATTTTGTATTTCAGCATAGCTGATTACACATCATAGGTCCTGTCTCTGACTTTCTTTATGCAGGTGTAAAACTGTAAATGTCTCCTGATACCCAAGATGGCAACACAAAATTTAAACGAGTGCTGGTACAGTCATGTCATGAACAATGACATGATCAGGAAATAAACTAATAACAGCCTTAGGCTGGTTTACTGTTTACTTGCCGCTTGCATGGGGATATGTACATACATATTGAGAGTCGATGTACCAGAGCCAAATTCCTCATGTGTCCGACACACCTGGCAAATAAAACAGGGTAAAATCAGTAATAATATCAAGAATTCGTGCACTCTAGTTGTAAAGTGTGTTAACGGTAAGTAAAAGTATTATTCTACTGTCATTTTGGTAACATCGCTGTGTTTGACAGTTTCATTTGAAAAGTTTTATGTCAGCCTAATGCACACCCATTCAAACTTTCCACTATGTCACTATTGCTCAAATCAATATTTTATCTTTATGCAATTATAATATGACCACAGCTACTGTGTGATCAGGGATACTGAATGGAAAAACACAGAAGAATCAAATGGAATCTCACACCAAAAAAGTAAAATGGCAGCTTAATATGAGAGAAAAAGTTGAATTTTCACATGTATCTAGTAATGCTAATGAGGCATTCATAGGGAAGGCAGAAAGTTGGAGTTGGGGATGAAGAGAGAGCTGAGGAGTCAAGGGAGTCAGGTGAGTAGTAAAGGGTGAAGAGGAAATGAAAGAAGGGTGGTGGGGGTGAGCTGTGAGGAGTAAGCTAAAAGAGACACCTGGCAGAGGAACAAAGCAACAGCTGGATTAGCTTTACTCCATGGAAAACCCACAGAGGGTATTTTAAATGGTTAAATCAGGTCACCAGGTACACTCGTACATACACACTTACATATACAATCAGACATTTATACAAACATTTACAGGCCCAAACACAACCTGCGCAGAGAGAAGTTGGAATGAAATAGATCTAATGTTTCTGTCTACAGTATGTTGACACTGAGATGCTCCACTGCCAAAATGAAGTGTCTGAGTTTGACATGCATTACATCTGACATGGCAACCGGGGATACTGTTGTTACTATAATAAGTGGCCATCACGATGGGATTGCATCCCAGCATGTTACTGAATACCAGTGATTACAGGTTACTTAAAGAAGAGCCAAGAATAAGGAAACTCCCAGAAATGGAAAACTGTTTGTTTATGCCTAACAGATACAGTATAAACCTATGGGTGTTTCCAGCTCTGACTAATCTCAGTGATTTTCCAGCCAGGTAAAGAGTGAAAGTCATGTGAGAACCCTGAGGGTGATTACTGTACATAGTTGGCATGCAGAAAACAAGAGTGGTATACCTGTTAGAGATCACACACTTCAGGAAAAGCTCCATTAACGCCCCCACAAAACTCTAGTCATGACCCCCACCCACCCGGCCAACTGTCAAAACACTCCCAGTTTGTAAAGGCGTGCGGTGTGACACACCCTTTCTAGTCTCAGTGGAATCACATCCAAGGTGCTTGAACCTTATAGTAAAAAAGCACTATGTAATCAATGACTCTTACTCATGTTTATAGACAGTGTTACCTCATCTCACACAGAATTTCCAAAGGCTTGTACAAGGTATATCCCAATCACCCTGGGGTGGGGTGTGTGTGTGTATTAGCAATCTCTGGAGTCAGAACAGTGTGATGCTAGTGGATAGGACAGACTTCCTGTCGCATACATTGTTGTATCTTCTCCACAACCAAGTCTAGAGGCTCCAGAAAAGTCCCCAGGACAGACTCAACCTGTCGGTTTGTTCTGTTTGCAGGTGGCTTTGATGCTGCTGCCCCAGCAGATAGCAATGCAGAACATCACACTGACCTCAGACTGGTAAAGAGTTCTAACTTCTTGCTGTTCCTGTTTCTATCTGTATTACATTTCCAGTTCCGTCTGTTGGATGTTGCTGTTCTTTTCCACCGTGGCTGCTTATAAATACATAGCCAACATTTTAAAGCATTTTAAATTCAGCATTGCTTACATCCATATTTACTAGCTTGCAGCCTTCTGCTACCCTGCTGTCATGGTATGTTATTGTCTCCATCTGCAGATCAATAAACTATGTGAAAGCACTTAAAAGAATGCGTACCATATCCACTGCACCCTTATGAGTTCACAAGCCAGAGATCCACATGTTACAAAAAAAGTTAAAAATGCCTAGCGCTGCGGGGCCACCTTTAAGTAGGCAATGAGTATTGTTTGTTCAGGCAGGACACATACAATACTGCAGATACTTGCATACCACTCCTAGAAATTACATCCATATATCAATAACTAATTTGCAAATATAATTCGTAGAAGTGTAAATGTGACCATAAGTTTCTATCAATGTAACGAGAATGTTGCCTTATATAATGGGCCAGTTGCAAGTAACTGAAACTGAGCCCATCTGTCAGAAACACTTTTCTCTGGACTCAATAGCACAGCACACAAAAGGTAAGTATCTTTATTGGTGCAAAACGACCCTGGGGACTTGGGGTGGTGAGGCAGAGTGCAACAAGAGGAAACTGTCAACGCAGCAGATGGTCTTGTCTCAGGAGCGGAGAAAGAAAAAGAAGCAGGCAAACAATAACTTTACTGAACTTCCTTGTACTCACATTTATGAGGACTTAACTTTACAGTTAAATTATGAATAACTAAGGGCTGAACTACAGAGAGACTACAATGGATTCAGTGGCAGAGGACAGAACCTGTCACTGATGGGCCATGCAGGTGAGAGGTCCAGGAAGCTCTGACAGCTTTCTTCCAGGATCTTCAGAGTGGACTATGGAGTCAATGGGAACAACCACACAACCAGAAGATGGCGGACTCCACAGGTGAGTACAGGTAATGCTGAAGACCAGGCTAGTTAAATGAGACTAGAGTGAAAACACTTGAGAAAAATACACAGGTGAGCATAAATAAAAGTAGTGTGTTCAAGCTGCGTAAAAAGCAAAGGAAGCGACCGAGCAGACGGAAAGAGATGGTGCCGACGACTCTAGTAGGTAAGTACAGAAAGAAACTCAGGCATGGACCCACAGACAGTGAGTACTAAACCGGGCAGGTGGACAACCACTAGTATCGTCTTCACAGGAGAACAATGTTCACACATCAGGTGTTCAGCCAGGTGAGCAATGTATGGACAATAAATACAAAACCAGGGAAGCATTTCAATAACATGAAGCACCCTGTCGTTTCAGTAAACAACATTCACACAATAGGTGTAGGAAAACCCCAAAAACAGGTGGCAAGATAAAATACAAATTAATAAATTGACTGAGCTCACTGCTTACAAAAACCCAGGGACAGAGGAAAAAAGAGGGTCAAATGAGGAACATATGCCAGGCAGCTTATAGGGAGGCATGGGATACAGGTGAGGCTGGAGAGCCTCCACACATGGTGAGAGACTGTCTGCCAACTAACTGAGGAGACACAGAACAAGTTAAATAGCCAGCAGTAACAAGCCACAGGTGACACCTATTATCCATGTGCAAAAGAGCCACAGCCAAAGATGACTCCATTATAGTACAGTACACTGCTCAAAAAAAGGAAATGGGAAGCGGACATGACAACATCAGAAAAATGTTCACAGACAACACATTTGTTCTCTGCCAAAATACCACATCTTGCAGTCTAAGATGCACTTGCAGTGATTAAAGCATATTTACAGGACTTAGTTAAGGTAGTGGTCTGGTTTATTAAAGAAAACGCTAATGGTGATTTCAGCCAGTATGTGTTTATTTACAACAT